>NC_091441.1:5157489-5488414 GCF_964237555.1 Oryctolagus cuniculus | reverse complement strand
AAAAAAAACTTACATGGAAAGGCTAAATCACTAAACCAATTTTGTAAAAGAAGAAAAGTGCAGGAAGTTGGAGGAAAATTAGTACCTGCTTGCAAGTCTCACTATAAAACTATAATGATCAAGACAGCTTGATACCAGGACAGGGAGCAACACACAAATCAGTGGAGCAGAACAGAGAGTACAGAAGCAGGTGCCCCAGCAGGGATGACTGAGTTTTGACAAAGATGTAATGAATCGAATGGAGTGCTGGAATAATAGGATATCCATATGCAAAAGAAAAGAAAGGGGTGATGGCCTTAAACGAAGCCTCACATCACTGTGTAAGAATTAGCCTCACAGGGATAGAATATTAGAATGGAGAAGTATAATATTTTTTATAGAAGGTACTGCTATTCTTTGTGCCCTAGGATTTGACAGGGTGTCAGACAAGATGCCTAAAGTACCATCCATAACACAAACAGGATAAATTTGATAAAAACAAATTTAAAAAATGATTTTTTCCTCTGAAAGGAAAATAGCTATGATAACTTAAAGACCTTGTATAGACTCAGAGAAGCTACTTGAAAATCTGGCAATGTATCCAAAGACTTGTACCCAGAAATTAACAGGAAACAAACAAAAGAACACTGATTAAAATGGATAACAAAGTTAAATACACATTTCATTAAAGAGGAACTACATCTGGCAAAGACACGTTTGAAATGATGTTCCACATCTTTATCCAGGAGCCACTATGGCAGGCGTGGAAATTTAAATCCATGATGATACGCAACTGCACATCTGTGAGAATGGCACACGTTCTTGTGATAACACAGAACAACTGGAACTCCCATACATGTTGTTGATAGGAATGGAAAATTTTACAACAGCCTGGAAAATAACTTGACGTTTTCTTAGAAAGGTACTAATGCACTGATTATATTAACCAAAATACTCCCTCCTGGGTACTTTACTCCAAAGAAATAAAACCTTATGTTCTCATAAATACTTATAGTTTATAGGGAATTAAATGTTTATGAAGATAGTTTGAGAGAGCATAAAATTTAAAAAGATGTTTCCAAGGTTTAACATGCACTATTAAGATAACCTGAAGAAACTCACCAGTGGGATCATTTGCCTTTCCTTTCAGAACTGATCTGTTCCTGGTCCAAGTGGTGATGTGCCCATCACTCACACTGATCTTCCTTACTACTTACTACACAGATCTCTATGCATGATGGCTGGGCTCTGTGGTCAAATAGGGAAACAATTCTACCCCATCTTCCCCTTCTCAGATTGGTGCTGAGTGCAGTCTGGGTCCAGCAGAATGACTGGAACAGGGCACGGTTGGGCTCTAAATAGGAACTGTAATGGCAGTTTTCAAATGAAAATAATAAGATTGAAACTAATTTCTGACTTGGATTACAGATCAGCAGCATCAAATCACAAACAGAAATCAAATCCACTCTCTAAAAACTCTGCATTGTGTAACGTTGTACTCCAAGGATAGCATCAAGCCTGGCACACAGGGGCTAATTACTGCTTCACCTTTGATAAAATCCCCAAATCCCTTTCCTGCAAGAGGGAAAAAGAGGAGCTGTGAAGTCAGAAGAGGAGTGACTACTGCAAGGCAGTATTTCCGTGTGCAGAGCAGATACTGGGAATAGTCCCAGTAGGTGAACTGGTCTGGCCAACCAAAGAGCTCCTGCCACAGCCAAGAGGAGGCTGTTTCTGTTGCCTCGTGGGAGGGAAACCAGTGCTGCTATTTCCTTTTCTTCGTTTCTAAAAGGAGATAGCGCTATAAATGTTTCCCACATTTCCTCTATCTTTGAAGAAAGTTGAGGTGACAAATTGGCCTTTTGGCCACAGGTTCCTGAAACTTTAGAAACGATATTCAGGTTGAATAGGAAGAAATGCATCTGCTTTAAGGAAAGCTGTAGGTACAGAGCTGGTCAATAAGAAAAAGCAAGTAGATTTGTTTTCTTTGCTGGGTGAGTAAGCAGGCACTATTTACTGCCTGCAGAAACATCTGTTATATTAATGATAAGCTTATAGTGTGTATTTATTTTGTCCTGAATACAGGCACAAGGCATCTGGAACAAGACCGATTATTGAGATTTACAGTAAAAACTTAATCAGGTGCCCCTGTCCCAATCCTCCCGGGATGTGTAGAGCCAGATGTGACTCTACATGTGCAGATGTATGCTGGGAGAGAAACTTTGCAAATAACAATCCTGACCATTCATATAGGGCAGTTTGCAAAGCTGCTACTCTCCCTTGTAAGAAAGGGAGAAAACCAATCACTACCCGGACGGTCATCACTTCAAGTCTTGGGAACACATACCCTCACTCCTGGGCTGGAAGTGCCATTCCCACGTAATGCAAAAGACTTTCCTCAGGAGAAGGAAAAGGAAATCCCAGCGTTCTGGGCTGTTTAGTGGATGGCTACAGGGCTAATCCCTCTAAATTGTAGGACTTGCCATTTTGGCTAAGTTCTAGTTTTCTTTGCTCAGGAAGTTTTTACCACTCAGAAATGTGAAAATATCCATGTGACTTCCCATAAAGAGATGGAAAGATTTTTAAAAATCTCCTTGGGAGAATAAGTCCATCCATGCATATACACAGAGGACCCAAAAGTGGCAATGTACTTGAATGTCACAGAAAAGATAATAGGAGAGTTATGTTTGAAAGAGCAATATGCAGAATCCATTGTGTTAGTACATTTAAGTTTTAAATCATATAATCTTCAGTCAGAACACAAGGAGTTTTACTAACCCTGCTTTATAGAGAAGAAGCTGAGACATAGAAGGTATAAACAAATTACCCATTGACCGAACTAGCAAAAAAATAAAATAACAAGTGGATTTGAACTCAGTATTGCATGCAACTGCATCCTGTTCAATGTGGATTATGGCCATTGAAGTTTTGTCTAATTGCATATCACTTCTCGTATTGTAACCATATCTACAACTTAACTTTGATACCTACATTCACCCAAGCTTGTATGGTTCTGCTAAGGCATTCAACCTTAGAACCAGCACATTATGGATGGAGTGTGTCTCCTAAAACAGACACGGAAATCCGAATCCCTAGTTAGTGAGAATTTACCTTATCTAGAAATTGAATCTTTGCAGATTTAATCAAGGTAAGACGAGGACAGTAGAGTGGGCCTTGAACCAACATGGATGGTTTCCTAATGAGAATAATAAAAGAGACAGAGAGAGACACACACACAAAGACAGCGGGTGGGGTGGAGACACAGAGAGACGTGATGATGGTGATAGAGACTGGAGTGTGGGTTTATAAGCCGAGGGATACCAAGGGCTGCTGGCAATACCAGTAGATAACAAGAAGGCATGGAACAGATTCTGCTCCAGAGTCTTCAGAGAGCTTTCCCTGGTGCCACCCTGGAGCTGTGAGGGAACAGGTCAATACTGTCTTAAGCCTTCTTTTCTGAAGACGGCTATAGGGAGGTAGCATCAAACAGAAGACAATGAGTACTTGGTAGATTCTGCTCTATGGTCCCTTCCTTTAACTTTCTAGGATTATTGAGAGGGAAATATGTTTATTTTAAATAGAGCTTTTGAATGCAGAGAGGAAGCATCTAAATTATGATGTGGATTTTATATGCCACACAAGTTTCTATCTTAAGTAATTTTCATTTTAGTTTTGTTTTCTATTATTTACATCTAAGCCTATACCCAGTAATATATTATTTTGCCATCATTTCTTAAAGATAAAATGTATCATTTTGTCTATTTAACATGTTGATTGTCTAATCAATTGAATGTATAAGCATACTTTAACTCTCAAATTCTATCATTGTTAATTTATTACTAGGTGGCCCTGTGCAAAGATTAATAAATCTACAAAGGATAAGATATTTTTATTGATACTAGATAATAGATATAAAGAAAACTAAAGATAGTTTATATTTTGAACAAATACTTTCATTAGGTTTTCCTGTAAATCTTATGCTCCACCTATACCATCTTTATGCCAAAAAAAATTTTGTAAAGTTTCATTTCCCCCATTTTCAAACATGAAAACTGAAGCCCAGAATGTTAAGTAAATCTGTCAAAAGTTTTAACTTAGTTCTCTGTGAAGCTGATGCCAATTATTTGGTATCAATCTCTTGTGAAAATCAAGATAAGAAGTAAGGGTAGAGCCTACTGGTGAAGACATGCATGTTCCCATGACAGAATGCCTGGATTTGATTCCTGATTGTGACTCCAGCTTCTTACTAATGTGCACTTGATGCAGTGGAGATGGTACAAGTGTACCTGGGTTCCTTACACCCACAAGGGAGAACTGGATTATGCTTTATACTTCTAGTCCTGGAGCTTGGACCCACTGTTGGCTGTTGTGGGCACTTGAGGAGTGCACCAGAGCATGGGAGCTGTCTGTCTCTCTCTGACTCTCAAAAAAAAAAAAAAAAATCAAAACAAAAGTAAATGACTTTAATGCAAGGAATAAATTAGTGACAAGAGCCGAAAGTGCTTTGGGAACACAAAAATGAAAAATGTATAGTTCTTAGGAATAGCTATTAACTTCTTACGATGTCTAATTAACTTTCCTCTTTGAGGTAGTTCAACTTAACTTCTCACACACAAAGCACTTTTAGATATTTTGGTATTTCTATAAAGTCAATTTTATTGCAAAATTTGTCTCTTTGACAGAATAGTTCCTATTCTTTAAAGAAGACATTTTTAGTGTTCAAAAATGACTAATATTTTCATTCTTCATACCTCTCATGTATTAGAGGTTGATTTCTAGCAATATGGATAAAATATACATGATACATTTCTTAGCTAATTGTCAGCATATTACTAAATCACCATGCTTCCTGAAAGGCTATCTAAATTCCATTAAATCATGAAATTCTCTACATAATTAATAATACTAGATTGAATGGTTTTTAGTCAAGTAATTTCCTTTCCTCATTCTACAGAAGGAACATTTATCACCATTCCTTAAGAATGGAATGGCTACTTAGGCAAGTGCCTAAGAGGCTTTCCTGTCTCAGTGGCATGAAATTCATTTGCTTGACTATAGCAAATGAGAAACAAGAGTCTTCATTTATGCCATGCCTAACAGGCCTAATCCTAGCACAGAAAACGTGATTATTTCCTATTTTTGAGGTCCATTAACTCTCTCATGACAGTAACTTGTCTTCATAAGCATATTAACCTCAAGATAGCTTTTATCACTTAGGAAACTTTTGGAAAAAATTTCAACATATACATAACATTTCTTCCCCAATTCTCTAACTTCTTTTGCAAGTTATTCAGTTTATTGCATTTATTCATAGAACTACTGGTTAAGCATATATTTATATTATTTACCTTAACATCCAGCATAAAAGGAAAGATTTAATTATTTTGTATGTCTAAGTAGTATCCAACCATGCATGCATACCACATTTTCCTACCTAGTCTTCAGTCGATGGACATCTGTGTTGACTCCATAACTTAGCTATCGTGACTTGAGCTGCAATAAACTTGGGGGTACAGATAACTCTTTCATATGATGCTTTAATTTTCTTTGGTTAAAATCCCAGGAATGGGATGGCTGGGTCATATTGTAGTTCTATTTTCAGATTTTTGAGGAATCAGCATACTGTCATCCTTAATGGTTGCACTAGTTTACATTCCCACCCACAGTGTATTACGGTACCTATTTCCCCACATCCTCACCAGAATTGTTGCGAGCGCCTACTGTCATGCAGCTCGAGAGTACCAAGTGCAACGTACAACTTGTGAGTCACAGGGAAGAAAGGAAAACCAGGACACACTGCTCACACACCAGGGGTTTTTATCACACTACTCATCAGCATGCTCATTGAGGTCAATACACTTATCAGTACCAATATACTTATCAATCTATACTATTTAATACATTTATCAATAAACTCAACACTGCTATTTAATGTGACTTAACTACTTAACTTAGCTACTTAGTTTAATGTCTTGGCCTAACCACCTAACTTAACATAATTACTTAACACACTTATCAATATCACTAATGTCACTATCAATAATATCAATAATATCACTCATCATAACTTGTAGCTAACTTAACACGCTTACTGAATTACTTAGCTTAACATAACTACTTATCTTAATACATATACCTAATCTTAACAATATCACTTATTGGCCAGAAAATCAATATTCATATACCATAAGTGACAACAAACACTATTAAAATAATCCTAAATACTATCACAATGAACAATACAAGGACAACAAAAGATTCAATACACAACATTGTTTGCTACATATCTAGTGTCAGTGTTCAAGGTCCAGAGCTCCATGTCTCCATGTCTCCGTGTCGGATCTTGGATCAGTCACTTACAGGCAGGAAGTTGTGGGAAGGCTATCACTCTGGGCAGTAGGCTCAAAGTTACCAGACGGACAGCCAGGCGAGAAGTTGGAGAGGTCCCCTGCTGAGAGGCCTGGTCCGGCTTTGTGGTCAGGTCTGAGAGCAGGCTGATAAGGACTCCAGGCAAGGTGGAGAGGCAGCATCTCGGCTGGAGTTTTGATCCCGTAGTCACCTTGTGTGGCTTAGCAAGGGTGCTAGCGAGCTGGCACTTCAGCTCCAAGTGCGAGGAGATCCAGAGGTTTGCTCGCACTGGGCCACACACACACACACTCACACAGACAGTAGGGTATTGCAGCTCAGGGACAGCTCTGCAGGTCGGCTTGTGCCGCTACCTGCTCCATGCAGAGTAGCGGGCTGCCTCTTCAGCTCCGGATGTGTGGAGATCCAGAGATTCACGCACACCGGGCCACGATCCCCGAGAGGGTGGAGAGTGGTGCAGGGGCTCCCTTTTTATCCTCATTTTCGTCAGTTCTCCAGCTTGCCATCCTCCACTTGTCCAGTCAATGCTGGTTCCTCCTTGCTTATAGTTGAACAGTTCAGTCAATACTGTTCCCGCCTTACTTATGTTTGAACAGTCCAGCCAGCGTGGATAGGAGGGTATTGTCCATAGGACACTGTTATCTGACTGACCAGAGATGTCTGCTTGGTAGGATTAGGAGTGTCTCCCTAACAGCCATTAGGCATTGCCTCAGCTCCTGACTTATAACTCCATTTTACTTTTATTTTTGTGGCTAGTGGTAACTTCTTAACTCAATGTTTTACTGTGCTTCCACAGTTTATCTCCTTTCCCGGTAAGCAGTGATCTGTGACTCTTTTTGAGATCCCTGTGGGATTCTCCACAAGGATCCATCACTTTTATTTTGTGGTGATAGTCATTCTAACTGGGGTGAACTAAAACCTCATTGTGGTTTTTATTTGCATTCCCCTGATGGCTAGAGATCCTGAGCTTCTTTTCATGTGTCTATTGATCACTTACAATCCATCCTCTGAAAAAATCCCTGGTGATATCCATAGCCCATTTCTTAACCAGTTTATTTGTTTTGTTGTGAAGTTTCTTGAGCTCCTTAAATATTTGTGTATTAATCCTTTATCAGATATAAAGTTTTCAAATATTTCCTCTCATTCTGTTGGTTATCTCTTTGTTGAATGTTTTCTCCGCTGTGTAGAAGTTTCTGCTTTTAATATAACCTAATTTGTCTATTTTTGCTTTTACTGCCTATGCTTCTAGAGCCTTACTCAAGAAGTCTTTTCCTAGGCCAATGTCTTGCAGTGTTTCCCCTATGTTTTCCTCTAGTAATTTGATGGCTCGGGTATTAGGTTTAGATCTTTCTTCAGTTATGAGTTGATTTTCGCATAGAGTGTAAGGTAAGGGTCTTGCTTCATCATTTTGCATGCAGAGATCCAATTTAACCTGTTTTGTGCAATGAAATGGGTGCAATTAGAGACCATGATGCTTATTGAAATAAACCAGTCCTAAAAAGACAAACATCACATTTTCGTTGATTTTTGATGACTAACATACAGAGCATAACATTGTAATGAATGTAAGTGAATTCACATTTTGAAATTTGAGTACTAATTATAGCCCCTATGTATACTCCTAAGTTACAGTGGTCTTTCTACTACTACTTGTTGAATTATCGATTTAATGAAAGATACATTAAATTGAAAATATGACATTGCAATACATTAAATTGAAAATATGACATTGCAAAAGTCAAAATAAAATAAGAAATGAGAAAAGAGGATGGGAATGAGGGAGGAGGGGAGAGAGGTATCATTAAGTTTTTAAATCTGTGTACATGAATACATGAAATCTATCTGTCATATAAATAAATAAATAATAAATGTAAAAGAAAACAAAAAGGAGAAAATTACTGTAAACTCAACCTCAGAAGCGGCAGCAATGGACCCTGCAAAGGCAGAATTACTGGAATGATGTTAAAAGCTTTCAATCTGCAGATTACTCAAGAATATGGATTCTAACAAGAAGCAACCACTTTGACATGGTATTCATGTTCTCAAATCCAATTTAGATATATTCTCACTGTGTTTACATTATATTAATTGTTAAAATAATAAACTCAGTCTGTTGCCTCTACAGAATCAATAATAAAAACATTGGTAATTATCTATTCCCAAATGAGATTGGTACAAGAAAATTGTCCATATAATTTAGTGATCAACGCTCTACCCCTCCCACAACTGCATACAATTAGCATCCATCTGTTTCTCTGGCCTCTTCCAAAGTTTAAATTTTCCTCCAGTGGCTGTGAGTTCCTATAGAGTATTCCCTTATGCCTAAATCACACACCTCCATATGTCTGAATCCTTGATGTTGGTTTGTCTGGGGACCTTGGTCCCTACAGGTCCTACATTCTATCCCCAAGGACTCATCAAGGTGTTTCTATCTCCATAATGAAAATATATCATAACGCTCTGCAAAATGCTTCATGTAACCTCTGCTATAATTAATCAGCTAACAATTAGTGCTTAGCTAATTTGTGCGATCATTTGTCAAGATGTTACTAAGGTACTCAAGTAATAATCAGATATGTGAAGATTTCAGGGTTACAGTTCAGAGGCAGGGCCCACCTCTTGCTGGTCAATGGACCAGTACATCTAGGTCCATCTAAAAGGAGGAGAGCAATGTTACAGTCCAGTGGTGGTGCAGCCTGGCCCACGACCTCTCTGCTCCACTTTGTAACAGCTGTGCAGCTCTTCCGTTATCTCACTCCTTCACTGATAATTCCTTTTATTACAGTGTATTCTGTCAGAGCAAAACGAAAAGTTTCCATGGAAATTTAAGCTTGACTAATACAAACTCAGTATTCCTCTATTCAAAGCAGCTAGAAATAAGGGAATATGATAAGAATTAAAAAAATTAAAAATGGTGGATGAATAACCAAGAAAATCCCTTCAGGCCAAGTTCTAATAAATAATTTCATGGGTTTAACAATATTAAAATGAGAATGTTTGTGGTATATTCTGAAATAAATACTTACAGCTTTTTATGGATAGAGATGTTCCTTATATTACCTTCCTTAGCACACCATACTAAGAAAATAGACAGTGAAATTCACGAACATTTCCATTGGACTAAAGAACAACCACTAACTATCCTCCTCAAAATAGAAGCACGCTTACTTGAAAAGGAAAAGTAACCTTTTCTAATGTCAAAATCTAAATTAACAAATACTGCCTGCAATGTTAACTAGAAATCAGAGGATATAAAAATTCATTTACATAATTTTTCAGAACCTTTGACATACAGGAATCATAAAAAGGCAGGAAGGAGAGAAAATGCACTGGGATTTGCTGAATTTATTTTAGGTTAATTTCTTTTTTCTTTTAGATTTCAGGGAATATTGTGGTTAGTACAGAGGGATGAGCAACACAACAAAGTAGAGTAAATAAAATAAAGGCAAAAACTCAACAAGAAGAGAGTACAGATAGAGAAGTGTTTCATTCTATTATCAGATTCTAGAAATGAAATACACAGAGTATGTGGTTCTTTATTAAATCCTTGAGGCTACAGGACATTTATCAATGGTTTCTGCTTCTAAAGTTAACAAAATTCCCAATTTTTTAAAGATTTATTATATTTTATTTGAAAGTCAGAGTTATACAGAGAGGAGAGACAGAGAGAGAGAGAAAGAGAGAGAGAGAGAGAGGTCTTCCATCTGTTGCTTCACTCCCCCAGATGGCTGCAATGGCCGGAGCTGTGCCGATCTGAAGCCAGGAGACAGGAGACTCCCCTGGGTCTCCCATGTGGGTGCAGGGGCCCTAGGCCTTGGGCCATCTTCTACTGCTATCCCAGGCCATAGCAGAGAGCTGGATCGAAAGAGGAGCAGCTGGGACTAGAACCGGTACCCATATGGGATGCTGGCACTTCAAGCCAGGGCTTTAACCAACTGGACCACAGTGTTGGCTCCCAAAACTCCTTATTTTTTAAACAAATATTTTCATTAAGCCACAGAATGCAATTCCTGTAAGTGCTAAACTTCATTATTCTGAAATCATTTAAGAGCTTTATAATTTCTTTGAATCTTTCCACCATGCAATATTCCACAATCTATTGATCTCTAGAAAATATATTTCTCACACACACTTGAATTTTATGTCCAATCACTGAATAGGTCACCCACCTAATTTTATATACTCCACTTCTCTCTCATAAAAAATAGTGTATTTTTAAAAATTAATTAATTTTTAAGGAATACAAATTTCACAATTACAACTTCAGGAATACATTTATTCTTCCCACTAAGTCTGCCCTCCCACCCACACTCCCATCCCTTCTTCTCATCCCTTTCCTATTACCAGCTCCATTTTCCTTTAAGATTCAGTTTCAGTCAACTTTATACATAGAAGACAAACCATATACTAATTAAAGATTTCAGCAATTTGCACACATACACACACATACAGAAACCCTGAGAACGAATTTTACAGTTAACTCTTATAATACGACTCACTGAGGACAGAGGTCATGCATGGAGAGTTACTGCTGCACAGTGACTTCTGTTAATTCATCAATTAACACTCTTATGTATGACATCAGTGACATAAGCTGCCTAGGCTATGAAAGCCTTTTGAATCCACAGACTGTCAGCATTTGGACAAGGCCATAAGCAAAGTAGAAGTTCTCTCCTCCCTTTAGAGAAAAGTACAACCTTCTTTGATGGCCATTTCTCCCACTGGAGTCTCATGCACAGAGATCTTTCATGTAGAACATTTTTGCCACAGTATCTTGGCTTTCCATGCATGAAATGCTCTCACAGGCTTTTAAGGCAGATCAGCAAGCTTTAAGGGCTGATTCTGAGGTCAGAGTGTTACTTACAGTGATTGTCATTCTATGAGTCTGCGTGTGTGGACTGTTCCCATGTTGGAACATCCTCTCCTTTTTAATTCTATCTATAATTATTAGTAGACACTTGATCCTAGTCTTATTTATATGATTGCTTTAACTCTTAATCCTATCTGTATGTTCACTTTAACACTTAATATGATCATTTTAACCCTTAAGATGGCATTTTCACAACTCAACTTAATGGGATTTGGGTTCCCATGACAAGTTTTTAAACTGTACTTTTACAAGCAAGTCCATAATAATAATTATGCAGAAATATATAGCTTTACAGTTACAAACTTCCTTCTCCCTCTCTTATACCCACTCTTTTTCTTTTTTTTTTTTTTTACTGAGATCCATCCTCTATTGACTTTAGACACATATGATGAGCTCTATGTTAAGTAGAGTTCATTATATGTGTCTAAAGTCAAAAGACATATGGTAATTGTCCCTTTGGGACTGGCTTATTTCACCAAATATGATGTTTTCCAGATTCATCCATTTTGTTGAAAATGACTGCATATCATTATTTTTACCATTGTGCTGTGTTCCATAGTGCACATATCAAATAACGTCTTTATTCAGTCTTTGGTTGGCAGGTGTTTAGGTTGATTCCATGTCTTAGCTATTATGAATTGAACTGCATTAAACATGGGGATGCAGATAACTCTTTTACTTACTGATTTAATTTCCCCTGGTAAATTCTCAGGATTGGATGGCTGGGTCATATGGTAGGTCTATATTCAGTTTTTTTGTGGTATCTTCATACTGTCTTCCACAGTAGCTTTATAGGTGTACATGCCCACCAACAGTGGATTAGGGTACTTTTTCCCACATGATCACCAACATTTGTTGTTTGTTGATTTCTGTATGAAAGCCAATATAATGGGATGAGGTGAAACCGCACTGTAGTTTTGACTTGCATTTCTCTGATAGCTAGTATTCCTGAGCATTTTTTCTTTTTTTTTAACTTTTATTTAGTAAATATAAATTTCCACAGTACAGCTTATGGATTACAATGGCTTCCCCCCCATAACTTCCCTCCCACTCACACCCCTCCCATCTCCCGCTCCCTCTCCCATTCCATTCACATCAAGATTCATTTTCAATTTTCTTTATATACAGAAGACTGATTTAGTATATATTAAGTAAAGATTTCATTTGTTTGCACCCACCCAGAAAAACAAAGTGTAAAATACTGTTTCAGTACTAGTTATAGCATTACTTCACATTGGACAACACATTAAGCACAGATCCCACATGAGAAGTAAGTACACAGTGACTCCTGTTGTTGACTTAACAATGTGACACTCTTGTTTATGGAGTCAGTAATATCTCTAGGCTCTAGTCATGAGTTGCCAAGGCTATGGAAGCCTTTTGAGTTTGCCAGCTCTGATCTTATTTAGAAAAGGTCATAGCCAAAGTGGAAGTTCAGAGAAAAGATACCTCCTTCTTTGATGGCCCGTTCTTTCTACTGGGATCTCACTCACAGAGATCATTCATTTAGTTTTTTTTTTTTTTTTTTTTTTTGCCAGAGTGTCTTGGCTTTCCATGCCTAAAATACTCTCATGGGCTCTTCAGCCATACCCAAATGCCTTAAGGGATGATTCTGAAGCCAGAGTGCTATTTAAGACATATGCCATTCTATGAGTCTGCTCTGTATCCCACTGCCCATGTTGGATCGTTCTCTCCTTTTCTTATTCTATCAGTTAGTATTAGCAGACACTAGTCTTGTTTGCGTGATCCCTTTGGCTCTTAGACCTATCAGGGTGATCAATTGTGAAGTGAAATTGATCACTTGGACTAGTGAGATGGCATGGGTACATGCCACCTTGATGGGATTATATTGGAATCCCCTGGCATGTTTCTAACTCCACCATTGGGGTCAAGTCCGATTGAGCATGTCCCAAATTCTGCATCTTTTCCCTCTCTTATCCCCACTCTTATATTTAAAAGGGATCACTTTGCACTTAAAAATTTAAACACCTAAGAATAATTGTGTGTTAATTAGAGTTCAACCAATAGTGCTAGAACAAAAAAATACTAAAATGGATAAAGTATTACATTGTACATCAACTGTCAGGGCAAGGGCTGATCAAGTCACTGTTTCTCATAGTGTCCATTTCACTTCAACAGGTTTCCCTTTTGGTGCTCAGTTAGTTGTCGCCGATCAGGGAGAATATATGATATTTGTCCCTTTGGGACTGGCTTATTTCACTCAGCATAATGTTTTCCAGATTCCTCCATTTTGTTGCAAATGACCGGGTTTCATTGTTTTTCACTGCTGTATAGTATTCTATAGAGTACATGTCCCATAATTTCTTTATCCAGTCTACTGTTGATGGGCATTTGGGTTGGTTCCAGGTCTTAGCTATTGTGAATTGAGCTGCAATAAACATTAAGGCGTAGACAGCTAGTTTGTTTGACAATTTATTTTCCTGTGGGTAAATTCCAAGGAGTGGGATGGCTGGGTTGAATGATAGGGTAATAGTCAGGTTTCTGAGGAATCTCCAGACTGACTTCCATAGTGGCTTAACCAGTTTGCATTCCCACCAACAGTGGGTTAGTGTCCCTTTTTCCCCACATCCTCTCCAGCATCTATTGTTGGTACATTTCTGAATGTGAGCCATTCTCACTGGGCTGAGATGAAACTTCTTTGTGGTTTTGATTTGCATTTCCCTGATTGCTAGTGATCTTGAACATTTTTTCATGTGTCTGTTGGCCACTTGGATTTCCTCTTTTGAAAACTGTCTATTGAGGTCCTTGGCCCATCTCTTAAGTGGGTTGTTTGTTTTGATGTTGTGGAGTTTCTTGATCCCTTTGTAGATTCTGGTTATCAACCCTTTATCTGTTGCATATTTCGAAAATATTTTTTCCCATTCTGTTGGTTGCCTCTTCACTTTCCTAACTGTTTCTTTTGCAGTACAGAAACTTCTCAATCTGATGCAATCCCAAATGTTAATTTTGGCTTTGACTGCCTGTGCTTCTGGGGTCTTTTCCAAGAAGTCTTTGCCGGTACCTATATCTTGCAGGGTTTCTCCAATGTTCTCTAATAATTTGATGGTGTCGGGTTGTAGATAAGTCTTTAATCCATGTGGAGTGGATTTTTTTGTAAGGTAAAAGGTAGGGGTCTTGTTTCATGATTCTGCACTTGGAAATCCAATTTTCCCAACACCATTTATTGAATAAACTGTCCTTACTCCAGGGATTGGTTTTGGTTCCTTGATCACATATAAGTTGGCTGTAGATGTTTGGATTGATTTCTGGTGTTTCAATTCTGTTCCATTGGTCTATCTATCTGTTTCTGTACCAGTACCATGCTGTTTTGATAACAACTGCCCTGTAGTATGTCCTGAAATCTGGTATTGTGATGCCTCCAGCTTTGTTTTTGTTGTACAAGATTGCTTTAGCTATTCGAGGTCACCTGTGTCTCCATATGAATTTCAGCATCATTTTTTCCGGGTCTGAGGAGAATGTCTTCGGTATTTTGATTGGTATAGCATTGAAACTATAAATTGCTTTTGGAAGAATGGACATTTTGATGATATTGATTCTTCCAATCCATGAGCATGGAAGATTTTTCCATTTTTCGGTATCCTCTTCTATTTCTTTCTTTAAGGTTTTATAATTTTCATCGTAGAGATCTTTAACGTCCTTGGTTAAGTTTATTCCAAGGTCTTTGATTGAATATAAAAATACAGTACAAACAATCAGCCAAATGAGGAGCTGGTTTTTTGAAAAAATAGACAAAATTGACACCCCATTGGCCCAACTAACTCAAAAAAGAAAAGACCCAAATCAATAAAATCGGAGATGAAAAAGGAAACATAACAACAGACACCACAGAAATAAAAAGAAGCATCAGAAATTACTACAAGGACTTGTATGCCAGCAAACAGGGAAATCTATCAGAAATGGATAGATTCCTGGACACATGCAACCTACCTAAATTGGACCATCAAGACACAGAAAACCTAAATAGACCCATAACTGAGACAGAAATTGAAACCATAATAAAGGCCCTCCCAACAAAAAAAGCCCAGGACCAGATGGATTCACTGCTGAATTCTACAAGACCCTTAAAGAAGAACGAACTCCAATTCTTCTCAAACTATTCAGAACAATCGAAAAAGAGGGAATCCTCTCAAATTCTTTCTATGAAGCAGAACATTGCATTAATTCCTAAGCTGGTAACAGATGCAGCATTGAAAGAGAATTACAGACCAATATCCCTGATGAACATAGATGCAAAAATCCTCAATAAAATTCTGGCCAATAGAATGCAACAACACATCAGAAAGATCATCCACCCAGACCAAGTGGGATTTATCCCTGGTATGCAGGGATGGTTCAATGTTCACAAAACAATCAATGTGATACATCACATTAACAGACTGTAGAAGAAAAACCATATGGTTATCTCAATAGACACCAAGAAAGCATTTGATAAAATACAACACCCTTTCATGATGAAAACTCTAAGCAAACTGGGTATGGAAGGAACATTCCTCAATACAATCAAAGCAATCTATGAAAAACCCATGGCCAGCATCCTATTGAATGGTGAAAGTTGGAACCATTTCCACTGAGATCTGGTACCATACAGGGATGCCCACTCTCACCACTGCTATTCAATATAGTTCTGGAAGTTTTAGCCAGAGCTATTAGGCAAGAAAAAGAAATTAAAGGGATACAAATTGGGAAGGAAGAACTCAAACTATCCCTCTTTGCAGATGATATGATTCTTTATTTAGGGGACCCAAAGAACTCTTCTAAGAGACTGTTGGTACTCATAGAAGATTTTGGCAAAGTAGCAGGGTATAAAATCAATGCACAAAAATCAACAGCCTTTGTATACACAGGCAATGCCATGGCTGAGGAAGAAATTCCTGAGCTTTTTTTATATGTGTCTGTTGGACATTTGGATTTCCTCGTTTGAAAAATGACTATTTAATTTCTTTGCCTAGCTGTTTATTGTGTTGTTCATTTTGTTGTTGTAGATTTTATTGATATGTTTTTGTATTCGGCTTATTAATCCTTTATCGGTTACATAGTTTGACATTAGTTTCACCCATTCTGTCGGTTGTCCCTTCACTTTCCTGAGTGTTTCTTTTGCCAAATAGACAGAAATTTTTCAATTTGATGTAATCACATTTGTTAATCTTGTCTTTGACTGCCTGTGCCTCTTTGGTATTTTTCAAGAAGTCATTTCCTATGCCAATGCTTTGCACGGTTTCCCCAATGTTATCTAATAATCTGACTGGGTCAGTCATAGATTTAGATCTTTAATCAGCTTGAGTGAATTTTTGTTTAAGGTGTAAGGTGGTGGTCTTGCTTCATATTTTTGCATGAGACAATCCAGTTTTCTGAGTACATTTAAGGAGAGAGAAGACTTAAATCAATAAAATTAGACATATAAAAGGAAACATAACAACAGACACCACAGAAATAAATCAATCATCAGAAATTACTACAAAAACTATATGCCAACAAACTAACAGACATGAATAAACCTAACAGAAATGAATAAATTCCTGGACACATACAACCAACGTAAATTAGCCACGAAGACATAGAAAATTTAAATGGACCCATAACCAAGATTGAAATTGAATCAGTAAATAAGGATCTCCCAAAAAATAAAAGCCCAGAACCAGATGGCTTCAATACTGAATTCTATCAGACATTTAAAGAACTAACTCCAATTCTTCTCAAGATATTCAATCGAGTATCAACAATCGAATCCAACAACACATCAGAAAGATCATCCACCCAGACCAAGAGGGATTTATCCCTGGTACACAATGCTGGTACACTAGTCAAAAATCAATCAATGTGATATATCACATTAACAAATTGAGGAACAAAAAACACTTAATTATCTCAATAGATGCAGAGAAAGCACTTGATACAATACAACATTCTTTCATGATGAAAACTCGGCAAATTGGGTATAGAAGGAACATTATTCAACACAACTAAGGCAATTTATGACAAACCCATGGTCAGCATCTTATTGAATGGAGAAAAGTTGGAATCATTCCCGCTGAGATCTGGTACCAAACAATGATGCCCACTCTCACTATTGCTATTCAATACAGTCCTGGAAGTTTTAGCCAGAGCCATTAGGCAAGAAAAAAGAAATCAAAGGAATATAAATTGGGAAGGAACAAGTCAAACAATCCATATTTGCAGATGACATGATTCTATATACAGGGGGATCCAAAAGAATCCACTAAAAGACTACTGGAACTCATAGAAGAGCTTGGTAAAGTAGCAGGATATAAAATCAATACCCAAGAATCAACAGCCTTTGTATATACAGGCAAAACCACTGAGAAAGAACTTCTAAGATCAATCCCATTCACAACAATTGCAAAAAAATCAAATTCCTTGGAATAAATTTAACCAAGGATGTCAAAGATCTCTATGATGAGAATTATAAAACATTAAAGAAAGAAATAGAAGATATAAAAAAAAATAGAAAAGTCTTCCATGTTCATGAATTGGAAGAATCAGTATCATCAAAATGTCCGTACTTCCAAATAAAATTTACAGATTAAATGCATTACCAATCAGAATACCAAGGAAATTCTTCTCAGATATAGAACAAATAATGTTGAAATTCGTATGGAAACACAGTAGGCCCCAAATAGCTAAAGTAGTCTTATACAACAAAACAAAGCTGGAGGCATAACAATACCAGATTTCAAGTCATACTACAAGGCAGTTATAATCAAAACAACCTGGTGCCGGTACAAAACCAGTTGGATAGACCAATGAAACAGAATAGAAACGCCAGAAATAAATCCAAGCATCTACAAGCAACTTATGTTTGACCAAGGAGCTAAAACTGATGCTTGGAGCAAGAAAAATAGGGTATTTATACCATTAATGAAACCAACAGAGCAGCAGTAAGCCACCAGAATGGGTGCAATGCTCACTGATGGTTTCATGCTTTATGCTGAATAAAGTTAGAAAGAGTCCAAGTCAATGTAACCATTAAATACTGTTAAAGCCACATGTAGCTTTTAAGATCTGATGATTATTTATAGCCCTTGTGTCTACTGTTGAAGAACAGTGGATTTTTTCCTCATATTATTTGTTGAACTCTTTATTTGCTGTAGGATTAATCTTATGAATATAAACTGAAAATAGATCTTTGTGAAAATTAAGAGTAGGAATAGAAGAGAAAAGAGGATAAAGGGTGAGAACATGTGCAAGAGGGAGGGAAGAATCACTATGTTCATAAATATGAACATATGAAATTTGTATACCTTAAGTAACATTTTTAAAAGTTCACATGTAAGGTAATAAAGAATGTAAGTCTGAATCCACTGAACAAAATTTACCTCGCTAACCATTATATTTTAAATATTGCTTGTGGTAAAATGGCAAGGGTCATTAAGGTGAAATATTATTTATAATAACAAATGTAATGCTTATTGATACAGATTGAATTGAAGATTCACATAAAAATTTGGAAAATTTTTCAAGGTTTAGTAGGGCATATTATCAATAAAATAGCATATCTTGGTGATTTTCATTCAACTCTTATAATGAACACTAATTACACTGACAATTGATTACAATACTCACATTGATGAAAATTGTTTCATCAGCATCATTATATTTGCCGTGGCCATGCTCAGTGACTAATCTTTCTGGTCTTTTAAACAGGTGCCTCTAGATGAGTGTTCGTTTGTGGATGATCTTCTTTTTTTTAATTTGAGAAGCAGTGAAATGGACATACAGAAAGAGAGTTCTTACCCACTGGTTCACTTCTCAAAAGCCCAAAGTGACCGGGGTGGGTTGGGCCAAAGCCATGGGCTAGGGACTGAATCCAGGCCTCCCTTGTGAGAGGCAGGAACTCAGCTCCTTGAGCAACCATTTCTACTTCCAAGGATTTGCATTAGCAAAAATATGGAGTCAGAGGCTGCCGCTGTAATTGAAACCAGGCTCTCTGATATGAAACATACACCTCTTAACTGCTGGGTTAGACATCCATTCCCTGTGTAGGCTCTTGCTCTAAACAGAAGACATTATAATGAATTTATTTACTCAATATTTAATGCATTAGGACTTGAGTGCCTATCTTGTGCCAATATGCTGCTAAATGCTGATAACAAAAAGAAAAAAAAAGCAGTCTTGTCCTCATATTGCACATATTCTCGTGGGGAATGAGAATCAAGTGACAGATAATCACCATGCGCTACATTAAGTAGTATAAAACGTGTATACCTGAATAAAGAGACAAAGATGTTTCAATTTGTTGTTTTTACCAAGTTGCTCCTTGACAATATGTATTATATGATTCTTTATTTTTAAAAGAAAATCATGTAAAGGAAATTGCTGACTTATCTTTTTAAATATGAGAAGTTCAACTCAGTTCAAAAGCTTTTAGTTAACTCCAGCATAGAATAATGGGGCAATTAACAACCAAAAAATGTCAGGGTAACTATTAACCAATAACCAGCACAGTTATTTTTAAAAGCCTAATAAAATACAAGAAGAAGGAATTTCCTTAAATGCTCTAATTTCCTGAAAAAATGAAATAAATGCTAATATCTTTCTTTGTCATTTTTGTAAGTAGATAACATATATTTAAATAGCTCATTTGAAAGTTGAAAATTAAAACCTTCCCTCTCACATTTCCACTCTTAATTGTTTTTAAACATTTATTTATTTATTTGAAAGGCAGAGTTACAGAGAGGCAGAGGCAGAGAGAGAGAGATCTTCTGCAGGTTGACACCCCAGATGGCTGCAATGGCCAGAGCTGCAATGATCCGAAGCCAGGAGCCAGGAGTTTCTTCCGGGTCTTCCACACTGGTGCAGGGGCGCAAGGACCTGGGCCATCCTTCAGTGCTTTCGAGAGCTGGATTGGAAGTGGAGCAGCCAGGACTGGAATCAGTGCCCCTATGGGATGCTGGCACTGCTGTTGGTGGCTTCACCCACTATGCCACTGCATGGCCACAGCTGTTCAAATCTTCATGTCATGTTGTTAACACATATAATTCTTCAGTGACATTGCAGTGTTTTTCCCTTGCATATATATTTTCCATTTCTAATTCTCCCAAATCACAATTCTATGATAAAGAAGGAATGCCAAGTGCTACATTTCCTATGCTATTAGATCTATTTGATAATAATTCAACTATTTTAATGTGTAATTGAATTTACATGATGCAGATTCCATCTATATAATTAGAATAATTCTTACCACAGTATCTCTCCATTCAAAAATTCATATTTAGTTACCGATTCAGTTACTCCAAATCATAATGCTTTACCAGCAACGTTTGGACTAATATTATGTGAATTCATAATTTCGCTTTATCATTCAGACTTTCCTGAATATAAAGCTAAGTGCATTTGTGTGTTTAGTTAGTAAGAGTTGCACTAACTCAGCTCAGTTCACATGGTCACATGCACATGCTAGTGCCGTTGACTCTGTTCATAGAATTCACTTCTCTTCTTACACAGCATACAGCTCGAAGCCCTGTTCCCCTGCATTGTGTGTCCACAATGCACAACACAGCGCACCCAATAAAGCAGAGCGCCAGGGTGCATCTTCCTTGCCAGGCCTATAAAACCATCACTCTTCTTCCACTTTTCTGTTTGAGGCACAAATTGTTTGCCAGGAACCTCACTTATTACAGATATATGAAAATCTCAAGTCACCATGTTACCTGCCAACCCATAGATATGGTCATCACACTGTGATGTGAATCTTAAAAATGCACCCTGAAGGCATTAAGTCACATAAATCCATGAAGCATCTGACAGAGAGTACCAGCTAAAGCAATTAGGCTGCTTTCCATTTTGGAAAAAAAAATCCTTTCCATTCTTTGGTATGTCCTTTCCTTGCTCCTCCGAGGAAGGTGTTCTAATGATTTTTTAAGGATTTTAATTATGTTTGAGAGGTAGAGTTACAGACAGTGAGAGAGAGAGACAGAGAGAAAGGTCTTCCTTCCATTGGTTCACTCCCCAGATGGCCACAATGGCCGGAGCTGCACCAATCCAAAGCCAGGAGCCAGGAGCTTCCTCCAGATCTCCCATGAGGGTGCAGTGGCCCAATGACTTGGGCCATCTTCTACTGCTTTCCCAGGCCATAACATAGAGCTGGACCAGAAGAGGAGCAGCTGGGACTAGAACCGGTGCCCATATGGGATGCTGGTGCCACAGGAGAGGATTAACCTACTGCATCATGCCGCTGGCCCTAATGAATTTAATATATACATTTCTTTTCATATATTTTCTTGTAAATATATGTATTGGATACTATTTTTCCTGAAAGCATATAAATTCTGCTTTATTCATTTTCACACATGTTGCTGTGTATAGAGCTAGAGCCTCATTCTTGTGCATTAGTTAATACTCTAAAATGTGTGCCTTGCCTTTTGGTTATCCGTTCTGCAAGTGACAGACTTCCACGTGCTCTCCAAGTCCCCACCAAGCAACACTGAAACAAACCTCTTCTGCGCCTTTCCTAGGGACTTGTGCTAGAGTTTCCAGGGGCTACATACCAAGACTGTTGTCTCATGATTCGTGAAACCTTGATTTACCTACATAATCCCAGATTGCTCCTCAATGGCTGCAGCAGGCGCTATCTTTCTAGCAATGTAACAAGTGTGGACTGATGTCACATCATCCTTTAATTATCATTTTTCCAAATACCAATACGTATGAATATCTTTGTATTTGCCTATTATTTTTCTGGAGTTCCTTTTCTATACATGGCCTATTTACATCTCTTGATAAATTCCCCATCGAGGTTTTCTGTCTTGCTATTTTCGTGTTTTTTAAGATTTCACTTTTTTAGATCTGTGTTCCTGTGTAATGTTAGGCATTGCAAAATCTCTCCCCAAGTTATCCTGTAATTAAAGAGAGACTCAAGGCATAATTTGGGAATATTACACACATCAAACACTGTCCTGCATTAAAAACAAGCTAATGCAATTGCAATTATGAAAAGATGTATTGCATGGACTTACTCCTTAAATTACAATTGTATTTCCTTTTATTAAATAGAGATGTTTTTAGTTTAGTGAATTTCCTTGATTCTTCATGTAGTAAAATAATAACCTAGGTTATCAATATACCAAGAAAAAAGTTAATTTAAAAAATTCATGTCACAAAGATTAACTAGTTGCATTTAGTAATAGTAGTGAAATTTTATAGGATATATGATATGTAGATAATTTTACTTATGCCATTTTATCACAGCATACATTAAAATTCAGTTATTTATTTTATAAGTTATTCTGCTCTCTCCTCTCCTTTTCTCTGCCTTCCTCCCTCTCTTTCTCCCTCTCTTTCTCCCTCCTTGTCTCTCTTTTTCTTTGCTTCTCAAATAAATTTTTTTAAACTTTTATTTAATGAATATAAATTTCCAAAGTACAGAATATGGATTACAATGGCTTCTCCCCCATAATGTCCCTCCCACTCTCAAATAAATTTTAAAAAATTGAAATGATAAACAAAAGGGAGCTTACCAGTTAAGATACCCATACTAAACATTGAAGTACACATGTTCACTATTTTTTTTTTTGACGGGCAGAGTGGACATTGAGAGAGAGAGACAGAGAGAAAGGTCTTCCTTTGCCATTGGTTCACCCTCCAATGGCCGCTGCGGCCGGCGCACCGCGCTGATCCGATGGCAGGAGCCAGGTGCTTCTCCTGGTCTCCCATGGGGTGCAGGGCCCAAGCACTTGGGCCATCCTCCACAGCACTCCCTGGCCACAGCAGAGAGCTGGCCTGGAAGAGGGGCAACCGGGACAGAATCCGGCGCCCCAACCGGGACTAGAACCCGGTGTGCCGGTGCCGCTAGGTGGAGGATTAGCCTAGTGAGCCGCGGTGCCGGCCCCTGTTCACTTCTAAGTTCTGGATCCTCATTCCAGCTTCCTGTCAATTAAACTCCTGAGAGGCAAAAGTAATAGTTCGTGTAGTTCATGTCACCCATGAGGGACCTGGATTGAGCTCCCTCCTCTCAGCTCTAGGCCGAGCCATTGGAGGCCTTCGAAACATAAAGCCAAACGGGATCTCCCCGTCACTGCTGGCTTTCTCTGCCTCTCTTCCTGCTTCTCAAATAACAATGTCAAAAGAAGTCATTACACTAAACTTGCAGGTCTGAATGATTTTAGGAAAGTTTTATTTTCTAGATCCAAAGTTTGCAAATGCTTCCATATTACTTATAGCTGATAGTGTATCTGTTAACCAGTTTCATTTTATTTTCCAAACTGTTGTTTGGTCTTGCACTCATATTACCTTTTAGGACTGAAACTCAGCATCCCCAGAACTTGAGCTGGGTACTGAGACAGTGTGAACAGTTGAGTTCAGCAATTGCTATGTGTGAGAAGTTGTTCAGAGATGAACAAGTCCTTTTGCAGCAAACCGATGCATCACTGTGTAATCCAGCATGCTTTTTTTTCTGTCAAGAAATTAATTCACAAAGTTATAACCCACAGATTTCAACACAAACACTCACTTCCTGGCTGTGTGAGCTATGCCTCCTAATGTTATGTTTCGTTTCCCAATTTGAGAAATGAGTTCCAACGGCTCTGCGGCTCACTAGGCTAATCCTCCTCCTTGTGGCGCCGGCACACCGGGTTCTAGTCCTGGTCAGGGCGCCGGATTCTGTCCCGGTTGGCCCTCTTCCAGGCCAGCTCTCTGCTGTAGCCAGGGAGTGCAGTGGAGGATGGCCCAAGTGCTTGGGCCCTGCACCCCATGGGAGACCAGGAGAAGCACCTGGCTCCTGCCTTCGGATCAGCGCGGTGCGCCAGTCGCGGCGGCCATTGGAGGGTGAACCAACGGCAAAGGAAGACCTTTCTCTCTGTCTCTCTCTCTCTCTCACTGTCCACTCTGCCTGTCAAAAAAAAAAAAAAAAAAAAAAAAAAAAAAAAAGAAAGAAATGAGTTTGATTAATATTTGCATAGTCTTTAAGGAACCAATAATAGAAGACACATCCTGGACTTAGTACAGCAAAAGGTATGTGGCGATTGCCTGATATACGGTGATTACTAATTAATTCTTCCACACCTTTTCTCTGGTATCAGATTCGAGATTCCCCACCTTTCCAGTGAATTCTGTCTTAATTTCTTCAGCTCCTATGGCTCTAGCCATTCTCAAATCTGCAACACAGAGATTATTCTCTAGGGAGGCATCACTGGATTCTATCTGAATTGTTTTTTTTTTTTTTTTAGTATTTTATGTGCATTAATTCCATCCCATTAAACACATAGCAAGATGCTGGAGATAGAGAGCCGTCTTTTTATACGTTTCTTGTGTTAGCCACCGTAGAGGTGGAGGAGGTAAACATTTCTGACAGGTTAATTGTTCTTTACAAAGAATGGCAATTAAGAAATAATTTAAGGGCGTCTGTATGCGTTTTGCGATGACAATTACTTCGTGTATTTTTAAAAGACATTTGAAATCTTTTATAAGAATGAATATTAGTCTGGGGCTTATGATCAAGTGGATGTTCCTCAAGTGGCATTCTAATCTGTTTCCAGGACTCAAAGACTAAAACAGAATTCCTAAACTCCCCAGTGTGCCAAATGGCTAGGTCTGGTAATGAAGACATATATTCATGAGCAAGTGAAATGCCCAACAGAGGCTGAGGGCTGATTTTGGCCACGTGTATATTTAAAACAAGTGCTCTCTTGATTACACCCTGTGTCATGTCTGTTATACCCTACTGTCTCTGAGCTACCAGGGGTATACGACTTAAGCTGCTTACATGAAATCCCCAGTGTCTCTTGCACAGTTCCCTTTTCCTCTTTGGGGAATACACAAAGGCATTGTGGCATAAGGCAGCACAAACACGAGTATTTGATCTACAATTATTCTACCTTGTCATCATATATGTATACGCTTGCATAGCAATTACATCCACTCTAAAACATAGATGGATCGTCTATGTGATTTCTTCTGTAGTTAGAGACTTGTCTGACCACACATTCAGCTGAAACTATGATTTCCATTTACAGTGTTTCTCGACATGTGAAAGTCATCTATCCCTTGTATTTTAAAAAGGAATGTGGCTGGGAAATTATATGTTGCAATTTTAATGTCTTAATATACCTAAATCCCTACTCAGAACAAAATCAGCTGGAGCGATGACAGCCAGAGAATCCACACAGAAGACACAGGCAGTGTCGCATCAGGAGCCAGCTGGCTGCTTTTGGGGATTCTTTCAAGGACAAGTAATATTTCACTTTGATTAACAATGAAGATAAAAGACTTGACAGATTTGCATTTAATATTAAATAGCGATAATGAGTTAAACTCTTTAATTTCATGGTGCAGGAGAGTCTTCATATGTGGTAGAAGAAATGTAAGAATAAAACATTTATACATAAAAATGTATGATCTAACAATTTGTAAAAAGACCAAATGTTTCCAAACTCTTTACTGAGCAAGAGCCAAAGTCTACTGTATTTGTTTTTAATATAAAATATTATGACCTGTGCTCAGGAAAATGCCACTTTTCCTGTAATCTTACTCTCTTGTAACTGCATACAAGAGATACTTGACAATGGCTATATTATGTTTACACTAACTATCAACTCCCTTTTCTCTCAGTGTCTTGTAATCTGTTGACTACAGCAGGTTTTAGAGTATATAAGACTGAACAACCACCATCTGGCTGTTTGAATTTTTCTGCAAAGATATTTTGGGCAATGAATTATTTTACTATTGAGATTGTCCCAGTTCATGAATAAATATCATCAAGGATTTTTGTCTGCATATGAAAGTGACCCCTGTCCATTATGTGATCTCAATGACAGTGTTTGACCTTCGTAAATGCTTGACACAAAATACAATATGGATGCAAATGAGTTCTGGATTTCCAAAATAAGTTCCCTCCATTTTAAAATCCAGCCAAAGCATTCCATACAGTGAATTGAATTCTGTTCTGTTTCAAGCTGCTCACAAATGCAGAGGCTAAATACAATCATTTAGAAAGCAGAAGAGAGAAGGAGAGAGAAATATAATTGGGGAATGAGACACGTATCAAAATACAAAGTCTAAACATGAAGCCAGAGAGCTCTCATACATACAAAGGCACACGCATATTGTGCACTGAGAAATACAACTTGTATTAAAGAAGCTGTGTCCTTTTTTCTGAAGCATTGAGACCAGACCAGATACTTGGAATAATGAAAATTGTGAATAACCATTGGATTAGAAGTCCAAATCATTATGTGAATTTGTGCAAACTGGGGTTAACTATGGAAGCAAAAGTTATAAAGTGCACAGTGATTGAACAAGGAGAAATGGAGAAAATATGCTTCCAACCAAAATTTCACAAAGATTGGGTTTCACTGAAATCTAAATGGGAAGCATGACACTAGGTAATGAGGGCAATACCAAGAGAAAATGTTGTTCTTGCATGAAATATTCAGATGAAACGCTGTTGGGCAAAACGTTGTGACCACAGGCATGGTACACAGCAACTTGACATAGGAAGGAAAAAGATTGAAGGCAAACTGGGGAATTTGGGGGATAAATGCACTTGAAGATGACGGTGCCCTGCTTTCATTGCTTTTATATCTAATGATCCTTCTGTATATTTCCATTTTAAAAAATAAATCCCCGAAAATACAGTAATTTGAAAAACCAGTCCTAGCTTCCTATTCATTTTCAAATTATATGTGCTAATGCATGCCTTCTGTTACTCAAAGCATATTTACCATTGCCAGATAATATTAAGAAATGGTTAGGGGGACTGGCACTGTGGGGTAGCAGGAAAGCCACGGCCTGCGGTGCCGGCATCCCATCCTACTTCCAGTTCCAATCCAGCGCTCTTCTATGGACTGGGAAAGCAGAACAAAATGGCCCAAGTCCTTGGGCCCCTGCACCCACGTGGAAGACCCAGAGGAAGCTCCTGGCTTCTGGCTTCGGATCGGCCCAGCTCCGGCTGTTGCAGCCATTTGGAGGGTGAACTAGTGGATGGAAGACCTCTCTCTCTCTCTCTCTCTCTGCCTCTCTGTAACTCTGCCTTTCAAATAAATAAATAAATCTTTAAAAATAGTTGTTAGACACACCGCATAATCATGAGTTTATTAAACAAACACTTTTAAAGGAATTTGATTTTTTAACATAAGTTCCTCACCATTGTGATGACAGTATTTTACTATTTCATTTTTCTACTTTTCTTTGCATTTTACTTTGTTTATCTTGAAAACAGCTTACTTTCTACTGCATTTGTGGAGTACTATTAGTTTTCTTGGCATTAGCACAAAAGTACACAAAGCGGTTTTTCCATTAAAGCTTAGAGAAAGGAAACCTATTAAAGTTGGCTATTTTTGTCTCTAAAATAATCAGAATATATCAAGGAATATGAGCACATGAGACAGCACCTGCCCAACACCATCCTTCAAAAGATTGTGCCTGATTTTGCTAAATTGTCTAAAATAGTGAAGGGCAAAGTTCTCTCAATAAAACAGCAATTCACAAAATAATTTAGAATCTGTCCCAAAAATTTTTGTGTATTTCATATGCTTAAGTATAATGATTTGTGAAGGTCAAGTTGCAAACCATAATTATGTATCTATATGATCAATGATAACTCAAGACATGTGGATCATCACTTACCTTCATCATTACCCTGTACCTCTGTAGATCCCCCTGTTCATTTCAATTCATTAAACACTCGAACAATGTCTGTCGTATTCCAAACTCCTCTACACCCTGTACTGGAGATGAAAAATTTGCAAAAACTTTGTGGTTCATTAGATTGCTGTTTATCACAGACCCCACTTACTTTCTTATTCCTAAACATTGCTGTATCATTTACATCTTTTTCTAAGATGGTACTATAAGGGAGCAAAGACAGAAAGATAACCTTATGCAGTACATCTGGAAACTTGAAAGGAACAGAAGCCAATCTTGAAGAAGACGCTGTGGGTCCCCAAATTATACCATTTCCATATCAAATTACAATGAAATTATATGATGAATTTCACTTCTGTTGATTACCATTACAACCTAATAAGTCATCAGCATAAGTAGTCAGAAAAAAAGTGACTTTGCCCAGTCTCATTCTTCAATGCAACACGTTTTGAGTTTATACATATGCTGAGAAACAAAATAAAAAGAGAGAAGGCTCATCCCATTCTAGTAGAGGGAGAGACAGAAAACTGACACATAGAATGCATCAGCATCATTACAGAATGTAGAAAGGACTGCTACAAAGATACGAGCAAGAAGGAAATTCGGGTCAAGGAACACATTGCGTTATTATTGCAACTGAAACCTTTAGATGAGAAGAAGGAAAAGATGTGGGCAGGCAAGCAGTTGATGCTGGCTGCTGCTGTGGAGTGTGCTACACCTTCTGTGCCTGCATTCTGTGAAATTACATTTTGGGAATTTGAATTTACCCATAATGGGAGTATTCACACAATCAGCAAATTCTAGGTATCAGGAGTTTTCTTCTCTTTCTTTTCTTCCCCCTAGGAGAGCTGATTATTAAATATTTCTCAGCAAGAAAATAAAAGCAAAGGGAAATAAACTACTGAATACTGGCAAAAGGAAAATACAAAAATGCTGATATAAGAAGTTCCCTTATGTTAAACATGAAAAGATAACTGCACAATGTTCATTTTTTTCTGATCTAAGCAAATGAATATTGAACAAATGCCGAAGGTTGTTTAAAAGGTTAACAAAGTACTCACTTAATTCCAGGTATTATTTACTCATTATTTTTGGTAAAATGATGGTAACATATCAAAAAGCTTTTTGTTAAAGAAGGATAAATTTGGCATCACTTGTAAGAAATATGGCTAAGCATTCCCAGTGTATGCAAAATTTTGACCCATGTTGGTTGTTATTATTAATGTTATTAAGAATATTATCTTTATTATTTTTTATTGCTCAGCATGTTTGATGCCAATGTCTTCGCAGCTCCCTCTGTGCAAAATTTGGTTTCTTTGCCTTGACTATGTTGGGTTACTGGTCCTCTCTTAGCCTCAAAAATCCCTCCTTGTCTCCCTGGAAAAGTTCGATTTATCCATCAAATGTGCACTCAAACTTCACATACTTTCTTTCCTCCTTTCTCTTTCTTCATCTGCTTTCTCATGGAACCTCTCCTAAAAGACCTGTATCAGCACAGGGGCTGCTGTAGCACCTAGTTTTCACATGCCTGCCTTTGCCACTTGGCATATTAAGATATCGAAAGACATGACTTTGGAGATCTTTCCTATTTTTAGTTTCTTCAGATTTTCATGACACTCAGTACTGACCTGATGTGTTCATATATCAAAATCATTGGCCGGCGCCACAGCTCACTAGGCTAATCCTCCACCTGTGGGGCCGGCACCCTGGGTTCTAGTCCCTATTGGGGTGCTGGATTCTGTCTCGGTTGCTCCTCTTCCAGTCCAGCTCTCTGCTGTGGCCCAGGAAGGCAGTGGAGGATGGCCCAGGTCCTTGGGCCCTGTGCTACATCTGGCTCCTGGCTTCGGATTAGCGGCTATTTGGGGGTGAACCAATGGAAGGAAGACCTTTCTCTCTGTCTCTCTTTCTCTCTCTAACTCTGCCTGTCAAAAAATGTATATATATCAAAATCATTATATTGTAGTTATCAGATATTGTTACCTAAAATATATTGAAATTATTTTTTCTAAATCTTAGTACTGTTCCATTGATGTTATATGGAAATGTTGAATGTTCTCTGCTTGTATATATGTTATTCATATATCAATGTTATTACTTCAACAGTTTATTCATATAATTTATTTTCATTATTTATGACATACAATATACTATGTAAAATAGAAATATAATATGCTTGAATGAGTATATATATATATATCTTATTCTATTATTCATTAAAATTAACTTATATTTTCTACCCTATTTTAATCAGTACTGCTGTATCCTTGAGTTACCATCCTGGGATCTTTGAATAACTGAGTCTGATACAAATTCATACTTCAACATTTTCAATGATGCTAGGACCTTAGACTATTTTGTTTTCAACTGCGTTTTGCTTTTGTTGTGTTATCATTTTAGATATGCTTTTGCTAATATCTCATGCTTTATTTTAATTATATATTCATTTAAAATCATTTGAATACAATGTGAACAACCAGAAATTTCTTACATGTGAAATTTAGTTTGTTAAAGGCATCACTTATTATTGTACTAAGATTTTTCAAAATCATTTTAAGTAAAAACTTAGAATTGATGTTATTCATGCTAATAAATATCATCACCACATTGATGTATTTGAAAGTTTTGAATATTTTTATTTATTTGAAAGAGTGAAAGAAGGAGAGACAGGGAGGGAGGGAGGGAGAGAAAGATTCCATCCTCTGGTTCACTCCTCAAATACCCACAATGCCCTGGGCTACACCAGGTGAAGCCGGGAGCCCCGAACTCCATCCGGATCTTCCACGTGGGTGGAAGGAGCTCAAATGCTTGAGCTTGTTTCCTGCCTCCCACCTTAGCGGATGCTGGACTGGAGATGAAGTAGCTGGTACTTGAATCAGACATACTCGTGTGGGATGTAGGTGTCCCGAGGGGCAGGTTATCCGCTGCATCTTGTAAATTCATCCTTTAAACACAGTGAGTTTGCTTTCCCGTTCTTAGGAAGCACAAATGCAAGTTAACACAGAACTAGCCATCCCAGAAAATTCACTCATGACTTTCAATGGCAAAAACAAGAAGAAATGTCTAAAAGTTAAATTTATGTTGGAAAAAAGTAAGGCGACTCTTCATTACCTTTGTGGGTTCTGCTGATTTTCACTATATTTATCATTTAATCTCACTTAAATCCATCGTATTTCTTTCAGACTACAGAACACAGCTTTTAGCTCAATGTATTTTATAAAATGTGAAGTACTCAAACACATCTATAGAGTAATTTATTTTATTTTTAGCAACACTGGACTGCACTACTGATATTATTTGCAGAGTTCTCTTGCAATAGTCTTAACAATAAAGTAGTTTGATTATCTACTAATCTTGTGTCAGTGTGTTCATTCTCCATGTCCTTGGCATATTTAGGTACCCAAATAAAAGTGGTCAGGATGTAAATCAGTTTCCAGTATTTTCCTCTGACCTCTGTTTTTACCTGGTTTCATTCTGTGCTTACGGGTAAAAGGGTAATTATAAACTATTGATACTATTTCATTAAATATTACAACCTAACGTTCATTTACCATTTGAAAAAATAAGTAAAAGTATTATTTTTATTCTGATGCATTATTATTTAAAAATTGTTTATCCTTTAGGTTTTTCTCCTAAAGGCTTTTAGGTTTCATTTCTCTAATAAGGTGACATCATGTTAACTTCAGATTAAATAGATAAACAATGCATATAACAATAAATCTATGAAAATTAAATTTTATTTAAAAAATTAACTTGAGAATGATATCATAAGTGAAACCCAATTTTAATATTCCTTAAATCTTTCTTTGTCTACCATCTGAAGCTAGTATACTAAAACAATAGTATCCAAAGAAATTCATATAATTTATTTTACCATATATTGATATTGTACTGATGCATGATTGCATTTTCTTTAGTTTTGATGAATTCAAAAACTCATGAAAAATAGAATTAGAAGAAAATTCACATTTTCGTTAAGCTTTTAAAAGACCTTATAAAGATTTTATTCAAATTGCCAGAAATGCATAGACCAAAGCTATAAGCTTTATTTGTGTTTGTATATTATGTATTGTGTATTTGTTCACATCTATATATGTGCACAAGTTATCACAACTAACTAACTATTCATTAAGGAAATTTCTATGCAAAAACTGCTACCAAAGAGGTATATAGTAGTGAACAGAAAGCTACCTTGAGGTAAAATATTTTACAATCCATAACTGAAGCTGGGGATGTTGATGTATTCTATTTTTTTTTCAAAGAGCTGTGCATTCCTGTCATCATCTCTCTCTCTTTTTTTTTTAAGATTTTATTTATTTGAGAGGTAGAGTTAGAGACAGTGAGAGGCAGAGACAGAGAGAGGTCTTCCTTCCATTGGTTCACTCCCCAGATAGCTGAAACGGCCGGAGTTGCGCTGATCTGAAGCCAGGAGCCAGGGGCTGCTTCCCAGTCTCCCATAAAGGTGCAGGGGCCCAAATATTTGGGCCATCTTTCACTGCTTTCCCAGACCATAGTAGAGAGCTGGATGGGAAGAGGGGCAGCCAGGACTAGAACTGCACCCATATGGGATGCTAGCACTGCAGGTGGAGAATTAACCTACTGTACCACAGTGCTGGCCCCTGATGTATTCTTAAGAATAAAGAATGCCTGGGGCCAGTGCTGTGGCATAGCAGGTAAAGCCACCCCTCAGTGCCGACATCCCATATGGGTACCAGTTCTAGTCCTGGTTGCTCCTCTTCCCATCCAGCCCTCTGCTATGGTCTGTGAAAGTAGTAGAGCATGATCTAAGTCCTTGGGCCCCTGCATCCATGTTGGAGACCTGAGGAAGCTCCTGGCTCCTGGATCCTGGCTCCAGATCAGCACAGCTCTGGTCGTTGCAGCCGTCTGGGGAGTGAACCAGTGGGTGGTCAGTCTCTCCCTCTCTCTTTCTCTACCTCTGCCTCTCTGTAACTCTGCCTTCAAGTAAATAAATAAATGTTAAAAATGAAAATACAGAACCCCTGAGGAAGAAGTCTTTTGAATATATTAATGCTATGAATGATGTTAAGTGGATAGAATAAATGACTTATCTTTTAACAAGAAACAAGGGGATTCCTTTAAAACTATGAAAAATGAGGCTGGCGCCGCGGCTCAATAGGCTAATCCGCCTACGGCGCTGGCACACCGGGTTCTAGTCCTGCTTGGGGCGCCGGATTCTGTCCTGGTTGCTCCTCTTCCAGGCCAGCTCTCTGCTGTGGCCCAGGAAGGCAGTGGAGGATGGCCCAAGTGCTTGGGCCCTGCACCCGCATGGGAGACCAGGAGAAGCACCTGGCTCCTGGCTTCGGATCAGTGTGGTGCACCGGCCATGGCGGCCATTGGAGGGTGAACCAACGGCAAAGGAAGACCTTTCTCTCTGTCTCTCTCTCTCTCTCTCACTGTCTAACTCTGCCTGTCAAAAAAGAAAAAGAAAATAATAATGTCACTGTGGAAACGAGCAATAGGAAACTATGACAAATGGTCTGAAATGCATTGTTCCTACAGAAACGTGGTTCAAGGGTTGGTTTCTTTCAGCATTAAGAATTACTCTGCTCTGGAGACATAAGATAAAATTCAAACATTTATTTAGATTAACAAATTCCCAAACTGCTCTACTGCTCTGCCAATTGTGTTAGCGCTTTTTTTTTTTTTTAAGACAGTAAGAGAGACAGACAGAGAGAAAGGTCTTCCTTTCCATTGGTTCACCCCACAAATGGCCGCCACAGCTGGCCCTGTGCCGATCCGAAGCCAGGAGCCAGGTGCTTCCTCCTGGTCTCCCATATGGGTGCTAGGCCAAAGCACTTGAGCCATCCTCCACTGCCTTCCTGGGCCACAGCAGAGAGCTGGACTGGAAGAGGAGCAACCAAGATAGAACTGGCGCCCCGACTGGGACTAGAACCCAGAGTACTGGGGCAGCAGGTGGAGGATTAGCCTAGTGGGCTGTGGCACCGGCCTATATTAGCTATTGATATATTTAAATTTCTATTTTCTGGTTCTGTGAAAATGTCTGGTCTATTTAATAATGTTTGATATACTATTATTCAAATTCTATTTTCTTTTGCCATATTATACTGGTTAGACCTGTAACATGAATAAGAGTTTAATGAACAATCAAAGAAGTCAGTATTGCTACAACACTGGGCGAATAGATTAAGTTCGTTACTATATAATTAGAGAGAAACGTTTATATATATTCTCAAGATATTAAAGCAGTTTAATAAGCCACATACAATTAAAAGATAAGCAAGAGTTCTACTAACTCTGAGTCCAAGTAATTTTTAAAATTATACTGAGTTGGCACATTTCCTAAAGGACCAGTAGTTATTGATTTGTTCTTCACTACTCAATCCAAAATTCATCAAGGGACACAGATTGCTTTACTCACCATAAACTGAGGACAACTGAACAGATAAATAAAATGCTAAACATGAAATGTTTGGGCTAAAAATATCATGGGAATTGTGGAGCAAAGATGCAGAAAGGACAGGAAATCAGACAGGTGATCCTCACCTTGGAGGCCACTTTCATTCCAGGTGTATTTCCAGGATTGAGAAAACTTGGAGTGCCTTCAGCATTCTTCCAAGACCAAATCATGGGCCATGTCCACACTCCTTGATGAGTAGGCAGGAGCCAAAAGTAGGCAAACCACCATCTCTGTCTATCTCAAGTAGCTGGGAGTGGTCTTGCATCCACCACATTCGGTTCCCTGTCTTCAAATTCCCTCTAGTAGTGAATGGTGATGGCCAGAGGGAACCAGGAAATGTCCCTTCATAGGTTAGCTGTGCCAGCACAACTTCACTTGGTTGAGTTTCCATTCGGGCAGCTTTTCAGATGATGTCTTCTCAGCCCTCACTCTTATATTTCCTGATCTCCATCTACAGTACTACCTGCAGGTGGTCCAGGATGGCCCTCACCTACTTTGTGTGCGGATGTTGTGGTCAGGGCAGATGCGACTGTCCTCGTTCCCCACAAGGAAAGGGCTATGATGGATGTGGACCAAAGAGTGCATACAGAACGAGATATACTTGAAAATCCCAGGAATGTGGCCTCAATAGGCTGAGGGACTCAACATGAAACTAATGACTAAGTTGCTCAGCGGTATATTCATAGAGAAAAATAACCAACTTCCATTAAATAGGAAAAAACATTCATAATTGTCTAAAATTCTACCAAAATTGGTTGACATTGTGCCCAGAATAAAATGGGAAGAGAGTTTGCCTTTGCCTGCACAACCACTGAATGTTCTAATGGGATTTATGGTCCTCTCACTTCTCATTATCTCTCATTTCTTGCTCTCACTAGCCAACTTTTTCTTATGTTTTTCTGTCTCCTATGGACACTCTATGCTTCACGCACTGCCTGGTACTTGCTAACCAGTGCCTCTCTGTCTTACCCAGTACTAATACTCACATGGGGACACTGTAAGGAGTATCTGTTTTTTTTCTGATAATTAAAGGGATCATTTTATATAACCACATTTTATATAACAAGACAGTAGAGGAAAGAAAAGTGACCACACTGGTGATGAGACTGCAAATTGTACAACCGCAAGAGTACGGATTGATAGTTTCTTTCTTTTTTTGCTTTAAAGTTTTTTTTTTTTTAATTTTTTGACAGGCAGAGTGGACAGTGAGAGAGAGAGACAGAGAGAAGGTCTTTCTTTGCTGTTGGTTCACCCTCCAATGGCCGCCGCGGCCAGTGCGCTGCAGCCGGTGCACCGCGTTGATCCGATGGCAGGAGCTGGGTACTTATCCTGGTCTCCCATGGGGTGCAGGGCCCAAGGACTTGAGCCATCCTCCACTGCATTCCCGGGCCACAGCAGAGAGCTGGCCTGGAAGATGGGCAACTGGGACAGAATCCGGCACCCCTACCAGGACTAGAACCCTCTGTGCCGGTACCGCAAGGCGGATGATTAGCCTAGTGAGCCACAGCGCCGGCTGATAGTTTCTTTCAAAAGTAAATATGTTCATACTATATGATGAAGAAATTGCATTTATTAAAACTTCTCCAAATTAATTGAAAGTGTATACCCACACCAAAACACAGCTGTTTATGGTAACTTTATTTAGGATTGCCAAATGTTGGAAGCAACAAAAACTTCTGTCCTTCGATGGGTGAATGCATAAATAAAATGTGAGATGACCACACAAAGGAATAGTGTTCAGTGCTAAAAAGAAATGATCTATCTATCCATGAAAAGCCATGGGGGAACTTTAAATGCATATTACTAAGTGAGTCAGTCTGGAAAGTTACCCACTGTGATAATCCAACTCTATGACATTGTGCAAAAGACAAAACTATGGGAACAGTAAAAAGATGACAAAATGTAATACTATGATGATAGATACTTTCATTGTGCACTTGCCAAATTCAAAAAAATGTACAACACAGGGGCCGGCGCTGTGGCGCACTGGGTTAACGCCCTGGCCTGAAGCACCGGCATCCCATATGGGCGCCGGTTCTAGTTCCAGATGCTCCTCTTCCAATCCAGCTCTCTGATATGGCCTAGGAAAGCAGTAGAAGATGGTCCAACTCCTTGGGCCCCTCAATGCACCCTCGTGGAAGACCCAGAAGAAGCCCCTGGCTCCTGGCTTCGGATTGGCGCAGCTCCGGCTGTTGCGGCCATCTGGGGAGTGAACCATCAGACGGAAGACTCTCTCTGCCTCTCCTCTCTCTCTCTGTATCTCTGACTTTCAAATAAATAAATAAATCTTTTTTTAAAAAATATACAAAACAGTGAACCCAAATGTAAACTTTGGCCATGTATATTAATGAGATATCAATACAGACTCATTAGCTACACCAGATGTTCCACTTGGGTGAATGGTGTTGAGAATGGGGGAAGCTGTGTGCATGCATTAACAGGCATGGAGTATGTGGGAAATCTCTGTATTATCACTCAATTTTGGTGTCAATCTGAAACTCCTTTTTTTAAATAGTCTATTAAAAATCATGATATGGGTGTTTAGTGAGCAGTTAAGCTACTGAGTGGGTTCCTTGCATCTGTTTTGGGGGGTTGGTTTAAGTCCCAGTCACCCTGCTTCTGATCTAACTTCATGCTAATGCAGGCTCTGGTACACAGTAAGTGATTGGTCAAATACTTGAGGTCTTGTAACCCACATTGGAGACCCAGATGGAGTTCTCAATTCCTGGTTTTGGCCTGTCCCAGCCCTGGCTGCTGTGGACATCTGAAGAGTGAACCAGTGGATGGAAGATCTTTCTGTGTGTCTGTGTCTCTCTTTCCCTTTAAAATAAAAAGGAAATAAAGTAAGACTTTTAAGCGTCAATTGCTGCATTTCAGATTTACTGAATGTTCTTAGCTATGCTGAGTGTGTCAAACTCACGTTGCCTTGAATGTTTGTGGAGCATCCTACTGCTATAGCCTCAACACAGTCTCTGTCGAAGATTTTTGTTTTTTCTGATTTAAGTCCCTTCAGCTCCTCATTGTAGAATATCTGAAACCAGGTGTGCAAATGCACTCTTATGTAAATTACATCATTAAAGAAAAGCAGGAAACATCTAACCATGATTTTTGGACCATATGGTATTCTATTTTTAATTTTTGGAGGAGCCAACATCCTGTCTACTATAGTAACTGCATTCATTTGCATCCCCACTGAATGTGTGTGAGGTTTCCCTTTTCTGCTCATCCTCAACAACATTTGCTGTCTTTTACCTTTTTGATAAAAGCCATTCTAACAGATGTGAGGCGATGACTCAAAGTGATTTTAATTTGTGTTTTCCTAATGGTTATTGAGGCTAAGCCTTTCTTCATATGCCTCGTCTTCTGAAAAAGCCAAGTTCTTTGTTTAACTGCACATTGGGTTGTTTTCTTGCTGTTGGGTTGTTTGACTGCCTTCAGTATTTGGGATATTACGCTTTTATCAGATGCATGGCTTACAAATATTTTCTCCTATTTTGTAAGTTGTTTCTTCACTCTGTTAATGGTTTTCTTTGCTGTTCAATGGGTTTTTAGCTCTGTACTCTTGTGTTCATTGCAGCATTACTCATAAGAGGCAAGACACGAATCAGTCTAAGTTGATTCCATTAATGGATGAATAGATAAAAAAAATGTGCAATATAGACATTATGAAATACTATTCAGCCTTAAAAAGAAGGAAGGAAATCATGTCATTTGAAGCAACATGGGTGAACCTGGAGGTCATTATGTTAAGTAAAATAAGCCAGGCACACAGGAGTCAGCATTGTGGCATAATAGATAAAGCCCTGCCTGCGATGCCAGCATCCCATTTGGGAGCCAGTTCGAGTTTCAATTGTTCCACTTCTGAATCAGCTCTCTGCTAATGGTCTGGGAAAAGCAGCAAAAGTTGGTCCAAATGTTTGAGGCTCTGCCACCCATGAAGGAGACCTGGATAAAGCTCCTGGCCCCTGGCTTCTGCCTGGCCCAGACCTGGCCATTTTAGCCAGCGAGGCACACACAAACGTGGCACGAGTTCACTTCCATGTAGAACCTAGAAAAGTCAGACTCAAACCAGCTGAGGGAAGAATACTGGTTACGAGAGACTGGAGAGGAGTGGGTTAGGGAGACACTGATCACGGTGTGTACAGCTGAGAATATTCTGGAGGCCTATTGCAGAGCTTTGTGACTACACAAATAATGATGTCTTTATGCATGAAAACGGACAAGAGCATAGATTTTAAATGCTTCTACCACAAAAAAATAAGCATGAGGAATCTCAAAAAATTGTGGTAAATAAAATTAAGAGACAAGTTAATCTTGGTATAAAATTATGAAATTCATAGGCTGGCGCCGCAGCTCACTAGGCTAATCCTCCACCTTGCGGCGCCAGCACACCGGGTTCTAGTCCCAGTCAGGGCGCCGGATTCTGTCCTGGTTGCTCCTCTTCCAGGCCAGCTCTCTGCTGTGGCCCGGGAGTGCAGTGGAGGATGGCCCAAGTGCTTGGGCCCTGCACCCACATGGGAGACCAGGATAAGTACCTGGCTCCTGCCATCGGATCAGCGCGGTGCGTTGGTCATGGCGCGCTGGCCACGGCGGCCATTGGAGGGTGAACCAACGGCAAAGGAAGACCTTTCTCTCTCTGTCTCTCTCTCACTGTCCACTCTGCCTTTAAAAAAAATTATGAAATTCATGCATAGGTTTTTCATAGTACAGATTTGCCACAAACTTTTTGATGTAGCCTTGTATGCAAAGTCCTGATATTTTAATTAGTTCCATTTAATTATTCCACATTATGTCACTTATACATTCACATGTGTGTGTATATACATATATATATATATCTGCATGTACACCATGACATCATATTGAACCTCACATATATGCATATAATTTATATTTATTATTTAAAATGAATAAATAGTGGAAATAAAAAATGAATATATTATCTTCCCTTAGAAGCAACCTTTCATTATACTTAAAAAAAAAAAAAAAATGTCCCGGGCCAGCGATTCAGCTCACTTGGCTAATCTTCCACGTGTGATGCCGGCATCCATATGGGTGCTGGATTCTGTCCTGGTTGCTCCTCTTCCAGGCCAGCTCTCTGCTGTGGCCCAGGAAGGCAGTGGAGGATGGCCCAAGTGCTTGGGCCCTGCACCCGCATGGGAGACCAGAAGGAATTACCTGGCTCCTGGCTTCGGATCAGCCCTGCGCACCATTTGGGGAGTGAACCAACAGAAAGGAAGACCTTTCTCTCTGTGTGTCTCTCTCTCTCACCGTCTAACTCTGCCTATCAAAAAAAAAAAAAAAGTCCCAGGCCATTTGCCTGTACTTTATTTCTTTCCTATTGTTTTAAAGATTTATTTATTTATTTGAAAGAGTTACACAGAGAGATAGATAAATCTTCCATCCTCTGGCTTACACCCAATGTGTGAGCATACAGCCGGAGCTGTGCTGATCTGAAGCCAGGAGCCAGGAGCTTCCTCAGGGTCTCCCATGCGGGTGCCAAGGACTTGGACCGTCCTCTACCGACCTCCCACACAGCAGAGCTGGATTGGAAGTGGAGCAGCGGGCACTTGAACTGGTGCCCATAAGGGATGCTGGCACCACAGGCTGTGGCTCCACCGGCTATGCCAAAGTGTCAGCCACCATTTATTTTGAAAATATATTATTTTTCCAGGGCCAGCACTGTGGTTTAGTGGGTTGAGCCGCCACCTGCAGTGCCGGCATCTCATATGGGCTCCAGTGTAAGATCTGGCTACTCCATTTCCAAGCCAGCTTCCTGCAAATGTAATTTTGCTTTGCAAATAAATAAAAAAATAAGTAAATAGATCTTTTAAAATAACATTTTTGCTTACTATTACCTCAGCATCAATACAAACCTCAACTAACTTGACTAATAACTTTTTCTACCCTTTTTAAATCCCATAAATACAAGAATCACGAAGAGTAAGAACTCAACACATTATTTCCCTAGATTCTAGTTCTACATGATTTGGACACTGAAGTCCCACACAAGGACTCTTGGTGTGTTTTCTTACAGATCTTAAGGAAATTTACCTTTTTCCCTTTGTGATATACAGATGCACTTGAATTTCTAGTCATTACATGAAATGTGAAAGAATATAACTTGAAAGGTATTAAAATTATTCCACAGGTATTCCCATGGTAGCAAAATACTTACTTGTAAATACTATGATAGTCTGTCTTTGTGACAAGCATTGTAGAAATGTTTGTGATTATGGTGTCTAATCACAGGCATGTTTCCAATTGTCTCAACATGTACAACAGTTTCTGAAATACCTTCTTTTATGTGCCAAAAATATTGTCAATGACAAGAAATGCTGCAAAAGGCAAAATCACTTTACATTTTAAGGGAAGTAGATCTGGTTTAACTGAAAGTATTTTTTGCCCAACAGTCATTTGTAGTCACTTAAAATATCTACTGAAATGCCCAGTAGTTATTTTAACAGGAAGCATATCGGCTAATATAAGGTTGTTACATTCTTCTCACTTCATATGCATTTTAACCTTTTAGCACAGCTTCATTTTACTTTGGGCTCTGTAATGGTGCAGCACCACCCCTGTTGTCCTACCTGATGAGCTATCATTAGCGTTGTTTGCTGTGGAAAATTCCCACCCACACCTTGGACCACATGCCCTCATTACTCATAGAGAGATGAGCCCTGCAGAGTAAATTACGGGCTGATCCTTTCACTTCCTCCCAAGTATCTGTCACTTTGCAAATGCACAACACATCCAGACAAAAATGTATCATCAAGATAGGGGTGTTTTCTGCTTTAGAGAAACCAAAGCTAAATTCCAATCTTAATAATGAGACGCTCATTTACCAGTAACCGACATTCTTGGTCAAATCCATGCACTGACTTCATAGTATGAAACATGCGTTGTTATGTGGTAATTGTTATGTGATTGTTATGTGATCTGTAGCTGAGAAGTTTTGCTTCTACCAGAAGTCTTATACTAAGATTATTTGAAAGTGAATTGATGAATTGATGAAAATGCTTGCTTAATATCAACTGGTGGATGGTTCTCAGTGGGATTGTCCATTTTCTATTCTATGCTAGAGATGAACAAACCAAGCTGCTCCCAAGAACTGTACAGAGAGAGCTGTGTATTTCTTGTTTCTGGAAATTCCTTCTTCCAAATTATCTTCCACTTGAGTTCACCATGGGGCATTTTTGTGTTGTGTATTGCAATATCACCCAACACTTGAAGGAAGGTCTAGGACACATTTCAATTTAGTATCTGTTACTGCTAGTATTTTTCCTGATTCAATTTTTAAGCAAAGGTTTTTTAAGCAAAGACTATACTTTATGGATAGAGAGAATTCCTAATTTATTAAAATACCAGATTTATGAGTAATCTAGTCATTTGCATTTTATTAGAAGAAGCAAACACCTTAAACAGTGTTGGATTCTCAGTTTACTTTCTCACATGATAGAAGTTTATATAATGAGAACATACTGTATGAAAGCAGTTAGCTACTAACTCATACATAATTTGGAGAGGTCTGTGAGCAATCAGGTTGTGGTTTTGAGAGTATGGTTCATGGTGTGCGGGGATGGGGCTAGGAGTGACTTCATCACCCTCTGATAAACACAGCCTTCTTGTGATGCTCCCAAGTCAAGGACAGAATCACACTAGGGTGCGCCTGACCTGGTCTTGAAGTACTGGCTGGAAATCCAGGCAGGGCTACCATCTTCCATATGTTCCCTACATCCAAATATCCCTTCTTTAAAATGTCTAGGAATGGCACAAGGAAAGATCCCGTGGCCATATGGTTAAGTTCTGTGTGCATGGGAAGGGTCACTGGTCACGACCACGACAAGTTTAAGGCTGGGGCTTCACTAGCGTAAGTGCTGGCCAATCAGCTAAGCAAGTGCTGAGTGTCGTGTTGTAAAGATAAAGGGGTCTGGGTAGGAATGGAATTAGGGCTGCTGGACCCGGCATAGAACAATGAAGAGAAGCATTTGTCTTCACAGATCTCTTTTATTTATTAATTTATTATTTTACATAATAAGGCAAAGGTCATGACAGGATAAAGAACTTTTTCCAAGTCATAGGGCCACCGTGTCTCCTTGGATCATGAACAAAGGTTCACAGTGTTAATTCTTCCTCACTTTTAATAAAAAGATGGGAACAATGCCAGGTATTTCAGCAATTGATTCATTCATTCACTCAACGATCATCTACTGAGTGCCTAGTGAGGAAATGTGGTACATTTAGGAATAGCACTGGGTGGTCTGGGCGGACATCATAGCTAATGGGTAAAGCTGCCACCTGCAACACCAGCATCCTTGATGGGCCCAGTTCAAATCCTGGTTACTCCACTTCCAATCCAGCTCCATGATAATGTGTCTGTGAAAGCAGCAGTGGATGGCCCCAGTCCTTAGGCCCCTGCCAACCATGTGGGAGGCCCAGAAGAAGCTCCTGGCTCCTGAAGCCAGCTTAGCTCTGGCCATTGTGGCCATTTGGGGAGGAAAAACCCCATGTGTGTTTGCATGTGTGTATCTTTTTGTGTAAGTCTACCTTTAAAATAAATAAATAAATCTTATTAAAAAAGTGTGGTCTGCCCATGGAGAAGACAAGAAACAAAGAATATAAGTAAATACCTCACAGATTAGGATGGGGAAGCACTAAACAGGAAGTAGACAGGAAACAGGAAATGATGAGGAGGGTTGGAGAGGGCGGGGAAAGGAGTACAGGGTGAAATCACTTCACCTAGGATTTCTCATGGAGAAAGTGACATGCGGGTGAAATTCTGAAGGCAAGGATCCATGAACTTGAAGCCCTGGAGAAATCCTTCCAGTCAGAGAGAATAAACAGCAAATGCAGGCCCTATGAGACACAGCTGTGTCTGTAATGCTCCAGAGGACGCGTGGGCCCGGCGTGGAGGGAGTACAAGGTGCAGGTGGCCAAGAGCACAGAAGAGCTAAGAACTGAGAGAGCTGCATTTGCAAGATCCTGTTACTCAAGTTAGGAGGCCTCCGCAGGATTCCGGGTGTGGGAGTGGAGAAACCTGACCTCAGTGTACAGCAACAGTCTGCCTGGAGAGCCATGGATACCACACCTGCAGGGGGGAAGTGAACATTAAACTAGCACGGTAACACGGCTCTCTTCGTATGCTGCTTCTATTCCTTGGAATCAGCACACCACCAAAAAACGTAAGAGAATTAGGATTTTGGAGGCTGGCATTGTGGTGTAGCAGGTAAAGCCGCTGCCTACATCCCGTATGAATGTTGGCTCGACTCCTGGCTGTTCCACTTCCAATCCAGCTCTCTGCTAATGGCTTGGGAAAGCAGCGGAAGATGGCCTAAGTTCTTGGGCTACTGCACCATCATGGAAGACCTGGAGAAGCTCCTGGCTCCTGGCTGCTAACAGGCTCAGCTATGATCGTTCTGGCCATCTGGGGAGTGAACCAGTGGATGGAAGACCTCTCTCTTTCTCTACCTCTGCCTCTGTAAATAAATAAATCCTTAAAAAAAGATTTTTGTTAGATTTTGATTCTTCTTACCAACATAATTATTTATTAAAATTACCATTCATTATTATGGTTTAAGTACATTTTTTAACAACTTTGGAGTTTCCTATTTAGCTCTCTCAATTTGCATCTGATGTATATCATAACAAAATAGGTTATCTTTTTAAATTAACTTAGCAAATCAAGTATACATCAGAAAAAGACGAATCTCATTTTTCAATTCAAACATATATGTTAAATGTTTTTGAGGAACATATGTCACTGAGAAGCAAATTATAAAACACACTTTTAAGAATCCATTGCGGAATCAATCAATATTAAAACAATGCAGATGTGGTATTATGAATTTACTTGCTTTTATGAGACCTTGTAACAATGATTCAGGATATAAAATCAGGAATTCCATAATTGTGGCTGGGTGGCCTTGGACAAATACTTCATTATATCTCTGCCTCATTTTTATAATCTGTGCAATACAGAAAACCCTGGTACATATTCCACAGGGCTGTGGTAAAGATTGTCACTCTGGGGAATCAAATTCTCTCTGAAACTTGGTCCCCAAATCGATAAGAATCTATTAGCCCACCCTCTCAGAATTCTTGAAGTATTACAAATATCTGACTGATGCCCACAATATGATATGTGTGTGTTGTGTCTGTGTGTGTGCGTCTGTGTATGTGTTGTGTCTGTCTGTGTGTGTGTTGTGTCTGTGTGTGTGTTTGACAGAAAGCAAGGAAAACACCCATGTCTGTGAGTGCTGTTTGCCTTGTGGAGTCTGCAGCACCATTTCCAGTGCCTCAGAATCAGCCTGTTATTTGATGTCCCTTTATCACTCTCATCATTTTTGACAGAAGCAACTTCCTGAAACATTTGTATAAAGAAGTGTCTTAGAGGCAACTACGTGACGATTTCCAGTAACACACTGTGTAGGATGAAAGTGGACATTGTCTGAAGGTGCCAGTGATTTCCAGACACATTGTAGCTCTCATAGGTCAGCTTTCCTCCATCTGCTTGGAAAACATCTAGGGAGGTCACACTATTAAAAATGCAGGTCTATATTCATTTACTTTTCTTTTTTAAATTTAAGAAACTGACCCCAGATGGAAACGAAACCATATATTATTAATCTCTTACTGAGATGATACTTAACCATTTTTTCTGTATTCTATCATTGTTGTGCCAACATGCAGTCACTTACTCTGCCAAGCACACCCTTAGGTAAGTCCCAGTGAGTCAGCTCTTGAATAATTCCTCCTAGTAAGTGTCTGTAGGGCCTGTGATTTCCTTCTCCTCAATAAAATATGGGGAAAGTGATGTCCCATGTATGTTACATGATCTGGACTGTATGTTTGAAAACCATGGAGCTTTTCCTGTTGATGCTGAAGACAGAAAGCCAGGTTTTGAACACCTGTGCAGAGGGCTGTGTGGACAGGGTTGGGACTCCCAACAGTCAAGAGACAGGAGCTCCTGCCCTCAGATGTCAGATGCAGAAACTGCAAACTCCGTGGTCAGCCACCTTCGTGAGTGAAGAGAGATACTATCTCCAGTAGAGCTGCAGGATGAGCTCACAGCCCAGCTGCTGCCTGAGCCATGTCCATGTTCCTGACGCACCGAAAGTGGAGATTCTGTGCAGTTTACATGAGGTCTTTTACCATGCAACAACGTGCAATGGGTGCACATATTCAGAAAACTGTCTGTAATTCTGTTTTTCCACCATGAAATTACAGCATGGTTTCCATTTTCAATACAATTTTTTCACATAGTGTGTACATGAATCAACAAATTCTCATAAATTAAGTTTCATCTACATAAACTTCTTTTGAAAATATATCTGCAGGGGCAACCATTTGGCCTAGTAGTTAAAATGCAGCTTGGAACACACACGTCACATAGCAGAGTTTAAGACCTGGCTCTGCTTCTGCCTCTAGCATCCTGCCGAGCCTCACCTGGGAGACACAGCAATGGCTCAAGTAGTTGGGTCCCTGCCACCCACATGGGAGACCCAGAATGTGTTTCTGGCCCTTGATTTCAGTATGGTTCAGCTCCAGCCATTTGAGGTAAACTAGCAGATGGGAGCTCTCTCTGTTTCTCACTCTGACCCTGTGGCTCTCTGCCTCTCTTGATGTGAATGGAAGGGGAGAGGGAGTGGGAAAGGGGAGGGTTGTGGGTGGGAGGGACGTTATGGGGGGGAAGCCATTGTAATCCATAAGCTGTACTTTGGAAATTTATATTCATTAAATAAAAGTTAAAAAAATAAATAAGTGAATATAATAATTTTAAAAATGCATTTGTGTACCCAGATTTCCTCTTCTCTATCAAAAATATATGGACTATGGCCGGCGCGGTGGCTCAGTAGGCTAATCCTCTGCCTTGCGGCGCCGGCACACCAGGTTCTAGTCCCGGTCAGGGCGCCGGATTCTGTCCTGGTAGCCCCTCTTCCAGGCCAGCTCTCTGCTGTGGCCCGGGAAGGCAGTGGAGGATGGTCCAAGTACTTGGGCCCTGCACCCACATGGGAGACCAGGAGAAGCACCTGGCTCCTGGCTTCGGATCAGCGCAATGCGCCAGCCGCAGCAGCCATTGTGGGGTGAACCAATGGCAAAAGGAAGACCTTTCTCTCTGTCTCTCTCTCTCACTATCCACTCTGCCTGTCAAAAATAAAAAAAAAATAAATAAATAAAAATAAAAATATCTGGACTGAATTTGGGCTTCTTTCAATGGCTGCCCTTATTTCTCCCTAAAAACTGATTCACATGATTTTACAGCATCATTTTTCCTGCATGCACAGCTCCAAATGTAGAGTATACTTTGTGAATCTGGCCGAAATACAATTTTTCTCTGATGTAGTAACAGAGAGCTCTCAGCTCACTGACAGCCATATTGGTAACATGATTCCATTTCTTCTAGGATGGTCTGAGCTCCAGTTCAGTTGCTACCTATGATATTGCACCTTGCTTATCCATCCTTATCCCTTTCATCTTCTCAAATGTTGTACATCTTTAAATACTGTCATTCTTTTGCAACTGCTACAATAATGAAAATTTCACTTTTATTTGTTGATGATGCAATAAATGCAGGTTGTCTTCCCTTTGCAGGCTGCTAACTCTGCAGTTGTTTATCATGAACCCTGAAATTTGTTTTTTCCCTTTCTAATGTTGCAGGTATTGGTAATTTTCTTGAATGCATCCAGTGAAATGGAAAATGTACACATAGGCATTTATACCAGAGATAAAGCAGTCAAGTCCCTGCTAAGGTCAACCACATCCTTTATCAGTGTCTAGTTTGAGTCCTGGCAATTCTTCCGATCCAGCTTCCTGCCAGCATGTACCGTGGAAGGCAGCAAGTCTCAAACACTTGGAACCCTGTGACTCACGTGCGAGTGAAGGTTGGAGTTCCATGCTCCTGCTTGCAGCCTGAAACATACCTGACTATTGAAAGCATTTGGGGAGGTGGTCAGTAGATAGAGGATCTCTGTCCCTTTGTCTTTCAAAAGAAGAAATGAAAATAGCTCAATAAATTTTTAAAGCCAAATGTTCCATCTTAGTTTCTGCCCCTTTATAGGGAACTTCATATTTTTTAATTTGTTTTGTATAGCACCGTTGAAAGCAGAGTGAAATCTCTCCATGTCTGTCTCAAATGCATGACAAAGCTCAGCAGTAAATATGGACACTATTGGAATCATCATTAGCATCCGACTCTTTGACAGTTTCTTCCTAATTTACTTCTGATGAGTGAATGTTTCTGCCTGGACTTTTCCATCTTTATTCTCATCGAAGGCGTGTTAACAATAAAGCCTGAGATTATAATAAAATAGATACCGGAATAATTTATAGAATTATTGATCTGGTTTTGTGATTTCTAGAACACTGAGGGAACAACACCAGGAAAACTCTACTTTAGGTCAATTTTAAACATTTTTCTCTTATTTGATTGAGAAGCACAGAGGTGGAGGAGAGAGAGAGTGAGAGAGCAAGAGCAGGAGTGAGAGCGGGGGGTGGGGGGGCATCTACTGCTTTCCTCCCCAGTGGCCGCAACAGCAGGGACTGCGCTGTGCTGGGCTGAAACTGGGAGCCAGGACTCAATGCATTCTTCCACATGGATGGAGGAAATTCAATTATTTGGCCATATATGCTGTTCCCTGTGTTAGCAGGAAGCTGGAGTCAGAAGCCAAAGATGGGGATTGGGCCTGGAAACTCTGATATGAGACATGGGCCTCTTAATCTCTAGGCTAAATGTTTGATTCCTCATTTTTTGGATATCTTTTGATATTTCTTTCTTCCCTGGGCTCCCCTTGATCGCTAGAGCTTTTATCATTAACCTGCAAAAGTTGAATATGAACTCTGTATGGTGGATTTTACATTTAAAGTTTAAAAAGCCTCCAAAACTAAAATGGAATGAACTAAATAAGATCATGTTTTAGTCCTTGTAGCAGGCAGTGGGGATCTAAGTTAAGCCCAGGCACCTGGCCAGTCTGCCTCTAAAGACTAAGTGTGGCACTCAGTAAAATGTTCCAGCTCTGTCCATCGACTGATTGTGAGCCTTGGGAAGTCCAGTGTCTTCCTCAAGGCTCAGGTTCCACACCTGTAAGAACATCCGTTCTTATCATGCATGCATCCCTGTCAATAGACTCACGATTGCCTGAAAATGCATTGATTACTCAGCAACATGCAAAATATTTGTCTGCTCTCAACCTATACATAAAGGTGAACAAACAAAATAATAATAAACTTAGTATTTTACTTAAGAAAAGCAAGAAATAGTTAATAGGAGTTTTTGGAAGATGATAAGCTAAAACCATAACATGATGACCCATGTGATTTGCAATTCAAGGAAGAAAGGAAGAAAGGAAGGAAGAAAGGAAGGAAGGAAGAAATAAGGGAGGGAGATAGAAAGGTAGGGGAGGGGAAAGAAAGAAAAGAAGAGAGCGAAAAGCAAACCAGGGTGCATGTATACCTGTGTTTGTGTGGCAATTACTTAGGGTAACTTTTGATAAAAGACACATGGCAGTGGTGCAGTGCGACTTCACTAACGCGCTTCTATGGAGGCGTTAGGGCAGATGAGCCTGGCACGAAGCCTTAACTGTCTGTGGGAACAAAGTGCAGCAGCCTGAGGACTGCAGAATTAACGTCCTCCTGAACCTGTCTGTGTCCTTCCCTGTTTTCACACTGGATTCGCCTCCTGCTCAGTTTCTGTGCCAGTGGGTTGGGCAGAAAGTGAGACTGTGACTGTCTGTGAGTCCTCTGTCAAGGAAGAATTCACTTACATCCCCACCCCCCAATTACCCACTCTGCGTATCACATTCTTCATTTTCTTGTAGACTTCTAAACAATCAACTCCTTAAGATGATTGGATCCTGTATTTTAAACAAATACTAAAACTTTATAATCACAATTCTTTTAATTGCTGGGAAACTAATTCATGTTAGCACTTTTATTAACATCAAAATGTGTTAGAAATATGGTGCTCACATAGGGGTGAATGGGTGGGATGCCCACATCTCCCAGTAAAGGAAGCCGGTTTTTACATCTCTTCCCAGACCTCTCTGCACCGTCACCACTGGAGGAGAACCACCACATTACCCACCACATTATACTGGCCCACCATCCCTGACACCACAGGCCAGTTCATGCCTTTTTTGGAGGGGGTGGGGGAATCAATATAAGCGTTTTTTGAGATCCACTACTTTAGTTTGGATTTGTAGAGAGAACGGAGAAAAAGAAGAAAGAAAAAGTGTTTTCTTTCCTCCCAGAGAAAATAGAGAATAAGGTCTTTCCTTCAACCCCTGAAAGGTGTAATGAAGGCAAAGTTAACTTTTATCCTTTCACTGAAATGACTCCTTTTCCTTATATAGAAGTCATCTGGATGTGTTTCCTCGGAGGCCTCTTGACAGCTTGTTCAAACGGCGACATTTTTCTGACCTTGGTTCTTATTTTCTCCATTTCGGCCCCACTTGGGAGACTACCATGAGACGTTTTAATTTGGGCTCTCAGTGTTCTCATTCTGTCACACCCACGACATATGGCAAGTGCACCACTGAGTGACCTCACTTTCAGTTCCGTCTTTTTAAGGCGAGTAAGTCTAAATCCTTACATTCACCACTAATCTATCTGTCAATAACAGAGAAGTCACATTACATTTTTAAAATTGTATTTTCAGGCAACACTCTAATGTGTAATTTTTTCAAGTCTTTTATGTATTATCTGTAGGAAAATGCATTGTTTTACTGCATCATAACCATACAGTAAATGCTTTTATTGAAGCAAAAGTCTTATAAAGCATTAATTTCAAAATATCATCATATTTAAGGAGCTATAGTTAAATAATACTTCCATAAAATTTATTTGTAAGTTACATTTATTTAACTTATTTTAATTGCTAACATTTGAGTTTTCAAAAGACTGTCAGACTAAATTACTGAACAGAAGACACTAAATTTATTAGGCCTACTATGATGAGAATTCCACCTTAATATTAGCCGGCAAACACAAAGAAATCTGAGAAAATTAGTTCTGTGGTTTGGCAGCTGGGGCTGGGTGACTTGGAGGTGGCCTTACATGGTGGGGTCTGTAATAGAGTTTATCAGGCCCCAGCTTGGAACTGGAAAACAGAGAACAGCCTACGGAAGGGAATCTTGAAAACACTAAGTTGTTTAATCCACCTGCTTATAGTCTGAGAGCAAGTATTTCTAGAGGCAAGCAGCCAATTATTTTAATTTAATCTTAATATACTTTTATGTGAGTGTATAGGCACACACAAACATAATATAATAATTAGATAAACATAATTTTGAATTTTAGTCAAAATATTAACTGTTTTAGTATATTAATTTGATTCTTATTGAGTTTATAGCTTTAATATACTATAACAATTTCTTCAAGAAGCTTGCAATATGATTTTATTATATACATATTTATACATCTGTAATTGGTGCATTTGAAATTATTACAATAATTTATTTTTTTCTTTAATCAAAGTAAAAAATTTCTGCTTTTTATAAACACCAATAAACACTAGAGGAAAGCAACAGGAATTGTCTACAAATTGTTTCTCCATTAGATAATTCTATATCACTTTAACAAAATTTAAGGATGTAAGTAACTGCACATCCATGTCATTGTGTGAGCAGAGAACACCAGAAACATTCTCACATGGTGTGCATCTATAACCATGTTTATGTGTCAATGCAGAGGGCAAAGGTATTTAAAATTATGTTTTATCATCAATGTGTCTCTTTCCTTACTATGTTTTTTCTAAGTCTCCAAGTATTTTTGTTAGTTATCAGAATTTGACATGTTTACACACTGAAAGTTGAATAAAGATCTAGAAATAAAAATTCAGCACAATGCATTTTTTTATTTTCATAAAGATTTATAAAAATGAAAGAAGCTAGTCCCAAAGGGACAAATATCATATGTTCTCCCTGATCGGTGACAACTGACTGAACACCAAAAAGGAAACCTGTTGAAGTGAAATCGACACTATGAGAAACGGTGACTTGATCAGCATGGCCCTGACTGTTAAAGAACAACTTAATACATTATCCCTCTTAGTAGTTTTTTTTGTCTGTTCTACTTAATATGACTGGTTTAATTCTGTAATTAATACACAGTTATTCTTAAGTGTTGAAATTTAACTGAAATGTGATCCCTGTTAAACATAAGAGTGGGAATAAGAGAGGGAAGAGATGTACAATTTGGGACATGCTCAAGCTGACTTGCCCCAAATGGTAGACTTAGAAACATACCAGGGGACTCCAATTCAATCCCATCAAGGTGGCATGTACCAATGCCATCTCACCAGTCCAAGTGATCAATTTCAGTTCACAACGGATCATAATGAAAGGACTAAGAGTCAAAGGGAGCACATAAACAAGTCTAGTACCTGCTAATACTAACCAATAGAATAAATAAAGGAGAGAGTGATCCAACATGGGAAGTGAGATACTCAGCAGACTCATAGAATGGCAGATGTCCTAAACAGCACTCTGGCCTCAGAATCAGCCCTAAAGGCATTCCGATCTGGCTGAAAAGCCCATGAGAGTATTTCAGGCATGGAAAGCCAAGACACTCTGGGAAAAAAAAAAAATACCTAAATGAAAGATCTCTGTGAGTGAGATCCCAGTGGAAAGAACAGGTCTTCAAAGAAGGAGGTACCTTTCTCTGAAGGGAGGAGAGAACCTCCACTTTGACCATGACCTTGTCTAAACAAGATAAGAGTTGGAGAACTCGAGGGGCTTCCATAGCCTTGGAAACTCATGACTGGTGCATAGGGAGATTACTGATGCCATAAACAGGAGTGTCAATTTGTAAAGTCAACAACAGGAGTCACTGTGCACTTACTCCTCTTGTAGGATCTCTGTCCTTAATGTGCTGTACATTGAGACTTAATGCTATAACGAGATAATGAGTACTCAAACAGTATATTTCACTTTGTGTTTCTATGGGGGTGCAAACTGTTGAAATCTTTACTTAATGTATACTAAACTGATCTTCTGTAAAAAAAAAAAAGAAATTAGCAATTCCCAACTTGACTCTCACTGGGATTAAACAGGACAATAGGTCTGATCTGATTTCATCATCATTTAAAAAATCATCTATTATTTTTCATTTTATGTTTCTGTGTGGGAGCAAACTGTTGAAATCTTTGCTTAATGTATGCTAAACTGATCTTCTGTATATAAAAGAGAATCAAAAATGAATCCTCATGTGAATGGAAGGGGAGAGGGAGTGGGAAAGGGGAGGGTTACGGGTGGGAGGGATGTTATGGGGGGGGGGGGAAGCCATTGTAATCCATAAGCCGTACTTTGGAAATTTATATTCATTAAGTAAAAGTTAAAAAAAAATAAAAAAATTATAAAAATGTAAAAAAAATTATAAAAAATTTAAAAGATACTTAATTTCCCTTGAATAAATTTTACAATAACTTATTTGACTCAAAAATAAAGTATGAATTTTAAGAAGATTAAATTATAAAAATATCTTGTTGGAATTACTTTTTTGTTTATGAGGTATCAATTGCTTATTATTTGCCAATTTTGTTTACTTACATAAGGTGAACAAATTTCACATATACAGATTTAGAAGCATAGTAATAATTCCCACCCTCTCACTCCCATCCTTGCTCCCATCCTCACTCCTTCACCCTTTCTTATTCTCTCCTTAACTTTTACAATGATATACTTTCGGTTTGTTTTATAATCATAAGGTTAACACCTTCAATAGGTTAACAATTCAACAAATAGTAAGACGAAAAACACACTGCTCCTGAACAGTAGGGACAAGGGCTGTAAACAATAATCAAATCTCAAAATGTCAATTTTGCCCATATACACCAACAATAAAAACAAATATATACAAATGGGATTACATCAAGCTAAGAAGCTTCTTTAATGCAACGGAAACATTCAACAAAGTGAAGAAGCAACTAACAGAATGGGGGAAAATATTTGCAAACTTGTAACTGATAAAGGATGAATATACAGGCTGTATAAAGAGCTCAAGAAATTCACCAAGAAAACAAACAATCCAGTTAAGAAATGGGCAAGAACTTGAACAAGCATTTTTCAAAAGATTAAATTCAAATGGCCAATAGACACATGGAAAAGTGCTCAGGATCACTAGCCATCAGAAAAATGCAAATGAAAACCACAATGAGGTTTCACTTCATCCCAGCTAGACTGGTTATCATACAGAAATCTAAACTGCTGGCAGGGCTAGTGATGTGGCATGATAGGTTAAGTCTCCGTGATGCTGGCATTGCATATTGGCACTGGTTCATGTTCCAACTGGTCCTCTTACCATCTAGCTCTCTGCATATGGCCTGGAAAAGCAGTGAAAGATGGCCCAGGTGCTAAGACCCCTGCACTCACATGAGAGACCTAGAGGAAGGTCCTGGCTCCTGGCTTCAGATCTGCCCAGTTCCAACCATTGCAGCCATCTGAAGAGTGAATTAGCAGACAGAAGATTCTCTCTCTCTCTCTCTCTTCCTCTCCCTGACTGTAATTCTGCCTCTCTCTCTTTTTTTTAAATTTATTTGACAGATAGGGTTACACAGTAAGAGACAGACAGAAAGGTCTTCTTTCCATTGGTTCACTCCCCAAATGGCTGCTATGGCCGGAGCTATGCCATTCCAAAGCCAGAAGCCAAGCTTCCTCCTGGTCTCCCATGCGGGTGTAGGGACCTAAGCACTTGGGCTGTCCTTCGCTGCCTTCCCAGGCCACAGCAGAGAACTGGACTGGAAGAGGAGCAACTGGGACTAGAACTCAGTTTCCATACGCGATACCAGCCCTGCAGCAGAAGATTAACCAAGTGAGCCACGGCGCCAGCCCCTACTCTGCCTCTCAAATAAATAAATCAATCTTTCAAAAAGGAAAAATGCTGTCAAGGATGTGGGGAAAGGCAACGTAATAAACTGTTGGGAATGTAAGCAAATACAGCCCTTGTAGAAGACAGTATAGAGATACCTGAGAGATCTGAAAACAGACCTACCAAATGACCCAGCAATCCCACTCCTGGGAAGCTACCCACAGGAACTGGAATCAGCATATGAAAGAGTCATCTGCAGCTCCATGTTTAGCCCAGATCAATCCACAATGCCTAAGATATAGAATCAACCCAGATGTCCATCAACCGATGACTGGATAGAGGAAACGTGGTACATATACACTATGGAATACTACTTGGCCAAAAAAAAGGAATGGAATCTTGTCTTTCACAAAAAAAAAAAAAAAAAATGGATGCAACTGGAAACAATTATTGTTAGTGAAATAAGCCAGTCCCCAAAAAAATAAATATAGCTTTCCCCTGATCTGTGGTAACTAATAAAGTACAAAAACTGTAATGTGTATATGTATAAAATTACTTTTATATGATGATAAAATGAGAGAATAGATTATAAAGATGTTTTTATGCTAAAATCCAATCACTGTTATTAGATCAAAATTCAACTTTTGAAAATGCAAGCAAATTGTTTTAACATAAGCAACCCTATGTGTCCACATATTAAAAAAAATGTTGAAGGACTCTTGGATTTAAGCTTCGTGTCTCTTAAGTTCCTTTTGATACAGAGGTGAATATTACTACTCCATATCACCATTAATTTTTATCCTTTATCCAAAGATAGAAAATATAAAGGAAAGCAAATTATAATAAGGAGAAGAATTGAAAGGGGATTTTATGGTAAATACAATGAACATATGTCCTTTTAAAATGATCTGCTGGAGTGTTTGTTGTAACTTTTGGGATGCTCCCACCCATAGCAGAGTGCCCAGTTTCCCTCCCAGGTCCTCTTACAAGCCCAGCTTCCTACCACCGCTTACTCTGGGGAGTAGCAGGTGATTACTTATGTGGTTGGCTCCCTGCCACCCACATGGGAGACCCCAGTTGAGTGCTTGGCTCATGGCTTCAGCCTAGCCCAGCCCAGCCCTGGCTGTTCCAGACATTTGAGTAGTGAACCAGTGGATTGGAGTTCACTTGCTCTCTCTTAGATAAATGCAATTTTAGTAATAATACATAAAAACAAATAAAGTGATCTATTATTTATGTCAAGAGTTCCCTATGTGGCCAGAACGATTTTGTATTGACTTCGCCAGTTTTATTTATTTCATGTATACATAAGTAGAGATGAAGTGGAGAGGTGCGGAGACTATAGGACCAAATAGTGAACACCTAATAAAATAGTAATGGTTAGTGATAACATTCATGAAGAACACATAACTCCAAATGCCAGACACTCTCCACTGGAGAAATGACACATCTCCCAGGCAGATAAACTAAATGGAGTCACTGTCAAAGAGACTAAGACTGAGAAAGCCTTTCACTACATTGAAAAGTTGACTCAAGCTAAGATTTTCCCAGAAAAAGGCCAAATAATGTGACCTTATGTAGTCACCAGCAATTTGGGCCAGCTGGAGAGAGGGACCTACATCCACCCTCTTCTGTATGAATCTCCTCTTACAGGCTCACAAAGCGAGTGCCAAAGACAGCGATGCATGGAAACAAGACAACAAAATTGGACTGATTCAACAGTGAGGTTAGATGAGAATCAAATGTTTCAAACAGGAAGAGTTTACTCCAATTCATGTATTCAAAAAGATCTTGTTTTCAATTCAATGTTTGAGAACTTGGAAAAGGAAATTTGAGCTAGGGGAAATTGTAGGCCATACCTTCCCCTGTGGCCAGAGGCTTGGTAGGCCTGGTGAAAGTGAGCTGCATCTGAGCCGAGCTTCTGAGACATTGCTGAGGAAACTTCTGTGTGACGTTGGTGGATGTCCAGGATGACGGACGACCATTTTCCAAAAGATCAGTAGAAGCACTTCTTGATCTGCAAAATTCTGGATTTGTTATTCCAAGAAGGACCATTTTGATAGAGGGAAATTCATGGTGGGTGTTCATAATGTTTTAGGCCTCACCTGAATGATTTGAAAGCAGCTTGGAATGGAACAGTTTTCATGACACAATGGCTTCGGAGAAGTGGGTGTGGGAAGACAGATTCTGCAAGGGGGCCAGGAGAGCAAGCTGTGTCGCTTTGCTCACACGCATCTCTTCCAAGGGAAAGAATCCTGGAGCAGCTAGCCAGTGCCTTGCCCAGCATTGTAGTGTTTAAGAAGGGCAGGAGCCGGCGCCGCGGCTCACTAGGCTAATCCTCCGCCTTGCAGCGCCGGCACAACGGTTCTAGTCCTGGTCGGGGCGCTGGATTCTGTCCCGGTTGCCCCTCTTCCAGGCCAGCTCTCTGCTGTGGCCAGGGAGTGCAGTGGAGGATGGCCCAAGTACTTGGGCCCTGCACCCCATGGGAGACCAGGAGAAGCACCTGGCTCCTGCCTTTGGATCAGCGTGGTGCACCGGCTGCAGCGCTCCGGCCGCGGCGGCCATTGGAGGGTGAACCAACAGCAAGGGAAGACCTTTCTCTCTGTCTCTCTCTCTCACTGTCCACTCTGCCTGTCAAAAAAAAAAAAAAAAAAAAAAAAAAAGAAGAAGGGCGCAGGAGAAACATGCTTCAACCTGAGCTTGTTTATCTTATCAATAATCATTCATAGGACACATACTCTGTACTAAGTTGAGTGGAATAAAAAGCTAAACACATCACAACTTAGCTCATATTTGAAAAATCTAGAAAATGTGAAAAAACAAGGTGGTAAAGAAAGCCTCCCTTTGAGCAAGCAAATTGTAGGCCACATTCTGACTTTTTAGATGACCCAGTTGACTAAATATTTTAAGGTGGCATATAAGTGTACAACCCTTATTCTGTATGTTCAAAGGTGTATGTCAACTCCAATAGAAGTGGGGATGGCTACAGAGACTGAAATGAAGAAGAAAAGAACCAATGAAGAGAGCTAGAATGTGAGAATGTGGGCACAGCCGCAGCTGCACCGGACATGCTCCCCAGGCAAGGGCAGGTTCACTCAAGACAATTGCAGCAGGAGAGGGAGCTCAACTTTGTGAGAGAAGGCTGCAGCGTCTCTAAGAGCTTGGGTGGTGGAGGTCATAGGTCATCTGTGTTTCTTAATCATCATTCCCCAAAAAGAAAGTAAGTTTTCTTGGATTTCTTTAACAAGCAAGTTTTACAACTTGGAACAAATTTCCTCTTGAAGTCAGGCACCTACCTTCTCACAAGGCTAAGAGACTGAGGCAGACACTTCCTTGATGATTACATTTCAAGGGTGTGGAACCTAGGACACTGAGAAAGACATACCCAGGTCTTAAAATAAGTAAAATCGTATTAAAAAGCCTTACATCTCAAAGCAGCAGGGGCCAGCGCTGTGGCGTGGTAGGCTAAGTCTCCGCCTGTGGTGCTGCCATCCTTTTTGGGCGCAGGTTTATGTCTGGACCACTCCTCTTCCAATCCAGCTCCCTGCTAATGTGCTTGGGAAGGCAGTGGAAGACGCCTGAGTCCTCGGGCCCCTGCACCAGCATGGGAGACCTGGAAGAAGCTCCTGGCTTCAGATCGACTCAGCTCTGGCCGTTGCAGCCACCTGGGGAGTGAACCAGGAGCTGGAAGACTCCCCCCCACCTCTCTCCCTCTCAGTAAATCTACCACTCAAACAAATAGATAAAATCCTAAAAAAAAAAAAAAAAAAAAAAAAAAAAAAAAAATAGAGGCAGAGAAAGAATGTGCAGTCACAGGTTTTCTGGAATAAGGGCTCCGAGACAAGGAGATCTGGGAGAAGCACAGGTGCAGCCGAGTGGAAAGGGAAGGCTGTCCTGGTGCATGGAAGCAGTGCTGATGGACAGAGCCGAGCTGTTGTGTGGGGAGGGAAATGTCTACACTGGTTCCAGGCAAAGGGAGGAGCCCAGTAAGCTACGTCTCAAGCTCTGTCCACCTGGTAGTTAACACTAGAAATGCTTCAGAGTTTTAGGGGCTAAGCTGTGCTGTGGTGTGGATGATGGAGTTCCAAAGTCATGTTTCCTGACTCTTCCTCAAGGACCATTCGGTAACCTTGTGTCCAGAGAGAATATAGTTGAAGATTTTTATTTCTTGGCATTAATGGACAAAGTTGCATAAAATGTATGCTTTACTGTGTTAGAAACATCTTTAAATATCATTTGTAGGAAAAGGCATTATACATTATCTAATAAATACACACAAAACAGTCATTTAAATGCATAATAAGATAAAATATTTTTACTTTAGCAATGATCTCACTGGTTCTAACATTCTAAATGGCATCATGTTTATTCAATATTTCAGTCACAAATTTCCAAAGAAAACCCTGGAATTTCAAATTTGGGTGATATCATTAGTTAGTTTACCAATAAAGGGACTAACCACACAAATACAAAGCAGTTATTACTTGTTTTCACTACCTAAAGTAGAAGTCTTTATGAACATGGTGTATGGCCCAATTACAACATCTATCAAACAAATATGTAAAAATACATACTACCTCTAAGCTACAACTACAGAATGTTAAATTATATATATATATATATCATTTAATATATGTACACCAAGCATTTTCCTCGGTGTACTGATACATAGTGTCATTTAACCCTTAAGAGAACAAAAGAGAGTTATATGTCTTTATCAGTCTCATTTCTTAGATGATAAATATTACGTTTGTCTTCTGAGCACAAATATCATGTGACTTCCTAATGCTATTTTTCCAGTAGAGTATTTTTTATTTAAAGGAATTTATTAATATATTAGACTCTTAGGGACACAGCAAATGCATGATAATTACCATGGTAGAATTCTCATAATAATGTGACGTTAATACAGAATAGATTCAATGTAGTTCCCAGACACAGTTCTAAGGATATAATGACACTCTCTGTCCTCTTACCCTCACTTTTCACTCTCCCTTCATCCTTGCCTCCCTATTTCTCCTTCTTCTCTCCTCCTCCTCCTCCTCCTCCTCCTTCTTCTTCTTCTTTATTTTGACAGGCAGAGTTAGACAGTGAGAGAGAGAGACAGAGAGAAAGGTCTTCCTTCCATTGGTTCACCCCCCAAATGGCCGCTATGGCAGTCGCTCCGCGCCGATCCGAAGCCAGGAGCCAGGTGCTTCCTCCTGGTCTCCCTTGCGGATGCAGGGCCACAGCAGAGAACTGGACTGGGAGAGAAGCAACCGGGATGGAATCCGGCATCCCAACCAGGACTAGAACCTGGGGTGCTGGCACTGCATGCAGAAGATTAATCTAGTGAGCCAGGGCGCGGGCTTTTTTTTTTTTTTTTTTTTTTTTTTGGACAGGCAGTGTTAGACAGTGAGAGAGAGACAGAAAGACAGAGAGAAAGGACCTCCCCCTTTCTTCAAATGCTATTTTAAGGGGAAAATCTTTATGACATGATAGGAGCCCAAGATGCTAATAATTTCTTCTATTGTAGAAAAAATAGGCATCCCCTATGTCAGTAAATAACTTGAACTTTCTTTTATAAAAATGGACACAGAACTGTTATTTCATTCAAAAAGTCTGACATCTAAGGCATTAATATTTGATTATAAGTTCATGTGTTTATTAAAACATATATGATACAGTTTGACATGTAAAATGACCAATGAGACAATCACATTTTACTTGATAAATTGTATGTCACAATCTTTAAAGAAGTTATTAAAAGCAATTTCTATTACTCCTATATGTTTTATGTAATACATAGTATCTTTCAAAATCTCATTTGATTATGAAAATATCTAAAATAAATGATCAGAAATGTAATACTTTTTTCTTTTGTAAAGTAATAGGTTTTGAAAATGAAAATGGAAACTAGTAGTTTATCATGTGGTCCACATCAATTAGTGAATCAAAAATACTCTCACTTTTAAAATCAAGGTTTAGTGAGATATCTAGTTGATGTTTTCATTATTTGAAGATTGAACAACTTCCATACTGTAGCAGAAATTTGGAATACACTTATTTTAATAGTAAAAATTACACAATGAAATTAGAATGCAATAGCATATTTGAATCAATAATCCTATGAAAATGTTATCAATTTTTACACTCAAAGTAAAAGTAATAATAGTTTCATGATAATTAGTTTAATTAATATGGGAAAATTAGTTGAAATTGTTAGTATGTTAAACACTGATTAACCATGAGTTATTATTTTCATTATTGTCATTTTTTATGTAAGTAAGTGACAGAATGCAGAACAGTGATTGTATTCAACAATGTCCTGTCTGTGCGACCCCACACAGGTCTAAAGCACAGAAGCTCGCGGTCTCCTCAGTCTCTGGGTGCTCTTGCCTCCCAGCCCTGGTGACTTGGTCTTTCGGGGACCTGTGCAGGGTGAACAGCACCAGATCCACTAGGAAAACAGAAGGTCAACCAGAATAGCTCCTGTTACCATCAAGGCACGCACACCTCTGCAGCAAGCATTTCCTGTTTTGATGAGAAACATGCCCAGTTGTGGCGCGTTCCCTGCTGCTGCCCACTGCCTTCTGAAATGCAGTCTATTTCTAAAGCTGCCCCTCCTGCAAGCAGTGCATAAGGCTGTCTCACAACGCTGTCATGTCTGGGGGGTCGTGGCTGTGTTCACTGATCTCCCACTGCTGTGGGCTGGCAACATTGCTTCCTGACAAAGCCATTATGATTATCCTATCAACCAAGCCACATGTTCTCATAAAAACAAAGGTGAATTTATGCATTTCCTTGTAGTTCCCCCACAGCCCTTGTTTTGACAAAATGATTGTTTAAAATAATTGTGCCATAGGATTCCCAAAGGAAAATCAGCCATTAATGAAATAGAGTGATTGCAAACACAATACAATTTGTTTCAAGCATGCTCCATTTCTAGTGAAAGAGATAAAATAACACGACTTTCCTACGTTAGAGACCATCAGAAATTCACATTCATATCAATTTTAGGTAAAAAAAGAATATGGCTGGCGCCGTGGCTCAATAGGCTAATCCTCCGCCTTGCAGCACCAGCACACCGGTTTCTAGTCCCGGTTGGGGCGCCAGATTCTGTCCCGGTTGCCCCTCTTCCAGGCCAGCTCTCTGCTATGGCCCGGGAGTACAGTGCAGGATGGCCCATGTCCTTGGGCCCTGCACCCGCACGGGCGACCAGGAGAAACACCTGGCTCCTGCCTTCGGATCAGCACGATGCGCTGGCCACAGCACTCCGGCCGCGGCGGCCATTGGAGGGTAAACCAAGGGTAAAAGGAAGACCTTTCTCTCTGTATCTTTCTCTCACTGTCCACTCTGCCTGTCAAAAAAAAAAAAAAAAAAAAAAAAAAAAAAAAGAATATACACGTAAGTGAGCACTTCAAGGAAACAGAAAAGCACAGGTAATAGTAATAAATTAGTGGAATTTTTTAATAGGAAACTATGATACAGGCCAGCGCCATGGCTCACTTGGCTAATCCTCTGCCTGGGGCGCTGGCACCCTGGGTTCTGGTCCTGGCTGAGGCGCCGGATTCTGTCCCAGCTGCTCCACTTCCAGGCCAGCTCTCTGCTGTGGCCCGGGAGTGCAGTGGAGGATGGCCCAAGTGCTTGGGCCCTGCACCCGCATGGGAGACCAGGAGAAGCACCTGGCTCCTGGCTTCGGATCAGCACAGAGCGACTGCCATAGTGGCCATTTGGGGGGTGAACCAATGGAAGGAAGACCTTTCTCTCTGTCTCTCTCTCTCTCTCACTGTCTAACTCTGCCTATCAAAAAAGAAAGAAAGAAAGAAAGAAAGAAAGAAAGAAAGAAAGAAAGAAAGAAAGAAAGAAAGAAAGAAAGAAAGAAAGAAAGAAAAAAAGAAAGAAAGAAAGAAAGAAAGAAAGAAAGAAAGAAAGAAAGAAAGAAAGAAAGAAAATTATGATACAAATCTCAGCACGTGGATTCAGAGGATTTTAAGTAAAAGGTATAGCAGGTTCTCAGTTCTGCTGCGGTGGGGGAAAAAAAAGATGAAAAGCTGGTAAAACTGCCGCCTGCAGTGCCAACATCCCATATGGGCGCCAGTTCGAGTCCCTGTTGCTCCACTTCTCTTCCAGCTCCTTGCTATGGCCTGGGATACCAATAAAAGATGGCCCAAGTCCTTGGGCCCCTGCACCCGCGTGCAAGACCCGGAAGACACTCCTGGCTCCTGCCTTCGGATCAGCGCAGCTCCAACCATTGCAGCCTGCTGGGGGGTGAACCAGCAGATGGAAGACCTCTTTCTCTCTCTCTCTTTCTCTCTCTCTCTCTGTGTAACTCTGACTTTCAAGTAAATAAATAAATAAATAATATTTTGAAGACTGACAAAAACGAGGCCTTGTTGTTCAGGGAGACTTTAGAACAAAGCTTTTGAAATCACTCAGAGCCAAAAGTCAACAGCACCCTCCACCTCCCCCCATAACTATTGCTGCAATCCTAGCTTTATTTACTTAGCAATCATTCTGTAAAGCACTTCTCACCCATTCTCAATCTCTCTTCCCATGGGGCTATTTTAACTCTTGGCCCCACTGCTGAGCTCAACACCAGTGACTGAGTCAGGGGCTAGCGTGTACATAAGATCACAGACTAAAGAGAATTTTCCAGATAATTTTGCAACTACAATGCTACGATAGTTCATTTGTTGCTAAATGAAAAAGGTAAACATGGGTACTGCTAATGATCATTCTTTTGCAATGTCCTGAAGGAGCCTTCTCTGGGGATACAGAACAGTGGAGGGTTGGGAAAGGAAGAGAGAGGGGAAGGAAAGAATAGGTAGATGATAGATTGATTGATCTGTGGATAGATGATAGATAGGTGATCGATGATAGACAGACAGACAGATAGATAGATGATAGATAATAGATAACAGACAGCAGAATGATTGTGTTGCCCATCATGTCTCATTGACTGGTCCTCTGTGTATAGCTATTACTGGCATCAACCTTACCCCTATACTTCTTGGTTTCATGGCTTTGCAAACTTCTCTTTCATTGAATGTACTTTACTTACTATTGTTTGCAATCAGAAGCATCTTAACTTTTATTGATGTACTCCGTGATCAAAATTAATTTCATAAGAACACAATCAGAGAAGTTTAAATGCAAATTATTTTTTAAATTTTCTAATCATTGGAAATGTGCTTTCACTCACAAAGTAAATATGTCTGTACCATATAAATACATCAGCTCCTTAGAGGATTGATAGCTACAAAATAATGCCTCGAAAATATTTTGTATTGATTCATTTACTACAAGTTCTTTATCAATAAGCTGTTGTATTCAAGACCGTGGTAATACCATGATAATCAAATATTGATAGGAATTTTATCCTTATGGAAGGGTGAGCATTTGGACTAGTGTTTAAGACACCTGCATCCCGTATCAGCATACCTGAATCAGTCCTGCGTTTGCTCCTGACTCCAGCTTTCTGCTGATGCATACCCTGGGAGGCAGCTGATGATGACTCCAGGAGTTGGGTCCATAGAGTTTCCAGTTCCTGGCTTCAGTCTGCCCAATCCCAGCCATTGTGGGCATTTTGGGAGTAACCTAGTACATAACAGTGCTCTCTCGCTCGCCCTCCTCCTCCCCACTTCTCAAGTACATAAGGAAACATTTAAGAAAGTACTCTGGGAGCTGGTATCATGGCACAGTAGTTTAAGCCTCTGTCATGCCAGCATCCAATGTCCAAGTGTCAGTCCTACTCCAACCCACTTTCAGCTCGTGTGCCTGGGACAGCAGCAGATGTGAGTGCAAGCACTTGGTTCCCTGCCGCCTATGTGGTAGGTAGCTGTCCTGGCCTTGTGGCGTCAGTATGGCCCATTACAACCATTTGGGAAATGAACCAGCAGATGGGGCATCTCTGTCTCTCCCTCTCTCCCTGTAACTCTGCCTTTCAAATAAACAAAGAAATCCTTAAAAAGCACATTAGATTATTGCAGGGAGCAAACTGCTGCGTTAATTCCTTGACTCAGAACCCACAGGAGGTGCTACAGTTGTGGACATGCAAATGATCTTGAACACATTATGGCCAGAAAACACAGTGCAAACCTTAGCAGCGACAATTACACAGAAAAGAACTGCTAAACAAAACTGGAGGAATGAGGTCATTAGAGGAGACAGAAAATGATGGGTGCAAAAGGAAAAAGTGGGTATCAGTGTCTTCAGAACAAGATCAAAGAGAAGGGAAACTATCTGTTACGCATTTTCAGCTGGAGCAACAGAGGCCTTGTTGTATAATCAATGAGACTTCAGACATTTAAAGCACAGTATGTGAAAGCATGGACTAATACCTAGTACCTATGGCTGAGATTTCTTTAAAAGATTTATTTATTTATTTGAAAGGCAGAGTTACAGAGAGAGAGAGAGAGAGAGAGAGAGAGAGAGAGAGAGTTTTCCAGCCTCTGGGTTACTACCCAGACGATTACAATGGTCAGAGCTGAGTCGACCTGAAACCAGGAGCCAGAAACCAGGAGCCAGGAGTCAGGAGCTTCTGGGTCTCCCATGCAGTTGCAGGGGCCCAAGGACTTGGGCCATCTTCTATTGCTTTCCCAGGCCATAGCTGAGAGCTGACTCGGAAGAGGAGCAGCCGGGACTTGAACCAGAGTATGGCTGAGATATTAATACCCAGGTAAATCTGGAGATCTTTGGAGTAAAGATAATGGAGAAACTATGAAAAGAAATCATTGAATCACATCGGTGTTTTGAAACATGAACCAGCACTGCTCAGAACATGAAGGTGTATAAAGCCCTGGAAGTGTGGGAGGTGGAAAGAATCAGACGCTCCTCGTAAGGCTCAGAGAGATAAGAAACTGGAAAAAACCTACTTGGACTTTGAATCTGCTAAGAACTACATATCAGAGGAACACTTGGCTGATTTTTGTGGCAATTCAGAATTTGAGAAAAGCCTAAATGTTTGCTTCATTACAATGCAGATTTTTTAGATACCTGCAAAGAGAGGAGCCTGACAGAAGGTCTGCAGGGGAAGTAGAATTGAAAGGGGTATATGAGCAGAAGTGGAGAATGGAGACCATGGCGCAGAGAGGAGTCAGCAGGAATTAGTGGACGCCTGGGGGCCTCTGTTGCCCTCAACGAGTTCTGTGTGGCAAGAATGTTGCTAAGCCAGCAGGAGGACAGGTCTCCCTGTTCACAGGTGAACCTGTCAGTCAGCTACAACAGAAAATCACTCAGTCTGTCAATTAGCTTTAGGTGATGTGAGAAATGAAGTCCATACTCTGAACACGGAATATGCACGCAAATAAAACACAAGGTGAGGACATATTAGAGGGAGGAGGAAAACGAGGCAATTGATGCATAATTTTCAAGGGTGCAGTTGTTGTATTTTAACATACGTGGAGTCATAGGGGATATCAAAATGCTTTCTGGGATACATGCTATCCACTGAGCAGGAGCCAGTAATTCTTTAGAAATTGCTACAGTGACAACTCTGGTGTATAAATTCAGAACCATGTCATCTTTTAAAAAGTAGTGTTCACCTGAGAATCGGATCCATCCACAGGGCAATTGCTTGTCTGGAGACATTACTTCTACAATGCTGGTGTAATACTAATAAATCAAAATGCATGAGTGTTGGCAACTCAGTATCTGTGATTTTAATGTTTGCATTCAAGATCAGTGGCACACTGTGAACAAGAATATCATGAGTTGAGTGTTGCTCACCCTGGGCTTGCTCAAGGCATACCCATCCAACAGGTTGTGGAGTTTGAGGTAGACAAATCCTTACAAGTTACAACTTGGCTAATAAAAGTAGACAAGATCAGGATTAATATTCGGTTCTGCCACCTTACAAATCTTTGAATTCTCTCTCTCTATCTCTCTCTCTCTGACTACCCACTTTCCCTCCTCTCTCCTCACTAACCACCTTTTAAGTAAATAAAAAATGAAAAAAATTAAAAATCTTTGAATGTATATAATGATGGCTTAAGAGATGCCACTTGAGGGGCGGGTGTTGTAGTATAGCAGACTAATCTGCTGCAAAACTAGCACCCCATACAAGTACTGGTTCAAGACATGGCTGCTCTACTTCCACTCCAGATCCCTGCTGGTGGCCTGGGAAAGCTGCAGAACATGGCCCAACTCCTTGGGCCCCTGCACCTGCATGGGAGACCTGAATGAAGCTCCTGGCTCCTGGCTTTGGCCTGACCCAGCTGGACTACTGGGGAGTCAACCAAAAGTGGATGGAAGATATCTGTCTCTATCCTCCTCTCTCTAACTCTGTAATTCTGCCTTTCAAATAAATAAATATGTAACTCGAATTTTATTTTCTCATGATTTTTCAATATAGAAACATGACATAGAAATATTTTAATTATATGATTAAAGAAATTTTTGACACATCATTGGGTCATTTTAAAGATTAAAAATAGGACGGTGCTGCGGCTTAATAGGCTAATCCTCCACCTTATGGCACCGGCACACCGGGTTCTAGTCCTGGTCGGAGCGCCGGATTCTGTCCCGGTTGCCCCTCTTCCAGGCCAGCTCTCTGCTGTGGCCCAGGAGTGCAGTGGAGGATGGCCCAAGTGCACCCCATGGGAGACCAGGAGAAGCACCTGGCTCCCGGCTTCGATCAGCGCTGTGCGCCGGCCGAGTGGCCATTGGAAGGTGAACCAACAGTAAAAGGAAGACCTTTCTCTCTGTCTCTCTCTCTCTCTCACTGTCCACTCTGCCTGTCAAAAAGAAAAAAAAGAAAAGAAAAGAAAAGAAAAAAAAAAGATTAAAAATAAAGTCCTACTGCCTATATTAGAAAAGTAATTTAGGCTAGTAAAACGCAGAAAAATTCTAGAAGAAACTAAAGCAACTTAAACTCTTTAGTCTTTACTATTTATAACTAGAAAAAAATGTGATAATTAATAAACAAATTTTAATGGATAACAATTTCTAATTATAATTAAATCTAATTTTGTCCATTTTTTAAAAAAAGACATTTACTTATTTAAAAGTAGAGTGATAGAGCAAGGGAGAGATTGGGAGAGAAAGAGAGATCTTACACTCTCTGGTTCACTATCCAAAAGGCCACAGCGCTGGGCCAGGCTGAAGCCAGGAGGCAGATCATGCACACTGGTGCAGGGATCCAAGGACCAGGCATATCTTCCTGCTTTTCCAGGTGCATTAGCAAGGAGCTGAACTGGTAGTGAAGCAGCCAGGAACCAGCACCCATATGGTACCCACCTGTGGTGGGTATTTGTGAAGTAAACCAAAATAAGGGCACCCCCCATAAAAATAAATAAAAATAATACCAAAAAGGTTAACTTCCCCAAAATTGAGACAAGTATGATGCTTGAAGTATGAGAAAAACAGAGAAAGAGGTGAGGGGTGGGAGGAGAAAGGTAAGTACCGGGAGGAAAGGGAGGAGAGTTGGCCAGGCTCAAAGAGAGACCTAAATGCAACAGCCTGCACTGCTATAGCAAATCTATAGAAGGTGAAGCTCACATATTTTGTCTCCTCCAATGCTCTAGGCTGTACCTGGGTCTGCCTACCCACAAAATAGAGACAGAAAAATGAAGATGACCTTGGCCCTTCTGTGATACAGTGACTTCAAACACAGGAACTGTAGCCAAAGCACTATCTTTTTTTTTTTTTTTTTTTTTTTTTGACAGGCAGAGTGGACAGTGAGAGAGAGAGACAGAGAGAAAGGTCTTCCTTTGCCGTTGGTTCACCCTCCAATGGCCGCCGCGGTCGGCGCGCTGCGGCCGGCGCACCGCGCTGATCTGAAGCCAGGAGCCAGGAGCCAGGTGCTTTTCCTGGTCTCCCATGGGGTGCAGGGCCCAAGCACCCGGGCCATCCTCCACTGCACTCCCTGGCCACAGCAGAGGGCTGGCCTGGAAGAGGGGCAACCGGGACAGAATCCGGCACCCCGACCGGGACTAGAACCCCGTGTGCCGGCGCCGCTAGGCGGAGGATTAGCCTAGTGAGCCGCGGCGCCGGCCGCCAAAGCACTATCTTGACTGCTAAGCAATCAGGGTGGAACTTATCCGATCCTTCGTTAGAGGGTAACCAAAATGGGATTTAGAAACATCTGTCAGGAAATAATCTGTCCCCCTATTATAAGCCTTATTATTCTCATTTTGTAGATAAGGGATTCGGAGCCCAGAATGTTGATGCGCCATTCCCAAGATCAAAGAACAGCCAGCAGAGTTCACTGTAGAAAGAGCGAGGGGATGGCCTAGGAAGACGTAAGTGCTCGCATTCAACTTTTGCACATACTTCATACACACGTTTCAGAATACACTGTGCCTGTCCCCACTCATGTCAGCTTAAACCTTTGCATCTCCATGTCCCCTCAGGGTTAGTGTCAGAGAAGGCAGAGAAGGATGACCAACCTCACAACCCATTCCTGAGGTATCCATGGAAACCGTGAAGGCCACGGTGATCTCCATGGACGCCTGGGGGAACATGAACCCCATTGTTATCCAACAGCAATGAAGATCTCCTGCCCACTGTGTGGTGCAGCGGTCAAGAGAGGGGACTGGTATTCTCTGCCCATACCAGAGTATCTCCCATGCTTCGCTGCCTGTCGGGGGAATCCAGCTAACAGGTTTCAAGACAATCCAGTGTCTCACATAACACCCAAAATGGCCCACACAGGCATATCATATGCAAACTTCAGATAATCAGAGGAAAAATGTCAAGATTCCTGAGGAGAATAAAACACCATATGTTTGAGGGAACGAGAGTAAGAATTACAGCAGGTGAGTTCTCATCAGAAACAGAGAGGACAAAAGGGCAATGGAATTAAATATTTAAAACCTTGAAGAAAGAGAATTTCAACCAAAGTTATATGTCCAAAAATGAAATTATAATTCAAAAATAAAGGAAAAATGAAAACTTTCTTGGGTAAATAAAGCTAGAGGGATACAGCACCAGGAGAGTGGGCTTGCCAGAAATGATAAATGATTTTTCTTGGAGTTGTGGAAAATTATGTAGGTCAAAAGTGAGATTCTTCATAAAGGTATGAGGAACATTGGAGAAAGAATAAAAGGTTTTAAAAGCCCTTTCTTTTCCATTTTTAATTCACCTAAAATGTACCTGTTCAAAGTAGTAACATGGGCAGTGTACAGTGTGCTTATGTCAGCCTGTGGACTGGTGAAGTGAGTGACAGTAACGTTATCAGGGGCAGTAGTCTGTTTTCCAGTGTTAAGAAAATCACCTGAGGCTGGGTGGCTTAGAAAGAAAACAAAGAGGTTTATTTTGCAGGCTGAAAGCTCAAACTGCAAAGTACAGCTATTCACAAGGAGGGGTTATCAGATGGGGGATGGCAACATAGTGGAAACGCCTGTGGACCCATGGGGATACAGGGGGCCAGTGTCAGGGAAGGGGCTACATTTGCTCCTTTTGCAACAACCCTATGGAGTACAGACATCCCTCCATGAGAATCACCTTAATCCCTTATGGGGGCAATGCCCCCTAAGATCTACAGACCCCAAGACCTCACACTAGATCCCCAGCTCTAAATTTAAAGTCCCATTGACTCTTAACATCATCACACTGGGCACCATCTCTAATACTTGAATGTTCTGGGATACACTCAAATGCTTTCCAAATGATAACACAGAACTGTTTATTTAAAACTAGACGTTAGTGAAATGCATAATGTGAATTCTGAGGCAGCTAACACAAAAATGTTCAAGAAAAGCATAACTGAAACAGCAAGAGGGGAGAAATTATGAAATATTATAAAAGTTAAAACAAATATTAAGTCCTTGCTGCGGTAGAAAGCACCAACAAACTTGATTCCGATCAACTCGAACACGTCAATAATTCCTTGAACAGTGAATGGTCTAAATGCACAGTTAAAACACAGATTGTCAGAACAATGTATCAGATAAAAACAAGGAAGTAGATCTAAATGTAAAATGCAAAAGCATGTCCTCTTGAAGCAAACAATGCAAAAATCTATTACTTTGAATTCAGCAGAGTATTTTAAATATAAAAACACAGCACAATCCATGATAGGAAGAATTGATAAGCTTTTACTAATACTGATAACTTCTACTTTGAAAAACTCTTATTAACGAAATGAAAGATAAGCCATAGCCTGAGAGAAAATGTTTGCAAAGCATGTATCTATGAAAAAACATATATCTAAAATTGACAAAGAATTCTTAAAATAGCAATAAGACATCAAACAAGCCAATTTTAAGCAACAGACAACATCTATAAGCAGACATTTTATCAAATCAGCTACATAGGTGGAAAATAAGGGTTTGCAAAGGAAAACAATGAGATGCCCATGCACACCTACTTGAAATGGTTGAAATTTTTGTGTGTACAAGGAAGTTATTCTATATTGTACTGTAATGGTGATGCATAATTAGCATTTCTTAAAGCCCATAGAATTTACATCACAAAGGAAAAACCTTAATGCATGAAAATTGTAAAACTAATTTAGGAATTCAGGGAGATCAGTATGGAATGCATAAGGTGACAAAACATTGTAAATGTATTATGAATGAGGTACAATAACTTTACTGAAGAGGATGGGGGATGGAGGTGCTGATCTAAGTCACTTTGGACACCAGTGGAGGCTGTAAGATTATGGGAAAAAGCAAATGTACATGAACACTATGCTCAGTTGATGAAAATTTTCTATGAGGCTATAGTTGAGCTGTTCCAATGTACTTAACAACAACTGTGCATGAATATTTGAATTGAATAATTAAGTAAACGTATGGCAGATGGCAGGAGCAATGTTTCTCACTGTTGGAGCAGGAAATTATAGAAAGCAAGACAAGGATGCCAGATCCCAGAATGATCCGTGTAGTGGTTCAAAGTTGAGTACATCAGGATAAACTTATGTATACCTTAATAGAGATGTAGATATTCCGATTTGGTAATACTGATAGATATGTGTCTATGCATGAGTTAGTGCATGTATTATCACACGGGTCTCCTGTATCTTTAAGCAGAGGAAAACCAGGAACTATAACATGCTAGCAGCAATGAATGCACCTAGCACTAAGACTGTGATTTTAATATCATTTTCAAAAGATCCAGGCATCCTTTGAAAAATGGCTGATTTTTCACAATGCAAGAAATATACACAAGTAACCTGATTCATTTTGTCCTGTCATCAAACATGCACTCAGACACACATGGGCACATGTGACACACACATGCATACACACACACACACACACACAGAGAGAGAGAGAGAGAGAGAGAGAGAGATTATACAAGGAATGCAAAATCCACTGAAAAAAGCATCCAATGATCAAAGCTAGAACAATTGAGCAAAAAAATGAGCAAGGTAGCACTGGATTATAGCCTGAAGTATAAAACACATTTCCATGGGACCACATTAATATAGATAATTTAATGGCAAATATGCGATGGACACTACATAAAATTTCCATGCAGAAAAATCCAAATTTACATTGATATTGCCTCCTTACGTGGGGGATCCTGCGCCTGTTTGGGAGACTGCCTGCTTAGACCATTCAGGAGGTTAAGAGGGCATGGCACACCATGCCTCCCAGGAAAGACCCTGTTTGGGGGCTCAGCACACTGAGACCCACACATGACCTGACTGCTGGCAGGCAGCAGGGGCTACTGCACATTTCCCTCACCCTCACTTCCTGTTGAGGGGCTTGGTAATTGTCAACTAAGTAAACAGCTCCTGGGTGTGACCCAGACTCCTTAGACCACCTGGAAGGTTACCTAGGCTATGTGAGCTTTTAAGCTGATTGGAGAAGCATAGCAGGTCCTGTATCAGTTTTATCCTGTAGAATTAGTGTTGCTACCCTGAGCTAGCTACTCCCCTTTGCCTGCCCTATAAAAGCCATGCCTGGGCCGGCGCTGTGGCTCACTTGGTTAATCCTCTGCCTGCAGTGCCAGCATCCCATATGGGCGCCGGGTTCTAGTCCCAGTTGCTCCTTTTCCAGTCCAGCTCTCTGCTGTGGCCCGGGAAAGTAGTGGAGAATGGCCCAGGTGCTTGGGCTCCTGCACCTGCATGAGAGACCAGGAGGAAGCACCTGGCTCTTGGCTACACTGGCTACGCTGCCTGAGCTGGCTGTGGTGGCCATTTGAGGGGGTGAACCAACGGAAGGAAGACCTTTGTCTTTCTCTCTCTCTCTCTTACTATCTAACTCTGCCTGTCCAAAAAAAAAAAAAAAAAAAGCTGTGCCCAGTTATTAATAAATGGGCATGTTCACTGAAACTGTCTCCTGTGCTTCTTGTCGAAGAACATTGTTGCCCCACCATCCTGACAGTGTGGCCCTTTCAGGATGAGCCCACATCCTTATAGAGCTGGATCATAACTCTCCACCTTGTAAGGGGGGTGCCTTATGGACAGGGAGAAGGAAAAGTGTGACTTTGCACTGGAGAGACTGAGACACTCTGAAGCCAGGGCATCACAGTTACTAGCAACAGTGGTAAATCATACTTGACATGATCAGAATGATACTCCTGCGAGCTGCTTCTGAAACACCTACTAACCTCAATCTAGCCATGAGGAAAACGTTAGTTCCCATCTGAGCTATGCTAGAACATATCATTAGAAATATTTTCCTCATTACTAAAGTTGTCATAATAATTAAAACAAGGAAAATGTCACCAGTTACCCACTGAGGCCTGATGAATGATGATGATGTGCTATGTTGGATTGCATACCTCAACAGAAAAATGACAAATACAGCTGAGGAAATCCAAATGAAGTTTAGTTAATAATGTATCATTTTTGCATATTAATAGTGAAAAATATATCTTAATAATGTAAGATGTTAACAATAAAGGAAACTAGGAGTAGATATACTATCTTCACTATATTTCTGTAAATATAATACCATTACTTAAAAAGTTCATTTAAAAAATATTTACAGAGGGGCGGGCTGACAGTATGGCATAGTAGGTTACGCGTCCACCTGCAGTGCCTGCATCCTGTATGGGTGCTGATGCGTGTCTTGGTTGCTTCACTTCCAATCCAGCTGCTTGCTGATGGTCTGGGAAAGCAGTGGAAGAAGGCCCAAGTGCTTGGGCCCCTGAACTAGTGTGGGAGACTCAGAAGCTTGGAGCCCCTGGCTTTGGATTGGTCTAGTTCAGGCTGTTGCAGCCATTTGGAGAGAGAACCAGTGAAAGACCTCTCTCTCTCTCTCCATCTCTCCCTCTCTCTGTCTGTAACTCTGCCTCTGAAGTAAATAAATAAATATATAAAAATTTACAAAAACATATTAATAGTCCAAGATACTTTTTTTTTTTTTTACAGGCAGAGCTAGACACAGAGAGAAAGACAGAGAGAAAGGTCCTCCCTTTCCGTCGGTTCACCCCCCAAATGGCCTTTACGGCCAGCTCAATGCGGCCAGCGCACCTCCTCCAAGTCTCCCATGTGAGTGCAGGGCCCAAGCACTTGTGCCATCCTCCACTGCCCTCCCGGGCCACAACAGAAACCTGGACTGGAAGAGGAGCAACCGGGACAGAATCCGATGCCCCAACCAGGACTAGAACCCCGGGGTGCCAGCGCCTCAGGTGGAGGATTAGCCTAGTGAGCCGTGGCACCAGGCCCTTTAAAAAAAAAATTTTCATGTAATAAATATAAATTTCCAAAGTACAGCTTTTGGATTACAGTGGTTTTTCCTCCCCCCATAACTTCCCTCCTACCCACAACCCTCCCATCTCCAGCTCCCTCTCCCATTCCATTCACATCAAGATTCATTTTCAATTATCTTTAAATACAGAAGGTCAGTTTATATTAAGTAAAGATTTCAACAGTTTGCACCCGCACAGAAACACAAAGTGCAAAGTACTGTTTGAGTACTAATTATAGCATTAATTCACATTGTACAACACATTAAGGACAGAGATCCTACATGGGAAGTAAGTACACAGTGACTCCTACAATTGACACTCTTGTTTATGGCGTCAGTAATCACCCTAGGCTCTTGTCATGGGTTGCCAAGGCTATGGAAGACTTTTGAGTTAGCTGACTCCAAGCTTTTTTAGATAAGGTCATAGTCAAAGTGGAAGTTCTCTCCTCCCTTCAGTCCCTTCAGAAAAAGGTACCTCCTTCTTTGATGGCCTGTTCTTTCCACTGGGATCTCACTCGCAGAGATCTTCCATTTAGGTTTGTTTTTTGTTGTTGTTTGTTTGTTTGTTTTGCCAGAGCAAGATATGGTTTCAAAAAGAATAGAAAAGGAACTATATAAACTTATAAAATGGAAAGGAGAAAATAATAATAAATAAAATAATAAAGACAAAAATGAACAAAAACAATGATACAATCAACAAATTCCTTGAAAATATCAATACAACTGACAAATTTGTATCAATACTGACAAAACAAAGAGAAGATGTATTAACAGCATTAGAAATCAAATAAGAGCATTACTACACACCTTAAAGTTTTACTTCCTAGAAGAAGCATCCAGATCCAGATAGCTTTATTAGAGAATTTTACCAAGTATTTAAACAAGAATTGGCATCAATTTCAAACTTAATATAGGGATAGTAATAAAAAATATTATTGAAGAAATAGATCAATCAAAAATAATAGAGAAACTAGATATAGGCCCAAATATATATAATTTTTTTTCAGATGTGTTAGTTCTTCCATGGAGAAAGGACAGCCTTTCCACAAGTACTGCTGGGAATGCAAACGTTCCAGGCAGAACACTGAACCTTGATCTAACACTGAACTTTGACCTGTGCCTCGCACCTTACACAAAAGTCAACTCAAAATGGATCATGGCCCTCAATGTAAAATGCATACCATAAAGCATTTATAAACATACAGAGGAGGAAACTTTTTGGATCTGTGGGTAAAAATGAGTTCTTACTGATGCCAGTACCATGACCCAAAAATTGTACCTCATTTAATTAATCACTACTGCTTTTGAGCACTCCTACGAAGAGGATAAGAAGGCAGCTGATACAGGTGGAGGCAGATATTCATAATTTACAGATCTGACAAATGGCAACTATTTCAAATAAAGAAAAAAATCAATAATGAAATTGCTAACAGTACGATTAGGAAATGGGCCAAAGAAATGAACAGTCATTTCATGGTAAATGCAGACGGCAAGCAAATAGTTGAAAAATAATAAAACTCATCACCTGTTAGGAAAACGCAAATTCAAACCACAAGGTGTTACTACCCATAAGGAGCTTCTCCTAAATGTCTATCACAAATGCCAAGATTTCAAAAATAGTACCAAGTGCTGGTGATGCTCAGAAAACAAGGATGCAGGTGGGATGTACGATGGTGTAGGCTACCTGCAGAGCAGCTGGGCAGGTTATACATCAAACAAATGTGCCACTCTGTAGCCACCTACTGTCCAGAAACCCTAAATTATTGGCATTCATCTTGCACAATTGAAAACTTCCAATTACAAAATTAAATCAGTTATATTATTCTAAAAAATATTTGTTTCCCAAACACTTTAAATATACATGTCAGCACTCTACTGAACTCACTAAACATTATTTCCTGCCATGAAAAAATCATATATAGTTTCACAGGGATAGCACAAATTTAACACAACACATCCCTTCAATGATTCATGAAAAATAGTCTTCTATCTTAGTAAGCAGGAATTCTTCTCAGAGTGTTGACATCTGAAACTATCTACAGTCTTATAAATTTTGGAAAATGATTTTTGTATGTAAACTCACATTTACAAAAAGAATTTTACGTAACTCACTTATCTCACATTTCAGAGATAACCAGAAAAAATACAGAAACACAAGATAAAGTGAAAATATTTAGGTGTATATCACTTCTTCAAAAAATTCAAAATATGCATACTCTTATGTCGCTCCCCCTCTTCGTGGAGGAATGACACAGGACCCTGCGCTGTTCTTTTGTCTGCTCGGCCCTTCCCGGGTTTGCTGCTGGTTCTTCCCGGGTTGGCTACCATCCCTTCCACCTCCATGGAAGGGCGGTTCCCCCTGCCACTTTCCCCACTTCCGCGGGGGAGCGGCACACCGCCGGCCGGCTCTCTTGGGGGCTGCACAGGTGTTCCTTCAGATAGATGTTCCTGGTGCATGTTGTCTCTCTCCTCCTTTATAGTCCTCTTCCACCAATCCCAACTCTGCTACCCACACGCTGAGTACGCTGCTCTCCTCCGATCAGGAGCAGCTCCTACAGCTTGTCAAGTTGGTGAAAGGCAGCTGTGTAGAAGCTGTTTCCTCCTCTCCCAGCGCCATATTGTGGGAGAGCAGATGCATAGAATAAGTCTTAATTCCAGTAACAGTCTAGTCCGAGTTGCTCCCCACACTCTTAGTGATAATTATAGTTATCATCATGTATTCTTTATTACATGGCAGGCCTCTACCAAGTATTTTATTTCCATACCATATTACCCTTGGGCTTAAACAATTCCACTACTAGAAAGTGTTAATGTCGGGATTTAAAAATCAAGTTAAAGTAACTGCTCTTTCCATTTCTCTCCACACAGGCATGCACAAGCACACATACACAGGCATACACACACATGTATACACACAATTACAAATAAGCATGATCCTGTACTTTCAAAGGTAAACAAGCCACTTTTTTTCTAAATCCTAGCAATCATTGGCACAAAGTTCAAATAAGCAGAATGAGCATTTGCTCAAACCACAGCCCTTAAGGGGAAATTTATGTTAGAAACAATTCCAATAGTTTCTTTTTCAAAATAAAAATAATGAGGCTGAAATATAAAATGCCTTGATTGTTTTACTAAGCAGCAAAATTGTTAAAACACAAAATACTTTTATCCTTTGATTTTAGGACTAGAAACCTAGAATGAATCATTTAAAATCTTATAAGGGAAAGACAATGTAATGAGACACTATGAGTTACAGAATTAAACCAATTCTCTGCTATGGCCTGGGAAAGCAGCTGAAGATGAACCAAGTCCTTTGGCCCCTGCACCCACGTGGTAGACCCGGGAAGAAGTTCCTGGCTCCTGGCTTCAGATCAGCTCAACTCTAGTCATTTAGGGAATGAACCAGTGAATGCAAGAACTCTCTCTCTCTCTCTCTCTGGCTCTACCTCTCTCTGTAAATCTTTCAAAGAAATAAAATAAATCTTTTTTAAAAAAACAAGGATTAATATACAAAAATAATTGTAAAAATAAAATAACTTAGAAATATAACAAAATTAAATATCTCACACCAATTAAGAAATATCCTACAAAAGGTATTGAAAATATTGCGTCAGAAAAAGCAGAATATAAAGTCAGAAGCCTCTATCAATGGCTAGATTAATTGAACATTCTCATTACAAGGAAGTAGTCTGTATTGAAACACCTGAAACAAATAAAAATTAGAAATGTTTCATAAACAAAAAAAGTTGAAAACAAATTTTAAAGCATAAGTTGCTCTTGGAGATGATGGAAAAACCCCAACAATTATCTTTCTTAATTGTTTTTAATATTGAATGAGATAACAATTTATCCCAAGTGTTTGTGTGTTTTGTTTTGCTTGGGGATAACAAGGTAATTCGCTTTTCTGCTTGAAAAGAAAAAAAAAAAACAAACAAGGAAAACAAAAAATCTCAAGATGTTTTGAATGATAGGAAAAGGGGTTCCATTACTGTGTGGATCATTGGTCTCCCATCTGTGAGTACCAGGTTTGATCTCCAGCCCCTGTGCTTCCAGTCCCAACTTCCTGCGGAGGAAGCACACCCTGCAAAATGCTGGTGAGGACTCAGATCCTGGGATTCCTGTCACCTGTGTGGGCTCCTGCTCCCAGCTTGGCCGAGCGCTGACTGCTAGACAGTTAGGGAGTGTGCCATGGATTGAAAGATCTCTCCCTTCTCTCTATCTCTTTCTCCCTCTTTCTCTCCTCCTCTTTTCTGCCTTTCACGTAAAACAAAGATAAAATAACACACTTTTACAAGATGAAGAAAATTTCTTCCTACTACATTTTATTTTTCAGAGGTACAGCAATTTGAAAAGCTGGAGCCTATAAAAGCACAGAGGTAAGTGTTTGGTTCATGGTTAAGATGCTTGTTTAGGAACCCATATCCTATATTGACCTGCCTGAGTTTGATGCCCAGCTCTGACTCCTGACTTCAGCTTCCTGCTAACGTAGAGCCTGGAAGACAGCCATGGTAGATCTACTGGTTAGTTTTCTGCCACTCCTATGGGAGATGTAGATTGAGTTCCCAGCTCCTGGCTGCAGCCCCAGCTGTATCATTGCAGACGCTGAGAAGTGAACCAGCAGATGGTAACTGTCTTCTGCATGTCTCTCTGTCCCTCTGCCTTTCAAATGGATGGATGGATGGATGGATGAGTAACTAAATAAGTAATAAAAGTGTATGTCAGGGAGTTATGGCAGAATAAATGAAAGATACGTGGGAACAGACCCATTATATTTTGCCAGAAAACAGGCAACTTCATAATTTCAAATAATGTGCAATTTAATTAGGATTCATAAGGGGCAGGATGAATGACTGGGAGCTTGGAATGATCTCAAAGGCCTCTTAATCTGTCTGTCTCCCAGATGACAAAGATTCAAACCTCCAGGACCGGAACACCCGAGTGTCTCCAGAGATTATGTTTTTGTGATCTCTGCACCTCTTTTTCTCCACTGGTGATTTCAAAGTAGCCAGATTAACTCGTTTCCCGACTCTAAGGTGCATGTTTCGAGAAATGGCTATAGCAGAAGCTGCAGTGCCTTCGTGTCCCAGCACCCTGTCTGCTCCAGTCCCTCAGCACAGGCAGACACAGAGGTCTGTGTAGTTCAAGAAGAGGGACGAGACCTCATTTCTCAGAGGAGGACCGGACAAGGTGAGTAGAAAGGACAGGGAGAGTGTATAATGCCATCATGGAAAAGGCCTCCTGTCACAAAACACTTGACTAGAGGTAGCACTTGAGAAACACAGACAACAGGTGGCACTCAGGTAAGTGGTGATACACGGGATGTTTCAAAACTGAAGCGATGTCACGTGTCCTTGCCACAAAAAATAAATAAACAAATAAATAAAAGCAAGGTGGTAGATTTACCAGCCTTATTAAATCAACACACAACGTCAATGTGTATCAAAACATTTCATGAATATGTAAGATCCTTACATATTAACTAGTAAAATAAATTTAAATAAAGAAGATCAAGAGAAAGACGAGTAGTCAACTAATGATGTTTTTAGTTATAGAATAAAATATTTAAGCTCTTGATTTATAAGAATAAATCCAGTGGGCTTACCTGATGCAGAATAATGTTCATATCATTCAAACATTTAAACTGACAAAAATAAAACTTTAAAAACACTGGTGGTAACTTGAATGAGATTACTTCTAATTCTGGAAAGTCAAAGGATTTCCAAGGAAGACATGAAATCTGTAAATAAAACAAAATATTATCTCCATAGAAATCTAATTCTATATAGCAAAAAAATGCAATAAAATAAAAAAAGATTAAGGAAAGTTTGAAAAACATTAAGCAATTTGCATATACTTTATTTTCAAAATGCTCAGAGAAAATAATTGAAATATATATCCAATACTGAAACCAGTAGGGGACATGAACCATTACTTTATAGAAAATAAAAAATAAAAACTTCAAAGGAAATATGGTGACAGAATTTAAAACTACTCGTAAGACAGAAACACATATTGAATCAAAAGCTACACTTGGTTAGGAAGACGTTTTCGCATCTTGTCTAACAAGCAAAAATAAATCAGGGGTGTGTATAATATCTGTGTATCTATCACCAAGACCAACACCTTTCTTTATGTCTTTGCCTTGTTGAATTTTATGCCACAGCCATAGTGTTGAGACACAAATCCAGGGCTTATTTTAATACTTAAAGAGAAGAAGACAATTGCTCAAAACCTCAAATCAAAGAATTCTAGTATGCATAATCCAAGGGTTGCATTTCTGTGTTTGCATGTAATACTTTATCCATTTTAGTATTTTTTTTTTTGTTCTAGTACCACTGGTTGAACTCTGTAAGTAACACACAATTATTCTTAGGTGTTTAAATTTAACTGAAAAGTGATCCCTGTTAGGAATTTGGAAAACATTATGCTGAGTGAAATAAGCCAATCCCAAAGGGACAAATACCACTTGTTCTCCCTGATAGGTGACAACTAACTGAGCACCAAAAAGGAAACTTGTTAAAGTGAAATGAACACTATGAGAAACGGTGACTTGATCAGACCTCGCCCTGACTGTTGATGAACAACTTAATATGTTAACCCTCTTAGTATTTTTTTTTGTTTGTTCTACTTAATACTTTTGGTTGAATACTGTAATCAACACACAATTATTCTTAAGTGCTGAAACTTAACTGAAAAGTGATCACTGTAAAATATAAGAATGGGAATAAGAGAGGGAAGAGATGTGCAATTCGGGACATGCTCAAGCTGACTTACCTCAAACGGTAGAGTTAGAAACATGCCAGGGGATTCCAATTCAATCCCATCAAGGTGGCATGTACCAGTGCCATCTCACTAGCCACAGTCTGTTCACAATTGATCGTAATGATAGGACTAAGAACCAAAGGGATCACATAAACAAGAATAGTGTCTGCAAATACTAGCTGATAGAACAAAAAGGGGGGAGAATGATCCAACATGGGAAGTGAGATACACAGCAGACCCATAGAATGGCAGATGTCCTAAACAGCACTCTGGCCTCAGAATCAGCCCTAAAGGCATTCCGATCTGGCTGAAAAGCCCATGAGAGTATTTCAGGCATGGAAAGCCAACACAGTCTGGGGAAAAAACAAAAAACCTAAATGAAAGATCTCCGTGAGTGAGATCCCAGTGGAAAGAACGGGTCATCAAAGAAGGAGGTACCTTTCTCTGAAGGGAGGAGAGAACTTCCACTTTGACCATGGCCTTGTCTAAATATGATCAGAGTCAGTGAACTCAGGGGGCTTCCATAGCCTTGGCAGCTCATGACAAGAGCCTAGGGTGATTACTGATTCCATAAACCAGAGTGTCAATTTGTTAAGTCAACAACAGGAGTCACTGTGCACTTACTCCTCATGTAGGATCTCTGTCCTTAGTGTGCTGTACATTGAGATTTAATGCTATAACTAGTACTCAAACAGTATTTTTCACTTTATGTTTCTATGTGGGTGCAAACTGTTGAAATCTTTACTTAATGTATGCTAAACTGATCTTCTGTATATAAAGAGAATCGAAAATGAATCTTGATGCGAATGGAAGGGGAGAGGGAGTTGCAAAGGGGAGGGTTGTGGGTGAGAGGGACGTTATGGGGGGGAAGCCATTGTAGTCCATAAGCTGTACTTTGGAAATGTATATTCATTAAATAAAAGTTAAAAAAATGTTCAGAATAATGCAAAATTGAACCTGTTACACACAATAGGACTCTATCTACTGAGGCCAGGCTAAGTTTTAGTTCCCTATGGCAATCAGCAAAGAAGATAAGAACAAGAATGGATTTATTTAAAGGACTGACATGCTCTTATTTCAATAGCAAAGGTATTGAAATCAATAAGATCAATAAGAGCAGATTCCATATCCCCTGTTTCAAAAGAGGATGAAATACTGACTTTGTTGTTACCTAGATTACCTGATTCGGAAGAGTGTTTTTGTTTCTATTTCTGTGTTGCTTACAATTTGAGTTTAAACCAAAGATGGATGGTAGATGGATGGACGGACAGACAGATGAATGGGTGGGTAGGTGGATGGATAGATGGTAGATAAAATAGATCAGATGCATAGTAGATAACATAGATCTGCACTTCACACTCACACAGACACACACACACACACAATCCTGTGGTGAAAAATTAAACCTGGAATTTCTATTTTTGTTTCAATTGCCAGTTCCTGTTTATTTCCATTTCTCAGTTGGAAACAAGGAAGATAACAGCTGAAACTAGGAAAAAATGGAATGATAGGCTGGCGCCACGGCTCACTAGGCTAATCCTCCGCCTGCGGAGCCAGCACCTCGGGTTCTATTCCCGGTCAGGGCGCTGGATTCTGTCCCGGTTGCTTCTCTTCTAGTCCAGCTCTCTGCTGTGGCCTGGGAGTGCAGTGGAGGATGGCCCAGGTCCTTGGGCCCTGCACCCACATGGAAGACCAGGAGGAAGCACTGGCTTCGGGTCAGCACAGCGCGCCAGCGGTAGTGGCCACTTTGGGGGGTGAGCCAACGGAAAAAGGAAGACCTTTCTTTCTGTCTCTCTCTCTCTCTCTCTAACTCTGCCTGTCAAAAAATAAATAAATAAATAAATAAATAAATAAGGCATCATACAAGCCTTGCAACTGTGAATTCTGATTCCTCTCAGCACAAAAGGAGAAAAAGGGTGAAAGAGAAAATTGTATTCCTTCTCATGCTTTTATTTCCACCAACAGAACACTTCAGTTGTGACTAATATCATAAAGACCACTGAAGGATGAATAAAGCTGTCTCTAAGGCCCCAACTTCAGGCTCACTGACTTCAACTCCTTTTTATTGATCCTTTTGTTAATTTGTGACTTGCTTATCAATTTGTAAAAAAAAAAATCAGTTTTTCTGTATTTATAATGTTTTAGTGCTCAAAAAGGATTATCTTTGGCTGGTCTCTAAAATATCTTTTGATTTCTAATTCATCTTTTCCTCTTTATCATTTACTTTTTCATTCCTCCCCCAATGAACTCTGCAGGTTTTTTTTGCAACTTTTTCTAACTTCTTCATCAATATGTTTGCATACTTGTTTTAAGTCTGAACTCTCACTTATTTAGATGTATGCACCTGAAGTTATAAATTCCCACAATACAGTATTTATGTACATCACTAAGGTTTTGCTAAACAGTGCTATTCTCACTGATTAACTATGCCACTCTCATTTCCCCAAAGCCAATGAAAACACAGAAAGCCAGAGTTCAGGTAATGCTCATCTATTAAGACGTCTTAATGCAATTTCAGATGAAATGTCCTCCGTCAAATGTTGACTTCGCAGAAGACTTCAGAAAAACACATTAATCAAACAAAGCTAAGATTATTCGATTCAGTGCAGTAACAAAGAACACAACCTTGACAGAATCTTAATTGTGTCTCAAATCGTTGAGATTTATTTGTGGCCTATTGTGTATGCATTTTTATAATGCTTATATTTTGGAAAAATTCATATTTTCTAACTGACAGTATACATTTGTATATATGTGTGTTCAATTTAATATCTTTGTATTGTTTAAACTCCCTTTAACCTTAAGTATTTTTGTCAACATTTAAAAAAATTCTACTATAATGATAAATTTGTCAAATTCTCCTTATAGACATGATAGTTCTAGGTATATTCATTACTAATACCTTATTTCCATTATTTTATCTATTTTTTCTTTTTAATTTTTTTCTGATTTTATTGAGTGTACAGTGTTTTTTTCACTTATTTGATGTTCATGCTCCCAGTAATTTATAAATTCTATCTTGATTCTTAAAGTTGTTACCTTTGAAATTATATTATACAAACTGTAAATTATTGAAGTCTAAAATTAATCATCAATTCTATTGGCTATTGAAATAGTGTGAGGATATTAAAATTATCTTACTCTTTCTCTTATTATTATTGTTATTATCACTCCTCCTTCATGTTTATACAGAAAATTATGAATTAGTATCACTACGTCTTTAGCAATTTCACTGTTCCCATGCCCTAACCATGGAGCATTATATTAACATTCCTCCTATTATCTGAAGTGCAGTATTCTTGCAATATTTTGTTTGAGTTGAAATGTGAAGTGAGTTTTGTCAACTACTTTTCTCATCCTCACCTATTTCAATACTTAGTATTTACAATATCATTATTTTCTATGCAGAAGTTTCTTAAAAGGTTGATTTAGGATCAGATTGTATGTACACACACATACATGTACATTTGCTGTTTTTTTCACTGATCATAAGTGTTTAATTTCAGCTGGAAATTCAATCTTTTTTGTGTGTCTCCCAGAATAGATCAATGGTTATTGCTCACTCCTGAGTAACTAATGTTGTTCAAGATCTTCAGTTTCAAAGTAGTCAAACTTCTACTGTATTTTTATTTTCAATTTCTCTTTTTGCTGAAAGAGGTTCTATACACACAATTTGAGGTTAATTTCAAATGTACTCTATGCCTGATATCTGTGCTTTGGGCATTAAACGGTGCTATTTCCCTTCTTTTCCTACTTCTGCATTGTTTTCCTGTCCCTCTTCCCAAGTCTTTTCTAAGAATTTAATTGTTTTTTTAAAAATTTATTTTAAGGAATTTATTAATACATTAGATTTCCAGGATCACAGCAAATGCATGATAATTACTACAGTTTTTACTTTAATTTTCCATTTTATGTATAAGAAAAAAGTTTTATATTTGCACACAAAATAAATAAACATATTTCATTATATAGCATAATATTCCCTGCAGAGCTGTGGACCTCAAAATCATTTTCCCTTACTCACTGATTCACTAATGGTGAAAAGTGCTTATAATTTCTGTCAATACCCCTTTGCATTATTTTATTCTTTCTCTTTAATGTCAAAGACTTGAATTTTAGTTTATTTGTTTAACTGTCTTTGAAATCTTCCACTAAACAAGTGACAATTAGGACAAATTGTTTATTAACGTTCAGAGTGAGGGAGACAATTCCTGCATCCTGGGGCTGCCAATTTGTGATGAGGCTGCCCTCTGATCAACAGCTGAAGGCAGGGCCTTTAACCATTGGCTGAATGCTCCCACTTTTCCCCAACTATCATTCTGTCCTCTATCACAACCATCCTCTTGAATAAATATTTCCCTTACATTCCTACATGATTATTTATTTTAAAATATTTATTTGAATGGTAGAGACAGAGAGAGAAAGTGCTTCCAGTTGCTTGTTCATGCCACACACGCCTGCCACACCCAGCGCTAGGCCAGGCAGGTAGCAGGGCCCAGGAACGCAATCCAGACTTCCCTCTTGGGTGGCAGGAACCAATTGAGCCATCACCTGCTGTCACTCATAGTCTTCATTAGCAGGAAGCTGGATCCAGGATTGGAGCCAGGTATCAATCACAGGCACTCTGATAAAGGATACTAGCACTAGTTCAAACATCTGTTCCCCCACCTGATTTTTAATGATACTGATAATTTAGTTGAAAAATAAAAACCAACTTGAAGCTAGTATTTTCCGTTTTTGCTTCATGTCTAATGTTTGATAAGGAGAATAGAAAGAAGCATTGCAAACTTTCTCTCCCACCAATTACAGGGTTGAGGATTTCAGCTTAAAGCACAAATACCGATGAATGGAGTCGGGGAGAGGAAGCTAAAGAGAAAGCACAGTGGTAATCCCTGCCCAGTGGAGGCCACTGAGAAACGACCACACTTGTGTACACACAGTTCAGATCCAAGACGTGGCCACTGTGTCGACCAACTTCACCTGGTCTTCTATAAAATATTTGTCCAGAAGAAAAACCTAGAAACCCATGATCCCCTGTGCTTTTTACTTCTTCCTATAAGTTTCTGAAAAGCAAAGTAGGCAGACAACTGCTTGGAAAGCAGCTCCCGTATCAGGGCACAATTTGTTCTTCTAGGCAAGTTGATTGCTGATCCGAACACTTCCCTTTTCAAAAAATCTTCCTTCCAAAGCCTCATATTGCTGTGTCCTAAGTTACTGGGCAGTATCATGCATCCAATCTCAGTGCCCTGATTTGAAAGGTCTACATTGGACTATTTTAATACACATCCCAAACTCTAAAACCATGACCCCTGCAAGTGTCTCTCTGCCAACACTGCACGGAGGCAAACAGACTTATCTCTGCCTAGCCAGCAAGCTTCCAGGGCTGTTAGCGAGATGAGGGTCCAAAGAAGGGTTGACCCTTCTTTAGGCTGGGGGACAAGTGGGAGAAAATATAGAACAACTTTCCATTTATCTTCAGTTACAATTTGATGAGGCTAAATCCTGGATGCATAATGAAAACATTGTACATTTTCTAATTCTAGTTCAAGCACCTAAAAATTAGGATGAATTCCTTATAAATTCTCACACTTACTCACTGGTGTAATGTTTGGTCCTATAATGTCTTTTCTTCCTTTTCTATGTCTCCACATTTATTATAGGGACAAATTGAGAGAGGCTATGATGGGGCTACTAACCAGTTTCCACACTGAAGTTAAAGTCAATGGTTAGCGCCGGCATCCCATGTGGGCGCCGGGTTCTGGTCCCAGTTGCTCCTCTTCCAGTCCAGCTCTCTGCTGTGGCCTGGGAAGGCAGTGGAGGAAGAGGCACCTGGCTCCTGGCTTTGGTTCAGAGCAGCACTGGCTGTGTCGGCCATTTGGGGGGTGAACCAACGGAAGGAAGACCTTTCTCTCTGTCTCTCTGTCTCTCACTCTCTAACTCTGTCAAATAATAAAAAAAAAGTCAATGGTTAAAATTTCCCCTTAGCTCATAAACACCCATCCCTTTCCACCTCAATATTGTGGCAGAGATGTGGGCAGCAATGGAGTTCATTGTCTGTAAGAGCCCAGAGCCTGTGTGAGCACTTACATTTCAGTCCAAATTTTAAACATGTGAACTGTGAGGTATCATAACTTGTAATGACTAAAATTCAAGTAAATTTTTTTCCAAATATTTATTTTTTATTATAAACACTTTTATTTAGTAAATATAAATTTCCAAAGTACTGTTTATGGATTACAATGGCTTTCCCCCCTTAACTTCCCTCCCACCTGCACCCCTCACATCTCCTGCTCCCTATCCCATTCCATTCACATCAAGATTCATTTTCAATTAGCTTTATATATAGAAGATTGATTTAGTATATATTAAGTAAAGATTCCATCAGTTTGCACCACATAGAACATAAAGTGTAAAATACTGTTTGAGTACTAGTTATAGCATTAATTCACATTGGACAACACATTAAGGACAGAGATCCCACATGAGGAGTAAGTACACAGTGACTCCTGTTGTTGACTTAACAATTTGACACGCTTGTTTATGGCATCAGTAATCTCCCTAGGCTCTTGTCATGACTTGCCAAGGCTATGGAAGCCTCTTGAGTTCGCTGACTTTGATCTTATCTAGAAAAGGTCATAGTCAAATTGAAGTTCTCTCCTCCCTTCAGAGAAAGGTACCTCCTTCTTTGATGGCCTGTTCTTTCACTGGGATCTGACTCACAGAGACCTTTCATTTAGGATTTTTTATTCTTTTTCCCAGAGTGTCTTGGCTTTCCATGCCTAAAATACTCTCATGGGCTCTTCAGCCAGATCCGCATGCCTTAAGGGCTGATTCTGAGGCCAGAGTGCTGTTTAGAACATCTGCCATTCTATGAGTCTGCTGTGTATCCCACTTCCCATGTTGGATTGTTCGCTCCCTTTTTTATTCTATCAGATAGTATTTGCAGACACTAGTCTTGTTTGTTCCTTGTTGTGGAGAAGAACAAATATTACTTTCTATTCTAATGTTGAGTTTGTAGCTTTAAAGTAAAAGAATTGCATCAGATCATAAAAATCAAATTAGTGGCATAGTCAGATGCCAAAGTTGTAACTTTTGAAAATGTTTTGGTTTTATCAAAACAAAGTATTAATTACTTGAAAATTATTTATGTGAAATATTTTAATAACAAACTGGAAGCAAGTAATCAATGTTCAAAATTTTAGGCAGCTCCAGAAACTATTGAAAGTTTTGCATTTCTTATCCTGCAAGCATTTGAAGGATTTGTAGTCATTTCAATGTATTTATGAAACTAGCCACTAATATTTAGTTTTCCTGAACTCCATAAGAATTTGAAGTGAAGGTTCCTTAGCAACACTAAGAATTATTGATGTGATTGAGCTCAACCACCAAGCAAATTAATAATTAGGGCAAAGCTAAAGATAATTAAAATGATGCCTGTAGCTCTTTTGAAACAAGTTATACATTTTATGATTGTTACTGAAATTTATTTGTCATATAGAGCAGAAGCTAATCAAATAATATGCTCTGGATGTCAAACAGGCTATGTATTCTGTTGTAGGGTTTCAAAATATGGCATATTATTATCTAGTGATTTTGTCTTTAACAAGCATGATTAGCCTTACAAATTTCAGCTGTTAGAAATTAGACAGTTATTAGATATTCAGTTGTAACCTTTTGACATCACATTCTAGAAATTAAAAAATTATTCTTGGGCTAAAAAGAAACATTATAAAAAGTATTTTGAATGCCCAAAAGGTTTTCATATTAACAGATGGATTGAGAAACATCTTTCAGTGATGGAATTTGATTTATTCATTGTGCACTGACCTTTTTGTTAATTAGTAGCTTAAATGGTTTCACTTCATGTAGCAAATGAACTCAAGGATGTGTGTTAATTTATACAAGAAAACATCAAATTCTTTATAATATATTAATTGCTTAAAACAAGTATTTGATCATCGTTTTTCAAGGTGCATTGCATGGAAGTTAGTGTTCCACTATTTTTTCAATTATAAGTATCAGGATTTCTGAAGCAGCACTCAAGACATTTTCTCTTAAAATTATCTCAGTGGTAATGAGTGCATTTTTAATGTATTTAGTAGAGTAGCTTCAGTTTTATAAGCATGCAAGTGTAGATAACTTCATATTAACAGAAGAGAGTATCACCTTATAGCAAGGCAGTATTCACCCTACAGTAATATAGGCATCATGATATTGTGCATGAAAGATTAAAGTAAGGAAATATCTAAATAGGCTGTGGAGGGGAAATTTTTTAAATGAAGTGGCCATGTTATTGTATCCATGTATTTCTTCTATAATAAAATTGATTTTACCTCAACTAATCAACTTCAACAACAATAATAGCACTAGCAGAAATAACAGCTGTAACATCAGCCAAGCGGGTACTGTGTGCCATATATTTGTCTACTGAATCCCCTCAACAGACCTGTGAGATAGGTGTTATTTCTCCCCCCTTTACAGAGGAAGAAACAAGCACACAGCGTGTGAATACCTTGTTAAAGTGAAATCACCAATGGAGTGCTCAGAAATGCACACTGTTTTCTCATCAGCATTTGAATTGCTCATCCCAGGTTAGAGATGGACAGACATGCTGTTGAAAGAAGCCATTCTTGTACCGCATCAGGTAGCCAGCATTACGGAGAATGTTTCACAGGGAGCAAAGCTCAGTAGACTCCGATTCATGATGCCCCTTCATAGAGCCCCTTGATGAAGGTCAAGCATAGAGTTACTTTAGTTTCTTTAATTAAAAACCAGTCACTTCAAGCATAGATGGAATTGAATGACAGCATGATGGTGTGGCCACTGAAGGTACACAAAGCTTAGGAGAGATGACTCTAGATCAGATGTACACAGAAAGTTGAACATGTTTGGTCAAGGTTCCGACGAGATCCTTGTTAACTACTTTATTTTAGACTCTTGACTTACATTCTTTACAACAGACATGTATTTGTGTAAAGCAAAATATACATATTTTTACTTTATCACAGAGACAATACCTCAACAATAGCTCATGTAGTATCTAGAAAAGTTTTAACTCTAGAGCATGTCTAATTTTTTGTTACATATTGATATTTATTATTAGTGAACCAGTGAATCAAATGTGTATGAAATTAAATGTGTGACCCATAGGAACGAAAGATAGATTTTCCACCAGTGAAACATTAATTCCAGTGCTAGCCGCTTTTGTATATTACAGTTTATTTTTCTTTTAAATGGATATTAACATATAAGTCTGTATTTCCTGGCTTTTATTAAAATTATTAAAATTATAATAGAATTTATTTTCTAGGTACTCCAGTAGGTCCTGGAGACACTGTGCGTCCCCTTGAGGAGTGAGGGTTCTGAGACTGTGAAGAACAAAGGGGACTTGCATGCCTTCTGATTGGCCCCAGTTAGCATTCACCATCTGAATGATGCCCCTGAAATAGTACAATAAAAGGGGGTGGAGGTGGAAAAGTCTCAAAACAAACATTCTCTAATAGAAGGCTTGTTTTCCTGAGTGAAATGCATACAGCTCAAATCCTCCTGCATTGATTCCCTCCCTTCCTGCAAGATAGAAGGCCAGGCTTGTTTTCCCCTTCTTTGTGCACCCCAGAGAGATCTCCTGGGAAATCATACAAAGCTTCCTGGAATGAATCTCTGTCATTGGCATGCAATTTTCCTGTACAAACAAGAGCGTTTGCTCGCTAGGCCTACACTACCATTTAATAGTAACACTGCAATATCTCTGCTTTCGCTTCTGCGGCAGAATGCCCACAGCTGGGGCTACAAGGCTTTCAGTTCCTCAGTCTCTGTCATGCTCCCTCATAGACTGGCAATAAATGGACACTATTCTCTTTAATTACTGAACACCGTCTTCGAAATAATGTGCACTACTAAATTTCACTCTGTTTGCACATCATCTGCACTCACAGTTAATTTATGAGATTTCGTAGGAAATATCAAATATATTAAGTCATATCTGCAGCTGAGATTGTCTGAGAAAATTAGCAGTACCAAACAGTGAGTGCTTTAGTCTTGCTTAAGGACCTGTGACTCAAAAGATGGAAGACAGTAATTAAACAATGAAAAACAAACACATATTCCATGTCGCTGTGTTAGCACAGCGGCAAATTATCTTCCACAGAACGGAATATAAAGTTTGTAATGGCAGTGAGAACATCTACTTTAAACTCACACACATCTTCACTTCATATATCCTTATTGAATCAATAGCCAGTAGCAAAAATTAAGAAATCTTCCAGCAAACAACAATCTAGACTTGACTACAGTTTTCAAATTCTTGATTTCCAATTTTTTTTTAAGTTTTTAGTTATTTGAAAGACAGAGCAACAGAGAGAGAGGAGGGAGGGCAGAGAGAGGGATCCACCATCTCCTGTTCTCTCACGGAGTGGCTGCAAAATTCAGGTCTGGACCAGCCTGAAGCCAGGAACCAGGGACGCCATCCTGGTCTGCCACCTGGGTGGCAGGGGCCAAAGCACTTGGGCGGTGCTCTGCTGCCTTCAAAGGCCCACTAGCAGGAAGCTTGATTGGAATCAGACCAGACAGGAATGGAGCTAGCACTCTAATATAAGATGCTGATATCGTAAGCAGCTACTGAACTCATAGCACGCAGCTCTAGCCCTTGTTCTCCAAATTAATTTCATAATAAAAACTGAAAGGAAATTTTTGAAATTAATCTTTCTGCCTGATCTCAACTCGCAACTTGCACTGATAAAGAAACTTCATGTGATTGAATATGGATTGTTTTTATTTTTTGTCATCTTAGTATGATGGAAAAGTCATAATGCATCAATGTGAATAATAACATCACGTAAGAAGAAATAAACACCAGGAGTTTCTGGGAGGTGCCAACTTTCTTCATTTTGTTTCTCTTTGACTCATCTCCACTCCCAAGTCCTGATGGGAAGATGCAGACTGGTCTTTGCATTGTCCAATGGCCAAAATAGTGTCAACTTCTCATAGTTTTCCTGGATTATAAAACAGGTCTGTGCCTTGATTGTTTCTGTTCAGAAAAGCATGCTTACGGTGTTGTTTACACACTTTTATTTAATAAGTATGTTTTTAGGCAGATCTATGGTTGTAAATCAATAATAAGAGACTAATATGAAACGTGAAGGTAACAGTGATGGAAAGTCTAAGTAGATGTGTTCCTTGACCAAAGAATATTCGAGAAAAACTCTTCACACACAAAGTCAATCTGAGTCTGGAAATATGACCAATTAGCTCTGAAATTTAAGGTGAATATCTAATAATTCCACCAAAAAAACCCCACAAATCACAAAATGTTTCAACATTAGTTCTTTCTTCCTTGTGATGATTTTGTCATTGCCACGTTCATTCCTAGTGTGGAGAGTGTGAAAGTGAACTGACTGCTGAGTTGTGAACTTAATTTTCCCAGTATCATGGGGAAAAAGGAGAAGAGAGAGGGAAAGGAGGGAGAGAGACTGGCGGGAAGGAGGAGAAGGCGCAGAGTGCGGATGCCTAAGAAAGCGCAGGGGACCCTCCCCATGGTGTCCAGTGCTAGGCATGCCCTTGCTGTACAAGTCTACGAGTGCTTCCTTACCCAACTGCAGAAAACAGCTGCAAACACAAGGATGTCTAGTGTATCTCAGACTCGAATGCACATCAGGATGTCTTGCGGAAGTTTGGTCCTAGGTTTCCAATCAATTAAATCCATCTTTGATGTAAGTTTCAGCAACTGGTACTTTTCTAAGAGGCCCAAATTGATTCCAATTGGCTGATAAGGTTGAGAACTGCTCTGGGAAGGATCCTGTAAAAAGATGGACAGTTAAGGATTGATTATTTTAAAAAGTTAGCTTACCATGTAAATTAGAATATAATATTTGGAATATTGGCAAGAAAAATTAATTGAAGTTAGTGAATTTAAAAAAAAGTAGAGTCAGTGAGAGGGAAATTTACAATCCAAATTAGATGTAGTTTATAAAAATAAACATTATTTGTGAATAAAAATGTCAGAATAATCTACAAAAATATAAATGTAGATATAACAAATTATAATATGAGGAAATAATGAAGAATTGCTATTTATTTTTAATCATGATCTTTAACAAACACTATCCACCAAAACCAAAATAGAGTGAAAACTTTAAAATCATTTGAGATTATTTTGTCATTACTAAAACATTTCTAGTTTTCATTTCATTGTGGATATTGAAAAATGAAATATTCATAAGAGGGGCAGCACTGTGATTTAGTGGGCTAAGCTTCCACCTGCAGCACTGAGAGCCCATTTGGGTACTGGTTCAAATTCTGGATGTTTCTCTTCTAATCCTGCTCTCTGCTATGACCCAGGAAAGCAGCAAAAGATGGCTCAAGTGCTTGGCCCCCCACAACCACGTGGAAGACCCAAAAGAAGCTCCTGGCTCCTGGCTTCAGATCGGCCATGATCTGGCTGTTGTGGCCATTTGGGGAGTGAACCAGTGGATGCGATATTTTGCTCTCTGTGTTTCTCCGTCTCTCTGTCTGTAACTCTGCCTCTCAAATAAACAAATAAAATCTTTTTAAACATAAGGAATGTTTATAAGAGGCATAAAATTAATAGAATGGAATTGGATGCTCGCAAAGTGAACCATGAATGCCGTGGTAGGCACTAGAGCAGGGGACTAATCCTGGAAGCCAAGGCATTTATTTGCATGGATGCTAGTGAGCTGGCTTGAGGAAACCTTGACATCCTCTTGTCCCTACTTTGTGGAGTGCCCTACTGGGACCCATCAGAAACATCACAGACTGTGTCCTTACTATGAACGTCTGCAGCAACTTGAGATCTGTTGGATCAATTTGGGGATAAATTACCACAGTATGGAGCCATTGTAGAGATTTTACTGAATTCAGACAACATCTCAGAGCAGAACACAGTTCTCAAGTGTGATACATGACACAAAGATCCAGATATGCCACCAGATGCCAACGTGCCATCCTACCTGGCAGAAGTTATCTATAACTACTGCCAGCAATTTGCCTTGTGTGATACGATCCTCCCTACACTGAACCACTGGACTCAGACAGGAATCCACCAAGGGGCAGGCCTGGGATCTTCAGGGGGTTTACTCCTATCTTCTGGAATCAGCATACTTGCAGCATTTCAGGGATACCATCTTCTAACTTTCTACCAGCCATGAGGATTTGTTGGTTCAGACTAGTGATCAGTAATCAATTTCAAAATTTCATCTGAAGAAATATCTACTGCTGGTACTAATGTCCTTGAAAGTCCTTTTTAATTTTTTTAATTTTTATTTATTTAATGAATGCATTTTTACATAGATACAACTTTAGGAATACAGTGGTTCTTTCCCCCATGCCCCTGACCCTGCTCCCATCCTGCCTCCCATTCCCTCTCTCATCTCCTTCTTCATTATGGATCATTTTTGGTATGATTTTTTATATAGAGGACCATCTCTATGCTAGTCATAGATTTCAACAATTTACACCCACGCACACACACAACATATAGAGTACAGTTTGGGGAGAGAATTTGCAGTTGATTCTCATATTGCAATTCAATAGCGACAGAGATCCTACCTGGGGAGCAAGTGCACAGTGACTGCTGTTGTTCCTTTAACAATTAACACTCTTTTTTCATGATGTCAGTGATCACCCCAGGCTCTTGTCCTGAGCTGCCAGGGCTATGGAGGCCTTTTGTGACCATAGACTCCATTGCTCTTTGGACACGGCCGTAAGCAAAGAGGATGTTCTCTCTCTTCAGAGAAGAGTGTCTCCTTCTTTGATGACCCCTCCTTTCCTCTGAGATCTCACAGAGATCCTCCATCTAGGACTTTTTTTCCACACAGTCTTGTCTTTCCATGCCTGAGATGCTCTTGCAGACCTTTCAGCCCGACCAGGAAGCCTTATGGGCTGATTCTGAGGTCAGAGTATGATTTATTGTGAAAGTCATTCTAAGAGTCTGCTGTGTGGACTGCTTCCCATGTTGGTCCTTCCTTCCTTTTTTAATTCTATTATTTTACTGGGTATTTGAAGTTAGTTATGTCTTCCCTTTTAAATTTAGACTGGTCTATCTGTTGCCTTTAACATTGAAGTTGATCATTGTAACAGTGATGAAGTGATGATGTTGTTTATACCACTGATTCTTATGGGTTTGGAGCCCCATGATTAGTTCTTAGGTTGTACCCTTAGAGGTGAGTCTGTATGCCTGTATGCAGAACTATACTGTTTTACAGTCTTAGACTACCTCCTCTATCTCTTATTTCCTCTCTTGCTTTTAACTGGTATATTTTTCCAATTGCATTAAAATACATATTATTAACTCTGTGTTACAAAGAGAGTTCAGCATACAGGGTGAGGTAGAGATGAGAGAGAGAGAAAGAAAACAGGAAAAAGAAAAAAAAAACTGACAAAACAAAACCAGAAGGATATACACAGTGAAAAGTAACAATAGTTAACTGTCTCTCGACATTCAGGTCAAGGATTCTTGAGGACATTAGTTCTGAAGGTGACTATTTCGCTTCTATAGCTTTCATTTTAGCTGCACTGTTAATTCTCCTGAATCAGGGAGAACATATGGTGTTTGTCTCTTTGAGACTGGGTTATTTCACTAAGTATGAGGTTTTCCAGCTTGCTCCATTTTGTTGCAAAGGGCCAGATTTCATCCTTTTTTACTGCAGTGTAGTATTCCATACTGTACATATCCCACAATTTCTTTATCCAGTCTTCAGTTGATGGACATTTAGGTTGCTTCCATGTCTTAGCTACTGGGAATTGAGCTGCAATAAACATGGAGGTGCAGATAGTTCTTTTGTTTACTGATTTCATTTCCTTTGGGTAAACTCCCAGTAGTGAAATGGCTGGGTCATATGTTAGCTCTATATTAAATTTTTGAGTTATCTCCATACTGTTTTCCACAGTAGCTTTACCAGTTCACATCCCTACTAACAATGGGTTAGGGTGCTCTTTTCCTTACAGCCTCTCCAGCATTTGTGGTTTTTTGTTGTTGTTGTTGTTGTTGTTTTTGCTCAAAAACATGCAATTTTATTACTTCATCTAAGATGATGAGGATTAAATGTTATGCTTCTTGGATTTTCTTTTTTTTAACTTTTATTTAATGAATATAAATTTCCAAAGTACAGCTTATGGATTACAATGGCTTCCCCCCCATAACTTCCCTCCCACCCACAACCCTCCCCTTTCCCTCTCCCTCCCCCTTCCACTCACATCAAGATTCATTTTCAATTCTCTTTTTATACAGCATATCAGTTTAGTATATAATAAGTAAAGATTTCAACAGTTTGCACCCACATAGAAACAGAGTGAAAAATACTGTTTGAGTACTAGTTATAGCATTAAATCTCAATGTACAGCACATTAAGGACAGAGATCCTACATGAGGAGTAAGTGCACAGTGACTCCTGTTGTTGACTTTACAAATTGACACTCTTGTTTATGGCATCAGTTATCACCCTAGGCTCTTGTCATGAGTTGCAAAGGCTATGGGAGCCTTTTGAGTTCACCGACTCTGATCATATTTAGACAAGGCCATGGTCAAAGTGGAAGTTCTCTCCTCCCTTCAGAGAAAGGTACCTCCTTCTTTGATGACCCATTCTTTTCACTGGGAACTCACTCGTGGAGATCTTTCATTTAGGGTTTTTTTTTTTTTTTTTTGCCAGAGTGTTTTGGCTTTCCATGCCTGAAATACTCTTATGGGCTTTTCAGCCAGATCCGTGTGCCTTAAGGGCTGATTCTGAGGCCAGAGTGCTGTTTAGGACATCTGCCATTCTATGGGTCTGCTGTGTATCTCACTTCCCATGTTGGATCGTTCTCTCCCTTTTTGATTCTATCAGCTAGTATTTGCAGACACTAGTCTTATTTATGTGATCCCTTTGGTTCTTAGTCCTATCATTATGATCAATTGTGAACAAAAATTGATCACCAGGACAAGTGAGATGGCATTGGTACATGCCACCTTGATGGGATTGAATTGGAATCCCCGGGTATGTTCCTAACTCTACCGTTTGAGGTAAGTCAGCTTGAGCATGTCCCGAATTGCACATCTCTTCCCTCTCTTATTCCCACTCTTATATTTAACAGTGATCACTTTTCAGTTAAGTTTCAACCCTTGAGAATAACTTTGTATTGATTATAGTATTCAACCAAAAGTATTAAGTAGAACAAACAATACTCTGTGTGTTTTCATATGATGCGGAGATTCTTGAGTTGCTGATTTCAAGTTTCATTGCATTGTGGTCTGAGAAGATGCATGGTATAATTTCAATTGTTTTGAATTTGCTGAGGCTCCCTTTATGATCTAGCATATGGTGAATCCTAGAGTAAGTTCCATGTACTGGAGAGAAATATTGTACTCTGTGGCTGTGGGGTGGAAGGCTCTGTAGATATATATTAGGTCTGTTTGGTCTATAGTGTCAGTTAGCTCTGTTGTTTTCTTGTTGGTTTCCTGTCTGGTTGATCTGTCCATTGATGAAAGTGGGGTGTTGAAGTCCCCTGTTACTATTGTATTTGAGTCTATATCTACCTTTAAATCCTTTAATAATTCTTTGAAGTAGCCAGACGCCCTGTAATTAGGTGCATATACATTTATAATAGTAATGTCCTTTGTTGGATCGATCCTTTAAACATGATAAAATGTCCTTCTTTGTCTCTTTTAATAGCTTTTTTGTTAAAGTCCATTTTGTCTGATATTAGGATGGCCACACCAGCTCTTTTTTGGTTTATGTTAGCTTGGAATATCTTTTTCCATCCTTTAACTTTCAGTCTGTACGCATCTTTGCTGGTGAGGTGTGATTCCTGAAGGCAACAAATTGATGGATTTTCTTTTTTAATCCATTGAGCTAGTCTGTGTCTTTTGATCATAGAATTGAGACAATTTATATTCAGTGTGACTATTGTTAAATAGTGTCTTTCCTGTCATGTTTCCTTAAAAGAGCTGTTCATGTATTTTGGGATTTGTTTGTATTTTAGTTGGGTCATTTTCTACATCTGTCTTCTTCTGCAGTGAAGTTCTTGCTTTTGTATTTCTGTGTGCAGCACGTCCTTGAGCCAGTGTTGTAGGGAGGGACATGAAGATACAAATTCTTTCAGTTTCTGTTTGCCATGGAAAATCTTTATTTCCCCTTCATTCGTAAATGACAGATTTGCAGGGTACATTATTCTCAGTGGGTATCCTTTATCTTTTAAAACTTGGAATATATTATACCATTGTCTCCTTGTTTGTAGGGTTTGTGATGTGAAGTCCAGGGTGAGTCTGATTAAATTACCTCTGAATGTGATTTGTCGTTTCTCTCTGGCACATTTTAGGATTTGTTCTTTGTGTTTCTTTCTTTTTTTTAAGTTTTTATTTAATGAATATAAATTTCTAAAGTACAGCTTATGGATTACAATGGCTTCCCCCCCATAACTTCCCTCCCACCCACAACCCTCCCCTTTCCCTCGCCCTCTCCCCTTCCATTCACATCAAGATTCATTTTCTATTCTCTTTATATACAGAAGATCAGTTTAGCATACATTAAGTAAAGATTTCAACAGTTTCAAGAAACTCCACAACATCAAAACAAGCAACCCACTTAAGAGATGGGCCAAGGACCTCAATAGACATTTTTCAAAAGAGGAAATCCAAATGGCCAACAGACACATGAAAAAATGTTCAAGATCACTAGCAATCAGGGAAATGCAAATCAAAACCACAATGAGGTTTCACCTCACCCCAGTTAGAATGGCTCACATTCAGAAATCTACCAACAATAGATGCTGGAGAGGATGTGGGGAAAAAGGGACACTAACCCACTGTTGGTGGGAATGCTAATTGGTTAAGCCACTATGGAAGTCAGTCTGGAGATTCCTCAGAAACCTGAATATAACCCTACCATTCAACCCAGCCATCCCACTCCTTGGAATTTACCCAAAGGAAATTAAATTGGCAAACAAACAAACTGTCTGCACAGTAATGTTTATTGCAGCTCAATTCACAATAGCTAAGACCTGGAACCAACCCAAATGCCCATCAACAGTAGACTGGATAAAGAAATTATGGGACATGTACTCTATAGAATACTATACAGCAGTCAAAAACAACGAAACCCGGTCATTTGCAACAAGATGGAGGAATCTGGAAAACATCATGCTGAGTGAATTAAGCCAGTCCCAAAGGGACAAATATCATATGTTCTCCCTGATTGGCGACTACTAACTGAGCACCAAGGGGGAACCTTGTGGAAGTGAAATGGACACTATGAGAAACAGTGACTTGATCAGCTCTTGTCCTGACGGTTGATGTACAATGTAATACTTTATCCATTTTAGTGTTTTTTTTTTTTTGTTCTAGTACCATTGGTTGAACTCTGTAATTAAGACACAATTATTCTTAGGTGTTTTAAATTTTAACTGAAAAGTGATCCCTGTTAGGAATTTGGAAAACATTATGCTGAGTGAAATAAGCCAATCCCAAAGGGAGAAATACCACTTGTTCTCCTTGATAGGTGACAACTAACTGAGCACCAAAAAGGAAACCTGTTAAAGTGAAATGAACACTATGAGAAACGGTGACTTGATCAGCCCTCACCCTGACTGTTGATGAGCAGCTTAATATGTTATCCCTCTTAGTATTTTTTTTTTGTTTGTTCTACTTAATACTTTTGGTTGAATACTGTAATCAATACAAAGTTATTCTCAAGGGTTGAAACTTAACTGAAAAGTGATTGCTGTTAAATATAAGAGTGGGAATAAGAGAGGGAAGAGATGTGCAATTCGGGACATGCTCAAGCTGACTTACCTCAAACGGTAGAGTTAGGAACATACCCGGGGATTCCAATTCAATCCCATCAAGGTGGCATGTACCAATGCCATCTCACTTGTCCTGGTGATCAATTTTTGTTCACAATTGATCATAATGATAGGACTAAGAACCAAAGGGATCACATAAATAAGACTAGTGTCTGCAAATACTAGCTGATAGAATCAAAAAGGGAGAGAACGATCCAACATGGGAAGTGAGATACACAGCAGACCCATAGAATGGCAGATGTCCTAAACAGCACTCTGGCCTCAGAATCAGCCCTTAAGGCACGCGGATCTGGCTGAAAAGCCCATAAGAGTATTTCAGGCATGGAAAGCCAAAACACTCTGGCAAAAAAAAAAAAAAAAAAAAAAAAAAAAAAAAAAAAAAAAAACAAACCCTAAATGAAAGATCTCCGCGAGTGAGTTCCCAGTGGAAAGAATGGGTCATCAAAGAAGGAGGTACCTTTCTCTGAAGGGAGGAGAGAACTTCCACTTTGACCATGGCCTTGTCTAAATATGATCAGAGTCGGTGAACTCAAAAGGCTCCCATAGCCTTTGCAACTCATGACAAGAGCCTAGGGTGATAACTGATGCCATAAACAAGAGTGTCAATTTGTAAAGTCAACAACAGGAGTCACTGTGCACTTACTCCTCATGTAGGATCTCTGTCCTTAATGTGCTGTACATTGAGATTTAATGCTATAACTAGTACTCAAACAGTATTTTTCACTTTATGTTTCTGTGTGTTCTTTGTGTTTCGCTGAGCTGAGTGTTGCCACAATGTGTCGTGGTGAATTCCTTTTCTGGTCAAATTTGTTAGGACTCCTGTGTATTTGTTGAATTTGGTTGTTTCTTTCAACCCGCAGATGTTGGAAGTTTTCTGATGTTATTTCATTGAAAATGCCTTGCAATCTGCTCTCTCTTCCCTCACCCTCAGGGACTCCTATCATATTGTAAGTCTACAACTGTATTTTTTAATTTTCTAATTTCTTCTTCCTTTGTTTGATCTGACTGTTTTATTTTTAGAAGTTTGTCTTTGAGTTCTGATATTAGCTCTTCTATTTCATCTGTTTGTTTCTTGAGGGGTTCCACGGTATTTTTTATTTGGTCAATTAAGTTTTTCATTTCCAGTATTTCATTCTGGCTTCTCTTTAGGATCTCTAATCCTTGAACCTATAGCTAAGAATCTCTCTCTCCCTCCCTCTCTCTCTCTCTCTCTCTCTCCTCGCTCCCTCCTGTTCAAAAAAATTTAAAATACTGTTAAAATATACTCAGGATAGCACCTGAGAGTAGTTCTTCAAGGGACTGAAAGAATGGAAATTCATCCACCTGGCTTCCCTCAGTCCCTTGACTCCCACTGGGCAGAGTGTATCCATGAGAATTTGATTCCTGTGTACCCTCAGATTGTGTTTTTCTGGCAGCTCTAATCTTAGAAGCTAATCCCCTTGCCGACTTGTTTGGCCACCATGCCGGTGGGGCAGTTGGACTGTCAGTTGGTGTTGTGCCTGGAGTCCCGCCATTACTGATTGGCATCAGCAGCTCTCTGGTTCCACTGTAGGTACAGTGAGAGCCATGATCACATTTTTCATGCTATGAAAAAAGCAAGCACTAAAAGTTGGGTGAGGGGGGATGACAGGCAACGTCTCATGGAGTTAATGACTTCATACAACAAATTCGCTACACCATGGTTTTAAATGGTACTCATTAAAGATGTTTGATGCTATTAGGTTCCTTCTGTAGACCACAAATAATGAGAAGCTAGGAAGAGTGGGTCATAATATAAACAGGAATTATAGAATATTCATATTGTTGGAATGAAATGAGAGATAATTATACAACATTAAAAGATGCATACTTTGTCTAATGAAACTTCAGGGAAAACACTAGCATATGTCATATACGGAGACATAAAAATTAAAGGACTAACTTTTCAAGAAGAAAATGTCAAGTATAATGAAGAGAAAATGCAAAAAATCAAATTAGAGAGATGCCACACCTAACAGAAAATTTTGAAAGAATGAAACAAGGCAAAGCTGAGTACTTTCAACTCACAATCTCAAACCATGTTGCTCTGGCATTATCTGGTCTTGAGAAATTCTGTAGTTCCATTGTGGCTATGAGCAGGACAGAAGAAGCATTTTTGTATCAAATGGGAATTGTGTTCCAGGCAATGCAGCGGAATTTACTTGACTGGATTTTAGTGAAGAAAATTTCCACTATTCCAATGAACAGCCACCAGATCCATGAGAAATGTCAGCATTGTGCAGAAGATGTCAGATAAATCCCTTTCTTACTCTTTGCAAAAGGGAAACCTGAGTTTAGAATCAGCAGAGAGCTGTGACTGCACGCGTGTATCCTGCAGCACTATGCTTTATTTAGTTTTGGAAAACCACATCTTATTCCAGGTTTTTAACTGCTTACAGTGCATGGATAATTTTCTCCTACATTACTGTGAATTTTCATTAGATCATTAAGCTTTTTATTTCAATAGTTCTGAAGCTCAGGTTCTGAGCACACACCCATGGGTCTACTGAGAAAGTTAGTCATTAAAGTAAAACCAGCTTGAGTTGGGAAACTGCATTTATATTGAACTATGTGGTTACTGGGCTACTGCCGCAACACAGAGCAAGAAAAGAAAAGCTTATGACTGATAAAGAAAGTGGGCTCCTGCTGCTGCCTTCCATTAACAAACAATTTACTGGCTGAGTGGCGCTCAGAGGATCATGGCTTTTTTATGCGTGATCCATCCATCTTAGGGAAGATAAAATGTACTGCTGGGACATCAAGCTAACAAGTTCATGGGTTCATGGATTAATGCTCTTTCTATTACAAGACGTGATGTTATTAATCAGAAGCCAAGGTGTATTTGGGTTTCAAAGGAAAAAAATAGTCAAGTAGTGAGTATCTTTTTCTTGTTTTATATATGTATATGTACATATATATATATATGTATAATTTACTTATTTGTGAGGTAGAGTTACAAACAGAGAGAGAGAGAGAGAGAGAGAGAGAGAAGACTTCCATTCACTGGTTCATTCCCCAAATGGCCACAGCAGCCAGAGCTGGGCTGGTCCAAAGCCAGGAAGCCGGGAGCTTCTTCCACATCTCCCACATGAGTTCCAAGAACTTGAGGCAGCTTTCTACTGCTTTCCTGGGCCAAGTAGAGGGCTGGAACAGAAGAGGGGCAGCCGGGAGAGGAACCTGCACCCATATGGGATGCTGGCGCCGCAGGCAGAGGCTTAGCCCACTACACCAAAGCACCGATCCCAAGAATCCTTTTTTCTTCATATCAAAACATAAAATAGGTTCCCCATCAATAATAGCATGCATTATTTTGTACAGAGAATACATTTACTTCTTTTTTTAATTTTTATATATTTTTTTAACTTTTATTTAATGAATATAAATTTCCAAAGTACGGCTTATGGATTACAATGGCTTCCCCTCCATAACGTCCCTCCCACCCGCAACCCTCCCCTTTACCATTCCCTCTCCCCTTCCATTCACATGAGGATTCATTTTCAATTCTCTTTATATACAGAAGATCAGTTTAGCATACATTAAGTAAAGATTTCAACAGTTTGCTCCCACACAGAAACATAAAGTGAAAAATAATAGATGATTTTTTAAATGATGATGAAATCAGATCAGACCTATTGTCATGTTTAATCCCAGTGAGAGTCAAGTTGGGAATTGCTAATTTCTTCTCTCTTTTTTTTTTTTTTTTACAGAAGATCAGTTTAGTATACATTAAGTAAAGATTTCAACAGTTTGCACCCCCATAGAAACACAAAGTGAAATATACTGTTTGAGTACTCGTTATAGCATTAAGCCTCAATGTACAGCACCTTAAGGACAGAGATCCTACATGAGGAGTAAGTGCACAGTGACTCCTGTTGTTGACTTTACAAATTGACACTCTTGTTTATGGCATCAGTAATCTCCCTATGCACCAGTCATGAGTTTCCAAGGCTATGGAAGCCCCTTGAGTTCTCCGACTCTTATCTTGTTTAGACAAGGTCATAGTCAAAGTGGAGGTTCTCTCCTCCCTTCAGAGAGAGGTACCTCCTTCTTTGAAGACCTCCTTCTTTGAAGAGAATACATTTACTTCTTAACTTTCACTTCAGTGTATCGTGATAATTGTTCCAGGTTGCAATTAATCATTATTGCTAAGCTTTTGCTGTGCCTAACTTGTAAATAAACTTTGTCACGGATATTTATATATAGAATAGCTCTTGGTGCATACTGTATATAGGGTTCAGTACTAGCTGCTGTATAAGGCATTTTCTGGGGATATTTCAACATTTCTTCCAGCATGGAACATCTGCACAAACAAGCTCTTGACCTTGTCATGCCTCCACATTAACAGCTGGGATGGATTACAGAAAGGGATCCCCAAAGCTTGCAGCCACTCCTGTCTGTGGAGTTTCAAGAACTCTGAGCTGGGTGAGGTCCTATGCTGATGACCAACCCTCCTGAGGAGACCCGAGAACCCTGGCAGTGAGACCAAGCCCTGTGTTTGGCTACATAAGCCTTGAGTGCAGCTTCCTGTTGACTAAGTCAGAGGTTGAAATGCCACAGACTCTGGATGTTAACACAGATTTTTGGCAGATGCTGGAGAATAAACATTTCTTCATTTCCTGTATGTCCTTTGGAAAATTTCTGAAGACATTCAGTAGGGTTTAAACCTGAATTAGTCAAGGTTCTCCAGGGGAACAAAGCCAGTGTGTGTGTGCGTGTGTGTGTGTGTGTGTGTGTGTGTTTAGAGAGAGAGACAGAACTTAAGGAACTGGGTCATGCGACTGTGGAGGCCAGTGAGTCTACAGCCAGCCTGGAAGCCCAGAGCACAGAGGTAGCTCACATCTGAAGGCCATGTGTGGGTACATTTCCTCCTTCCTCTGGGGAGGTCGGTATTGTTTTGTTTTTCTAGCTAAGGCCTGCAATTGGTTTGATGCAGTAAACTCATAACCTGCAAACTAACCTGCCTAGCTGTCTACTGATAGGGCTGTTAATTTCATCTAAATATTTCAATACATTCCTAGAATTATATCTATGAACTATATTATATCTGTTAAAAGCTAATTTAAAAATTAAAAAACCCACATCTCTATAGATAGATGAATAGGAATGTTTAATAGAACATTTAAACAAATAGCCAGGTATTGTGACTAGCCAAACTGACACAACATTAACCATAAATACTTATCAGTTTCAACAAAATCTTCCATCACTTGTGTATTGGTACCTTGGCAGAGATGGCTGCAACCCTGACTACTGGCCACCTCCCCATATCCTGTCCATGTTTCTACCAATAGATGTGCTCAGAACACGATCTTCTAGTAGAGCCAGTCTCCTTCCATGGCCTCCTCTCGGAATGAAATTTCCATGGAAAAGAAAGCAGGGGGCTGGCGCTGTGGCATAGCTGGTAAAGCCATCTTCTGAAGTGCCAGCATCCCATATGGGGCCAGTTCAAGTCCCGGCTGCTCCACTTCAGATCCAGCTCTCTGCTATGGCCTGGGAAAGCAGTAGAAGATGAGCCAAGCCCTTGGGCCCCTGCACCCATGTGCGAGACCTGGAAGAAGCTCCTGGCTCCTGGCTTTGGATCCATGCAGCTTCTGGCCATGTGGCCAATTTGGGAGTGAACCAGCAGATGGAAGACTTTCTCTCTCTCTCTCTCTCTCTCTCTTTCTGCCTCTGCCTCTCCTTCTCTCTCTGTGAAATTCTGACTTTCAAATAAATAAATAAATCTAAAAAAAAAAAAAAGAAAGCAGAAGCTGACAGTCATCTCAAAATCCAAGCCTAGAATTAGGCCAGTATAGTTTCAAGCCTGCCTAGATTCCAGTGTCTGGAGGACCTGAGCCAAATTCCTGGATGGGGACCGGTGACATGGCTGCACTCAGAAGACAAAGTACACGCAGGTTTACTGCAGGAGAAGCCGAGATTCCAGTTCAATTTAAAAAATGCACAAGATTAGTAGTTCTATATCAACAAGCAGAAATTACATAAAGTTTGATGCTTGCACTTGGCAGGTAGATGAAGCATATTCTACAAGTGTTCATTTTGTCTTCTTCATTGGCTATAGCATTTAGCCATGAACATAATTTATAAGGGGAATTCAAAGCTAATGTTATTATCTCCTGTAATCGTAACACACACCTCCTCACCAGGATACTTCTCTTATTTATTCAGAACTAGCAAATCCCCGACCATCTACATTCCATAATCTCAGCACTTGATGAAATTGATGCCTTCGTCAAACAAGCCACCGGTGGACTGGGGCAGCAGGTGGTGACCAGGGTGAGTGACTGCCATTTGCAACATTGGTTGGCATTTCCTAAGAACACAGGAGTAGAAACCAAACATAAAAGGCATTTGAGAGGAATCATGTTCTACAGCTTCCACTGAGACACTTCCTGACACCACATTGTAAGCAGTAGCAGGTGCTTTATTCCTCAATACACAGCACGATATGTTATGTTCCTCATATTCAATGGCAGGTGACAAGCCTCTTTGTGTGTGTAGACACATGTGAGCTATTTACATTTGCATAGTGCCTGTGAACACCTGGGAGGCCTGTGACATATACTAATTGCAAAGCAAAGTTTGATAGTTATTGAAAACTTTGCAAAAAATAAAGCAACCATGTAACAAGGTACCAGGCCAGAATGCACTGACTCTCCTACATTCAATCCCTTCAATTATTTATTTCTCCTGATAATTGTTGGGTCTTTTGTAATTTTGAAAAATGTAAAAGTAACCAGCTGGATTCATTTGTGAAATCCTTGGGAGAAATATTTTCTAAAGGTAAAATGGTTCTGAAAGATGCCTTGATGTAAGAAAAGTATAGAAATTGAAGAAATGTTAACATGGGCTCTTCCATAGAGGTGGTTGAAGATCAAATTCAGTCCAAGTGAATCATATTTAGGCCGGTGCTGTGGCTCAATAGGCTAATCCTCCCCCTGTGGCACCAGCACATAGGGTTCTAGTCCCGGTCGGAGCGCCGGATTCTGTCTCAGTTGCTCCTCTTCCAGTCCAGCTCTCTGCTTTGGCCAGGAGTGCAGTGGAGGATGGCCCAAGTGCTTGGGTCCCTGTACCCCATGGGAGACCAGGAGAGGCACCTGGCTCCTGGCTTCGGATCAGCGTGATGCGCCGGCTGCAGCGGGCTAGACGGAGCGGCCATTGCGGGGTGAACCAATGGAAAAAAGGAAGACTTTTCTCTCTGTCTCTCTCTCTCTCACTGTCCACTCTGCCTGTCAAAAAATTAATTAATTAATTAAAAAGTGAATCATATTGCTACACTGAATTCTCAATCACTGTGCTTCCATCATTGCATAAGCTGCAGCTACATGGAATGATGTATCTCCACGGGAAAGGGGCCAAAGTTGTGAATGTTGGTAATAGACAGGACTGTGTGTGTGTGTGTGTGTTTTTTTTTTTTAAGATTTATTTATTTCACTTGAAGTCAGAGTTACACAGAGAAGCAGAGAGAGAGAGAGAGAGAGAGAGAGAGGTCTTCATCCTCTGGTTAACTCCCCAGTTGGCCACAAGGGCCAGAGCAGTGCTGACCTGAAGCCAGGAGCCAGGAGCTTCCTCTGGATCTCCCACATGGGTGCAGGGGCCTAGGGGCTTGGGCCATCTTCCACTGCTCTCCCAGACCACAGCAGAGAGCTGGATGGGAAGTGGAGCAGCCGGGACTCAAACCGGCGCCCATATGGGACGCTGGCACTGCAGGCGGCGGCCTTACCCACTACGCCACAGCGCGGGCCCCAGTATTAAGTTATTGACTAAAACTAAGGTGTTTATTTTCCACAAGAGTAGAAATCTTGCTAAAAATCATTTTAAAAGTCAACATGTTTCCTTGGCAAAGGCATAACTAGTTTGTATGATATGAATATGTGTTTCAAGTTAGGAGTTAAACTGGCTGGGTTTACCCAAAAGTTACACAGAAGTACCAGTAACTTCTTCCAGGTTCCCATCTCCCACATAGATATTTCACTATCTGTTTCTTACTTTGTGTTCAAACCTCTCTTCTTTTTTAAAAATATTTCTTTATTTTTTGAAAGTCAGAGTTACACAGAGAGGCAGAGGCAGAGAGAGAGAGAGAGAGAGGTCTTCCATTCACTGCTTCACTCCCCAATTGGCCGCAACAGCCAGAGCTGTGCCAATCTGGAGCCAGGAGGCCGGAGCCTCCTCTGGGTCTCCCATGTGGGTGTAGGGACCCAAGGACCCGGGCCATCCTCTACTGCCTTCCCAGGCCATAGCAGAGAGCTGAATTAGAAGTGGATCATCGGCCGGCGCCGTGGCTCAGTAGGATACTCCGCCTTGCGGCGCCGGCACACCAGGTTCTAGTCCCGGTTGGGGCGCCGGATTCTGTCCCAGTTGCCCCTCTTCCAGGCGAGCTCTCTGCTGTGGCCCAGGAGTGCAGTGGAGGATGGCCCAAGTCCTTGGGCCCTGCATCCCATTGGAGACCAGGAGAAGTACCTGGCTCCTGCCATCGGATCAGCGCGGTGCGCTGGCCGCAGCGCGCCAGCCGCGGCGGCCACTGGAAGGTGAACCAGCGGCAAAGGAAGACCTTTCTCTCTGTCTCTCTCTCTCACTGTCCACTCTGCCTGTCAAAAAAAAAAAAAAAGTGGATCATCCAGGACCAGAACTGGCACCCACACCGCTGCACCACAGCACTGGCTCCACCTATCTTCTTTCTATTCACCTGCCACTGTTCAAGGTAAAGTAATCTTAGATTTTACCTAAATTACTGCATTGGAGGTTGGTGCTGTGGTGCAGCAGGTTAATGCCCTGGCCTGAAGCGCTGGCATCCCATATGGGTGCCGATTTGAGACACAGCCATTCCACTTCCTATCCAGCTCTCTGTTATGGCCTAGGAAAGCAGTAGAAGATGGCCCAGGTCCTTGGGCCCCTGCACCCATGTGGGAGACCTGGAGGAGGCTCCTGGCTCCTGGCTCCTGGCTCCTGGCTCCTTGCTACTGGCTTCAGAACTGCGCAGCTCCTGCCATTGCGGCCAACTGGGGAGTGAACCAGCATAAGGAAGACCTCTCTCTCTCTCTCTCTCTCTCTGCTTCTCATTCTCTCTCTGTGTAAATCTGACTTTCAAACAAAATAAATCTAAAATAAATAAATAAATAAATTACTGCATCGAACATCCTAACTAGATTCTTCACTCTAGTCTTGATCTCTTCTGGTTACAGAGCGACAACTCTGAAGTCACTCTCCTGCTTTCTACAACAAAAGACCAAAGTCTGTGTGACTTTGCCAGACCTTCATGATTGGTAATGGCACCGAGCCTATAGATCAATTTGGAATAAATTGCCAGCCTAACAATGTTAAATCTTCCAATTCACTAATATGGCATGTATTTCTATTTTTTTAAGATTTACTTATTTATTTGAAAGTTTGAGTTACAGAGAGATAGAGAATCATCCATCTGCTGGTTCACTCCCCAGATATCTTTCTGTTTTTTAAAGTCATGTTTAATTTCTCTCAGAGTCGTTTTGTAGATGTCAGTGTAGAAGTCTTCATCATATGTTATATTCTTCCTATGTGTTTTTTTTTATTTTGTCACCTATGATAGGTCGTATTACTGTTAAGTATTGGGGCCAGCACTGTGGCACAGTTAAGCCATTTGACTCCAGGGCTTCCAGCCCATTTTGGCGCCGGCTCACGTCTCAGCCACTCCACTTTCTGTCCAGTTCCCCGAAAATGTGCCTGGAAAAGCAGTAGAAGATGGCCCAAGTGCTGGGGCCCCTGTACCCACTTGGGCGACCCAGACAAAGCTGCTGGCTCCTGGCTTTGGCCCGGCCTAGCAGGACTGTTTTAAGCAAGCTTTGGCATTTATGAATCATGAAATCTTGAATTAACTATCTGTCTCAGCTTCTTCTACAATGGTATGGATCATGTGTACACATCACATATGACACAGGATGGATGCTCAATAAATATGATTTAACTACCCAGAATAAACTATTTTTTATGTTTTAAGCTAAAAATAAATATCCTTAAATGCTTGATAACACTATGCTATTTCTCAATCTTGATCATCTTTTTTTGCAGCAACAAATAAGCACACTCAGTACTTTTCACTACCAGTTCTGTGATTTAGGTCACGTAGAGGTTAGGATTTATAAATACACTGGTAGGTGATACCGATTTCAGCATAAAAATTATGCTTGATAGACTGTAGCCTATGCCACACACTTGTTCCTGTGGGCATCACTCTCCTCTAGTGTGCACGTCTTTCTCCATGTACATCAAAGCACAGCACAGGCTGCCTGCGCCATGCGGCTGTGAGCCCTGGAGGCCAACCTTGACCAAACCTCGGACCTCCAGCCACTGCTTGGCTTCAGTCAGGAGGTGCAAAGGTGGAGAAATTAGTATTTCTCCCTGGCTCCCTGCTCACTCCTGAGGCAGGAGCCGTATCATTTTTTTTCCAAAGGACTCCTCCTGTCCCCTCTACCAGTTCACACAACTTCTTCATGTCTGTGGGTTTCAGAGGATTCTCATCTGAAGAAAGTATTCACTTTCTGTATATCTGTTCAAGTATAAAAAAATGTAAACAGCATTGTCAGCTCACAGTCCATCCTGGAAGAGATAGTCTGGTGCATTTGGCTTGAAATGTATGATGTGTTGATGCTGGATTTTAAAAAATCTATAAAATATACAATTCCATAATTTCAAAACTATGACAGAGAGAATGAGGAAGCAGGAGAAGAAGAAAATAAATTAGAAAGGAAAAATGGAAACCTTTTTCAATAGAATAATTCCAGTTAATAATAGATAAATAATTAAATTATCATTCCATAGTGTCAACTCCTGTCTTATTTGGGCTGCTATGAAAAGTCACAAACTGTGTGGCTTATAAACAGAAGCTTCTCACCATTATGAGAAGTTTGAGATCAGAGGGCTGGCAGATTTCATGTCTGGTGAGGGCCCTTTTCTGTTTGTCATTGTGTCCTCACATAGTGGAAAGGGTATCTGAGTTTCTCATTACATTAATGAGTGCCCTACCCTCAGAACCTAATGGTCTCCCACACCTTGCAACACCATCACCCTGAGAGGTGACCGTCCAGACCAAGATGTTTGGGAACACACACATTTGGGTCTAGCATGCCCAAACAATAATAACTGAATCCATTAAGAATCTTCATCGACCCAGTGGAAAGAACAGGCCTTCAAAGAAGGAGGTACCTCTCTCTGAAGGGAGGAGAGAACCTCCACTTTGACTATGACCTTGTCTAAACAAGAGAAGAGTCGGAGAACTCAAGGGGCTTCCATAGCCTTGGAAACTCATGACTGGAGCATAGGGAGATTACTGAGGCCATAGACAGGAGTGTCAATTGGTAAAGTCAACAACAGGAGTCACTGTGCACTTACTCCTCATGTAGGATCTCTGTCCTTAATGTGCTGTACATTGAGGCTTAATGCTATAACGAGTACTCAAACAGTATATTTCACTTTGTGTTTCTATGGGGGTGCAAACTGTTGAAATCTTTACTTAATGCATACTAAACTGATCTTCTGTAAAAAAAAAAAAAAAAGAAATTATCAATTCCCAACTTGACTCTCACTGGGATTAAACATGACAATAGGTCTGATCTGATTTCATCATCATTTAAAAAAAATCATCTATTATTTTTCACTTTATGTTTCTGTGTGGGAGCAAACTGTTGAAATCCTTACTTAACATATACTAAGCTGATCTTTTGTATATTAAGATAATCGAAAATGAATCTTGATGTGAATGGAAGGGGAGAGGGAGTGGGAAAGGGGAGGGTTGTGGGTGGGAGGGACGGTATGGGGGGGAAGCCATTGTAATCCATAAGTCGTACTTTGGAAATTTATATTCATTAAATAAAAGTTAAAAAAAATAAAATAAAATAACATTTCAACTCTTAAAAAAAAAATCTTCATCGAGGGGTGGGCATTGTAATACAGTATTTATACTGATTCTTGGGACATCCATATCCCAGACCTGAGTGACTGGGATCGAGTCACACTTCTGCTTCTTATATAGCTGCCTGCTAATGTGCTTGGAGTCAGCAAATGATGTTGGAAGTACTCAGGTTCCTGCCACCATGCGGGATTCCAGAATGGAGTTCTTGGCTCCTGGCTTTGGCCTGGCTCAACCCCAACAATTGTGGAAAATGAGAGTGAAACAGCAGATTGAAGATCTCTCTCTCTCTAGAACTTCCTCACTGCAACTCTGCCTTTCAAAAAAAAAAATAAATAAAATTTTAAAAGAAAGCATTATTATTGAATGTCAAACCTATCCTTACAACATATTCAAATTATCTCAAACTATTTTCCACTGTATTACTGAATTATTAAAGGATAATTTTCCCTTAAATTAGATATATCTGGTTCTTAATCACGTAATCAAACAGCATCAGCACTAGCACAACATCCTTATAGTCTTTGCTGTTAATGGGAATAAATACAACTAACTTGTGAAGTGTTTTTACAAAAAATTAAAAATTTTAACCATTTGGAAACAATTGGAAAACAATTAGAAAATATGTGCTTTGGAATATTAAAAATATCAGTGATGAAAGATCAAAAATTGACACAAAGCCTCTTCTAGATTAGGACAAAGGAAAGACATGGCAGTGGAGATCCATTAAATTGGATTGTAGTTGGTGTGAAAATTACTAGCTATGAAAAAATGGATAAATTTAAATATGGATTAAATTCAGATAATATCCTTGAGTTAATATAATATGTTCTGGTTGTAATGAAGGCACTGTTGTTATGTAAGAAATGTTTATTATTAAGGAAGACTGAATAAACTTAAATGTTCAAAACCAAAGCAAATTACTTTTTTTTTTTTTTGACAGGCAGAGTGGACAGTGAGAGAGAGAGACAGAGAGAAAGGTCTTCCTTTGCCATTGGTTCACCCTCCAATGGCCGCCGCGGCCAGCACACTGCAGCCAGCGCACCGCGCTGATCTGATGGCAGGAGCCAGGTACTTCTCCTGGTCTCCCATGGGGTGCAGGGCTCAAACACTTGGGCCATCCTCCACTGCACTCCTGGGCCACAGCAGAGAGCTGACCTGGAAGAGGGGCAACTGGGACAGAATCCAGCACCCCAAACCAGGACTAGAACCTGGTGTGCCGGTGCTGCAAGGCGGAGGATTAGCCTAGTGAGCCGCAGTGCCGGCCAGCAAATTACTTTCAAATGGTTCAATCACAACACAGCAGCAGGACACAGATGGAAAAACATGTGTGTAGTGTCAGCTTTCCATTATCTTAACAGGATTCTTGACACGGGCTAAGAATGAAGAAAAGAGGTTAATGTAGCTCATACTTCCCCATCTTCCTCCTCAGTCTCTGATTAGTTTCTTCTGGAAGCACACCCAGGATGCACCATTCTAAGGCAAACCTTCATCTTAGTGTTGCTGTGGGTGGGGGAGCAGGAAACGCCGGCCTAGCACAGCTCTAAAGTTAGCATCCCTGTTCATTTCTTCCCCAAGGAGACATCCCTGAGTGTCTTCCCAAGGACCATTTAATTGTCTGAGTAAACATTTAATGAAAACAGAAGATCAATATAGCCATGGAGATTAGTATAAAATAATCAAATAAAGATAAGAAAACCTGATTAATATGCCAGTCATTGCTATCTCTATGACTTTTGAAGCCATTGTCATTTGCTCTAGAAGATAACAGATAATCTGAAGAAGGCATACAAACAACTCTCTTCTTCAGGCTTTGTCATATTTATATTTAACAGGAGGATTTTGTTTTACTGTTTTCAAGTTCTGTTTCCACCAGTCTTTCGGTTCTTAAAGCCCCATAGATTGTTATACAAATAACAAAGAAATCCAAATTAAATATATCCTATTTGACAAAAAAAAATAAGTGTGTAGGTAGCATGTCAATGGAGTCCACAGAAGAACTGTTTCTGAACAACCAACAAAGGTGTGCAGTTGAACAGCCCATACATGAACAGCCACATACATGAACAGCCACATACATGAACCAGGCAGCAGTCATGCTGAGCTTCCTGAACCTTCTTGTAAAAAAACAATTAATCTTTGCATGCATCAATCTCACACTCTGTCTTCAGGATGTAGGCTCACTGTTGTTTCAAATATGGCTTTTTCAAGCTTTGTTTTATATCTTTGTCAAAAAAATGGTTAAGAATGATATATTACTAAAGTTTTAATGATCTGTAATTATTTTAAATTTTACTGTAAATGAGCAAAATACATTCTTGCATTGGATTGTGGTTTATAGCCTTGTCTATATTCCAGCTAAACTATGGTCTTTTTACTTTCTACTTGTTGATCTGTTTATTTAGTGGAGCATTAAATCCTTATGTATAATGCAAATTAAAAGTGTTATCTCAATCACTGAATAAAAAGAAAGAAGAAAGAAGAAACGAGGAAGAAAGGGAGAGAGAAGTGAGTGAGGGACGGAAATATTGTTTTCCTAGAATTGTATCTATGAACTACATGGAATTTGTTCTCTTTGTATTACTATCACATTAGAATGAGGAAACATATAGCTTCCTATATAAAAGAAAATTGGAGTTCAAAATACAGAGATATTTCATCTTTTATCAAAAAATTTATATAGTTGTAGCTATATTTTTATCTTCTTAATTTCTAGGCAATGATGTTTCAGAAGTATTAATAATGATCTTTAATTTCTATTTTTAGTTATACTCAGTACAATTTTTAAAGTTTTTTTTTTTTTATTTATTTGAAAGACAGAGTTACAGAAAGAGGTAGAGACGGGGTTGGGGGGAGAAAGGCCTTCCATCCGCTGGTTAACTCCACAAATGGCTGCAATGGTGGAGTTAAGCCAACCTGACCCTAGGGGCCCGGAGCTCCTTCTGAGGCTTCCACGTGGGTGGGGACCTGGGTCGTCCTCCAACACTTTCCCATGCCATTAGCAGGGAGCTAGATTGAAAGTGGAGCAGCTGGGTCTTGAATCTTTGCCTATATGGGATGCCTGTGCTACAGGCCAGGGCTTTAATCTGCTGTGCCACAGCACCAGCCCCCTCAGTGCAATTTTTAAAGCTTTGGTGTCATACTACAGGGCTTTTGCCACTTACAAACTGTGGTCTTGAGCAAGTTGCCACACAGATGCAAGGATAACAGCATAAACTGTATATTAGGAATGATGGTAGCACTTTTCTTTTTTCCTTAAGTTTTATTGAATATTAATTTGAGAGAGGGACAGGAAAGAGAGAGAGAGACAGCTCTAGACAGAGTTCTCATCTACTGGTTTACTCACCAAATGTCCACATAACTGTGGTGGGGTCAGTATGAAGCTGAAAGCTGGGATCTCGGGCTACAGTTCCCACATGGGTGGCAGGAGCCCAATTACTTGAGCTGGCACTGCTGAGTCCCAGTTCCTGCAGTAACAATGACACTGAAGTCAGGAGGCTCCGTATCCAGGCGTCAAAACAAGGCACTCCAATATGGGATGCAAGTGTCTCAACTGCTGGGCTAAATGCCTGCCCCGTGGTGACATTTTCTGATTGAATAACACTAACTTGTGTAAATCACTTAATACTGTATTTTGTACCTAGTAAGTACTCAACATTAAATTATCACCTGCATAGCTACCAACTGCATATCTGGCTTCATTATTGGCATAAGACCTATTGAATTCCAGGCACTGTGTTGGACGTAAACATACAACATTGCGGAAGATAGAAAATCCTCTACCATCACGGAATTTACAGTGAAGTTGAGAGCATACATAGCCATACAAGAAATTACAATTTGGAGTGATAAGCACCATGCTGCTGCTCCACTTCCAATCCAGCTCCTTGATAATGTGCGTTGGAAAACAGTGGAATATGGCCCAAGTCCTTGGGCCCTTGCCACCCACATGGGAGACCTCAAAGAAGCTCCTGATTCCTGGCTTCAGCCCGGCTCAGCTCTGGCTGACGTAGCCATTCAGAGAGTGAATCAGCATGTATAAGATTTCTGTCTTTGTCTCTCTCTCTCTCTCTCTTGCCTTCTCTGTAACTCTGCCTTTCAAATAAATAAATATCTAAAAATAAAGACAACAACAAAACAATTGTACCTGAAGTACATCCTGAACATGACAGAAATGTGTGTTCTTGGGAAGGAGCATCATGTATCTAAAATCACCAAGAGGACACTCTGTAAAATAGTTGTAATAGGAAGCAGGCATATTGCTAGAGAAATGAGAATGGTTACGTGATGATGTGGTATCTATTTTAACATCTAAGGCTAATTGTAATGTTCCATCTCAAATTTAAAATTAAAAAAAAAATTTAAAAATCTAAAATATAAGTGTGCATACATATATATTCCCAAATTTAAACATATATACAAAGAGCACTCCTACTAAGAAAATGTCGATCAGATCATCAGATCATTATGATTTCTAAAAGACAATGTAGAAATATTGAATTGATAATAGAAAAATAGTGTTTCAATTATCTTTTTATCTAATAATAAACTTCTCAAATTTTTTAAAGATTTATGTATTTGAAAGGCAGAGTTATAGAGAGAGGTAGATAGAGAGAGAAAGGGACCTATCATCTGCTGGTTCATCCCCCAAATGCCCACACCGCCAAGGCTGAACTAGATTAAAGCAAGGAGCCAGGTACTTAATTCAGTTCTCCCACGTGGGCTGACGGAACCCAAGCATTTGGGTAATCATCTGCTGCTTCCCAGCCACATTAGCACGAAGCTGCATTGGAAGCAGAGGATCCAGGACTCAAACGTGCATTCAGATATGGGATGTGGACATCCTTGTGGCAGCTACATGTACTGCACCACAATGTGGGCCTCAGATTACCAAATCTTAAATTCAAATATCCCCCTTCTTTTTACATCCTGATTTCTTAAGATCAGTGGTTTTGTTAATTATCTTTATATTTCCAGAAACTATTTGGAGACACTCAATACAAGCTTAGCTATTAAGTAAGTAAATGGGTGATTCCCTTTAAATTTGTCTCAGTAGAGCAATTATAAAAGTTCATACGCATATTTACTGCTCAACAAACACAATTAGTGAGTTTGTTATAAACATTAAAGATCATTTTAAAAGGGCATAAATAAGAATTTGGCATAAAATAATTCCACATTTGCTTTAGAAGTTTAAGATAAAGTTCTTAACTCTGGCTTGCAAATAAATAAATAAATAAATATTTTTTTTTTTAAAAGGACAGGCCATAATACAGTCATATCAGAAATTGATAAGGATACTCAAGATTTACATATGCATGATCAAAAGTCAGAGAGTAACTACAAGAAAACTGGCTTTTATTTATTTACATCTTTAAAGTGATTTTTTTTCAAGATGCAGCTTAAAAAATGTTATTTCATCCCTCTGTGGAGCTGCAAATAATCGTGGGAAGGACTTTGTTCTCCTTGGGAGTTCTTCCATGAAGGAGCTGAGTGTGGGAGCTGGTCAGCGAGACCCATACGCTCAAGACGCAGAGCCTAGGGACTCTACTTAAAATTGAAGCAACAAGCACGTAACCTGCAAAGAAAAAGCATTATGCCTAGATAATTATTAAACAATGCTAAATTATATAGAATAAAGTTCACTTATTATCATTAATACAAACACTTTGGCTTCTTTGGGTATCTAAAGTAGCTGAATTCTATTAGATTCCATCTATAATTCCAGAAGCCATGAACATATTTAATTCTGAGAGGTTTTTTTGCTATATTCATTCACAATTTAAATACTATATAATTTAAAATATATAAAGCAAAATGCCAAGCTTTAAGTCAAGTTAATTTCCAAGAAACAGTTTGGAAAATAAAATCATGAAACATGAAACTAAATGTGACGGAGTTCTGGGGAGCCTCTGAGAAGTACTAACCTGCCCCTTCATTGGTTAGCATCATTCACGACTCATCACCTCACACCCACTTTGTGCTAACCACTGGGCTGGACAAATAAATAAAAAAAAAAAAAAACAGCTAAAATTTCTGCATACTTTTTGTTCACCCTTAACTTAATTTGTAGAAGTGTACTTTAATCCCTTCAGTAACCATGTGAGATGGTGCAGGCATTATCCCTGTTTTACTGATAATGCGACGGAGATTCAGTGAGTGCAAGTAACTTACTTTAGGGGAATCTTGTGATCCAACCAGAGATTCTCTACTCATGAACAATACTCCCTACTGACCTTCAAAAATATGCTAATAAGTAACCGTTACAAACAATTGATAACTGCAGTCATAGAACCGATCATGTAGGTACACAGTAAATACACTTTTATTTAACATTAATAAAATGGCTAGAGAAGACTTGGCAGCGAGCAAGAGAGGCTTCATCAGCTTCCTGAAAAACCTTTGAAGCATTGTTACTAGACAGCCAAGAGAAAAAGTAAGGCTCAGGGCATGGACAGGCATTTGAGCACGATGGTGGAATGTGTGTCAAGGCTAAAAGGTGAAGATGGATTAGACAGATGAATAATGGACAGAAGAGTAACTCCATTGGCCATGAATCAGTGGACCGAAGCAGACAGCATCTGAGCAGGGGTAGGCAGCACGGGATGCAGCACAGCAAGGGCTGACCGCAGTAGGTCATACTTGCCGGGGGGAGCAGACTTCATTTAGAGGCTAGGCAGTTTGAAGCAGAAGGGAAGCAATAGCCAATTTGAATTTTTGGAAAAAGAAATACTGTGGCATCAGAGTGAATCTGAGAGGGCGACATTAGAAACCATACACACACACACACACACACACACACACACACACAGAAAAGTAAATTGTGATAGAAATCCAAGCAGAGAAATAGTTAACTAGCGACAATGGAAATGGAAGAAAATTTTAGGCATGGAAGTTGTAAATTTGATAATACTTGGGACTAGTATGAGGCGAGGGGAAATAGAAGGAGGAGAAAATCAAAGCACAAAATTAATGTTCAGGTTTCTGTCATGAAAGTAGGAGGACTGGGGGATTCCTGCATTAATGTTCAAAAGGCAGAAGAAGCAGGTTTGGAAGGAAGAGAGGGAGAAGAGATGTCAGCTGGCTTGCATGCACCATTCTGCTGCAGAAACTTGAAAAATCATGACTTAGACATTTTAAATTGGTTCAATAAACAAATAATAATTGGGGATTAAAAAGTTTTTCAGGGCCGGTGCTGTGGCATGGCGGGTAAAGCCGCCACCTGCAGTGTTGCATCCCATGTGGGCACCAGTACAAGTCCCAGCTGCTCACTTTGATCCAGCTCTCTGCTATGACCTGGGAAAGCAGCTGAAGGTGGTCAGAGTCCTCAGGCCCCTGCACCCATGTGGGAGACCAGAGAGAAGCTCCTTGATCCTGGCTTCAGATCGGCCCAACTGTGCTGTTGCAGCCATTTGGGGAGTGAACCAGTGGATGGAAGACCTCTCTCTCTCTCTCTCTCTCTCTCTCTCTCTCCTTTTCTCTCTCTCTTTCTCAGCTTCTGCTTCTCTGTAACTCTGCCTTTCAAATAAATAAACAAATCTTTAAAAAAAGTTTTTCATCAATTCATGCAACTTTAAGACAAATTGTATAAATAAAACACATGAAAGTCAGAAACAAGCCACATAAACAAAAAAAGAGGACAACAAATCTAAGAAACACAGAATTAGATGGAGCCTTGGAGTTAACAGAGTCTAGCAGAGGCAGCACTGTGTAAAACAGATCAGAAGAACTACATATGATGTCTACATATGATGTCTACATACGATGTCTACATATGATGTCTACAATGATGCACACTTGTGGTGGAACCCGGAAACTCTGGGTTCTCATTCTCCAGCATTACCGAGAATGGCTAAAGTGTGCCTTAAAACACAGGACTAAGTCCAGATCAGTGAAGTTCATCCACTATAAATCATCCAAGAGAAAGAAAAGGAGTCCAAGTTGAGCTATAAATATTCCCAATCTTGAAAATGTGGGCATATACACAGTAAGCTCAAGCTGGACAATAAAAAGGGTATATAGATGTGAAGCATAGACAAATATCTTTATTTCATATAATGGGAAATAAGGAGACAGTTTTAATGTCAATCCCAAAATGCATAGATGGTTACATAAAAGACAAACAATAGATCTAAAAATAATAGCAAGTAGTTAAAATTACAAGGAGGAGTGGGAAAAAGTTTGGGGGATAATATAAATAAAATAATTTCATCTTTCAAGATTGGGATGCAATAGACACTGTTAAGGGTTATTGCATTGAATGTTGATTCCCAGAATATATTATTTAAGGTCTTTGAAATAGCAACTATAGGAATTAAGAAGAAGGAAAAAATGAGAAAGGAGAAAAGAATACAGGGTAACCTCTGTGACTGAAAATGGAATAAGCATGGAGTAGGACAGCACGCTTTTTCTTTTTTTTTAAGATTCATTTTATTTATTTGAAAGACAGAATTATAGAGAGGGATAGAGCCAGAGAGAGAGAGAGAGAGAGGTATTCCATTCTGCTGGTTCACTTCCCAAATGACTGAAACAACCAGAGCTGAGGTGATCTGAAATCAGGAGCCAGGAGCCAGGAGTTTCCTCAGTCTTCCAGGGGGTGCAGGGGCCCAAGGACTTGGACCACCTTCTTCGGTTTTCCCAGGTCATAGCAGAGAGCTGGATCAGGAGTGGAGCAGCCAGGACTCAAACTGGTGCCCACATGGGATGCTGATTCTGCAGGCTGGGGCTTTAACCTGCTGTACCACTTCCCAGCCCCAGGCATGGCTTTTTGTGTCACCAAATCTCATGTGAGAATATTCCACAGTGTTCTATGCTTTACTCCATGTGCATTTATTATTTTGATAAAAATAAACATTTGATTCTGAGAAAAGAAAAACAAAGTATATTGTCCTCTATGCATTTTTCTGCATCTTATAACAATATTTATTATTTTTCAACTTTGTAAGGTAAATATTTAATTAAAATCATGGTATAGTTCAAACATTTTTAAAACTTTTAGCCTATTTGAGTCAAAATGCAAAACCAGGTGTCTAGATTGATATTTTGGTGGATGATCTTCATGTATCCAAGTATTCTTTGACCTATCACATTGCAAAATGTCCTCGGTTTTGTCTTTTTTATGCTTTAATCCTGATGAATTCAGAAGAAGCCAAGGTAATTATACTAAACAGAAAGGGAGAAAACAACAAAAGCAGCAGCTGAGAACAAGGTGCCCATAGGGCTGGAGGGATTCTTATGCCAAGCGTGGACTGGGCCTGAGCCAGCACTGGGCCCTCAAAAACCGGCAGGTGTGCGCAACGTGGTGGGCAATCAGAAAGTGACCCAAGCAATGACTCGAGAAACAGAATTTGTGAACTTGTGACTTAGATCCTCAATTTTCTTCTTATTATTAGACTGGAATACTTCCTGTGAATGACATATAAATTTGTGTTCATTCAACAAAAGTCTATTTCATACATAGTGTGAGTTCTAGGCACTTGTAATATCCTCAATGAACAAAACAGGTAAAGACTCCACTTTTCTAAAAATATTTTTATTTTTATATTTGAAAGGCAAGAGTTACAGAGAGACAAAGGCTGAGACAGAGAGGGAGAGAGAGAGAGAGAGAGAGAGAGAGAGAGAGAGAGAGAGAATCTTCCATCCACTGGTTAACACCCCAAATGGCTGCAATAGCCAGAGCTGAGCCGATCCAAAGCCAGGAGTCTGGGCCTTCTTTCAGGTCTCCCACAAGGGTACAGGGGCCCAAGGACTTGAACCATATCCTACTGCTTTGCCAGTCACATTAGCAGGGAGCTGGATTGGAAGTGAAGCAGCTGGGAATCAAACCGGCACCCATAAGAGATGCTGACACAGCAGGCATAGCTTTTAACTGTTATGACATAGTGCTAGCCCCAAAGATTCCACTTTTGCAATAAATCAGAAAGAACCACGACTCTTTCCACAATTAGTTAAGGGTGGAGTCACATGTGAAAGTCAAACCATTGTGTCTTTACTAGATTTATTACCAATATTCAATCACAATTACTGAATTATGCAGATTTAACACAGAAAAGAATGAATGGAGCTTAAAAGGTATGAACTACAATTGATACAGAGTGTAAAGGTAGCATAAAACTCTCAAAACATTAGAAATGGAGTTGAAGCCAGCATTGTGGTGTAGCGAGTAAAGGCGCGACCTGCGAGGCCTTCTTCCCACATGGACTGGTTCAAGTCCCAGCTGTTCCACTTCTGATCTGGCTCCTTCTTATGCACCTGGGAAAGTAACAGATGATGGCCCAAGTGTTTGGTCCCCTTCACATTCACATGGGAGGAAACTCCTGGCACACCCCCAGCAATTGAGTCCATTTGGGGTGTGAACCAGTGGAAGGAAGATGTCTCTCTCTCTCTCTCTTTTTCTAACTCTGTCTTTCAAATAAATAAAAATAAATCTTCAATAAAAAGAAAGAAATGGATTCATAATTAGTATTAAAAATGTAGCATCATGGGCAGGCGCCGTGGCTCACTTGGTTAATCCTCTGCCTGTGGCGCCAGCATCCCATATGGGCACCGGGTTCTAGTCCCGGTTGCCCCTCTTCCAGTCCAGCTCTTTGCTGTGGCCTGGGAAGGCAGTGGAGGATGGCCCAGGTGCCTGGGCCCTGCACCCACATGGGAGACCAGGAGGAAGCACCTGGCTCATGGCTTTGGATTGGCGCAGCGCTGGCTGTAGCAGCCATTTTGGGGGGTGAACCAACGGAAGGAAGAACATTTTGTCTTCTCTCCCTCACTGTCTATAATTCTACAAATAAGTAAAAAAAAATTATAAAAAAATGTAGCAGAACAATTGCTACCTGAAAATTAGGTTGAGAATAGAATAAGAAAAGAAAAATGCGATGTTCGATCTGTGCAGTAAATGCCTCAATCTGTTGACTAAGGATATGCATAGTAAAATACCAACTAGATGAGAATATTTATGAATTACTGTCTTCTGAAATTCATTTAATAATGAATGGCAGGCTTTATTCTAACCACTTTATCAATAGTGTCACATTAGCACATAAACAAATCTAGTACCTGCTAATACTAACCAATAGAATAAATAAAGGGGAGAGTGATCCAACATGGGAAGTGAGATACTCAGCAGACTCATAGAATGGCAGATGTCCTAAACAGCACTCTGGCCTCAGAATCAGCCCTAAAGGCATTCGGATCTGGCTGAAAAGCCCATGAGAGTATTTCAGGCATGGAAAGCCAAGACACTCTGGCAAAAAAAAAAAAAAAAAAAAAAAAAAAAAAAAAAAAAAAAAAAAAAAAACCTAAATGAAAGATCTCTGTGAGTGAGATCCCAGTGGAAAGAACAGGTCTTCAAAGAAGGAGGTACCTTTCTCTGAAGGGAGGAGAGAACCTCCACTTTGACTATGACCTTTTCTAAACAAGATAAGAGTTGGAGAACTCAAGGGGCTTCCATAGCCGTGGAAACTCATGACTGGTGCATAGGGAGATTACTGATGCCATAAACAGGAGTGTCAATTTGTAAAGTCAACAACAGGAGTCACTGTGCACTTACTCCTCATGTAGGATCTCTGTCCTTAATGTGCTGTACATTGAGGCTTAATGCTATAACGAGTACTCAAACAGTATATTTCACTTTGTGTTTCTATGGGGGTGCAAACTGTTGAAATCTTTACTTAATGTATACTAAACTGATCTTCTGTAAAAAAAAAAAAAAAAAAAAAAAAAAGAAGAAGAAAAAATTAGCAATTCCCAACTTGACTCTCACTGGGATTAAACATGACAATAGGTCTGATCTGATTTCATCATCATTTAAAAAATCATCTATTATTTTTCACTTTATGTTTCTGTGTGGGAGCAAACTGTTGAAATCTTTACTTAATGTATGCTAAACTGATCTTCTGTATATAAAGAGAATTGAAAATGAATCCTCATGTGAATGGAAGGGAAGAGGGAATGGGAAAGGGGAGGTTTGCGGGTGGGAGGGATGTTATGGGGGGGAAGCCATTGTAATCCATAAGCCGTACTATGGAAATTTATATTCATTAAATAAAAGTTAAAAAAATAGTGTCACATTAGCAATAATTAATAACAAAGTGTTGGGTTTGGGATACTACTATAACCCACTTTACAGAAAAGACAACTTAAGACCCAGTGCTTAAAAGACTTGACCAAATGCACATATCCAGTAAGTGGTGGAAATCCTATCTGGCCCCAGGAAGTTCAGTGCCACCATGATTTTATCCTCCATGCCACAGTACAGGGGAAAGAAACTATGGGACAAACATGCTTCAGGCTTACAAAAAGAAACGACTTCGGATATCACAGTGCTTATTTAATGTTTAAAATACACACATGCATTGATCCTGAAATATTACTAATTGGGGAAATTTATTGTACAGAAATAATATACCAAATATGAGGATGATTATGCAACATTGAGTGTACAGAAGAAAAAACAAAATAAAAATAAAACATGCCAATACACATTCTTACACAGAACTTAAGAAATATGCAAAATGATTAACAGTAGGCAAAGTTTGAATAAATTATAACATACACATTCTAGATTATTGTGTTTATTAAAATAAAGCAATTTGATATAAATGTGTCACCCGAGGGATCACTAAAAATATGTGATTCGGACTAAAAGAACAAGAAATAGTACAACCTCAGAATTTTAGTAGAAATGAACTGAGCATGTGCATTTTGGTTTGTGCGCACTGTGCATGACCACAGGCAAAAATGTGTGACGATGCACACCGGACTGCTCTCTCTCAAGTGCTGGCACTGAGTAGCTGAAAGGTTGAGGGAACTTCCTAAGCCATGAGAGTGTTCTCTAAAGTGTACTGAGCACTCACCATGAGCCGGACACTGTCGTGAGGGCCCAGGATGAAGAATAAATAGAAGGGCAATGAGCAATGAATTAGAGACAAACAACAACAAAAACAACGCCATTGAATGAAGATAAAAATAATCCTCGTGCAAAAAATAGTAAAACACAATCATCTGTGCCAACAACAGAGAAATTACAAATAAGTGCAACACGAAAGGAATAGGGAAGTTGATTCAGACGAAATGACAGCTCTAAAATTATAAAATATTTTCATAATTTGTGCATTCCATATAGATGAAGAATTCAAACGTTTCACAAAGTAAGATCTTGATAAACAAAGCTCTGGAGACACAGTCTAAAAGTGGTAATTAGGGTCTGGCGTTGTGGCATGGTGGGTGAAACTGCTACCTGTGACGCTGACATCCCATACTGGCACTGGTTTCAGGGTTAAAGTCCATGCTGCTCCACTTCTGATCCAGCTCCATGCTGATGATCTGGGAAAAGCAGTGGAACATGACTCAAGTGTTTAGGGCCCTGCACCTGTGTAGGAGACGCTGTCTGTCTCTCCATCTCTCTTTGTATCTCTGACTTTCAAATAAATAAATCTTTTTAAAAATAATAATTAGAGAAATTTTCTTAAGATAACCATGCTTGGGGCCAGTCTTGTGGAGCAGTGGGTTAAGCTGCTGCATTCTATACTGGGAGTGCCATTTCAAGTCCCAGTGGCTCTGCTTCCTGCTACTGTGTCTGGGAAGTCAGCAGATGATGGCCCAAGTGCTTGGCACCCTTCCACCCACTGGGAGACTAGGATGGGGTTCCTGCCTGCTGGCATTGACCTATCCCAGGCATGGCTGTTGCAGTCCTTTGTGGAGTGAGCCAGAAGGTGGGGCCTCTCTCTGGGTTGCTCTCTCCCTCTCTGTCATTCTTTCACATAGGTAAATCTTTGAAACAAATACCCATGCCTAAACAGCTTACAAGTGTTCTCTATCAAACTTTTAAGAAAAAAATAATATCTAGTTCGTTTATAAGTTGTTTCAAGAAAAAAAGACTCAACTAATCTTGTAAAAATAATATAAACTTAACTACAAAATAAGATGACACTAAGAACCAAAGAAATATTTATAAACATTAATAAAGCCTCTCATTATAGAAATCTGTTTTAAATCCAGCCATAATTTTCTACAGATTCCCAGCATGATAAAATTCAGGACGGCTTAATACCATACACTCGATTTATTTAATTCATCTATTAATATCAAATATATATATTCCTTCTTATAGTTTGGAAGATACCTTTTGATAATGTTCAACATTCACTATAATTACAAAAATCTCTTAGTTAAGTTTGAAGATTGGGGAAATCATTCAACCACATAAAATCTACCTATAAACAAAAATAAACAAAATTATCCAGAGAAAACATTTTATTTTATGCTTTTTTTCATGTATCTGATAGCCCAGGGATTGCTAACACAATGCTAGAATCCTGGCCCAAACAATAAAACTGTATGTAGAGGCAAGTCATAGGAGAGGTACTGTCTTGGAAGAGACAGGAAAACAGACTATGCAATCAATTGGTGATCTTGAACTCAGTAATCACAACGGAACGTGCCATTCCAGTTCATTGCTTCCATGATCATGTGCTAACTAGCCTTGATTGCTGCCCATGTGTCTGATTCAGATGTCTGATTATCACGATGCTCCAGAACCAACTTATCTCAACCTGATTTTTTCCAAATTCGTTAGCCTAAGATCCTGTTCCTGTCTTTCCCTGTGACTAAAGATGAAAATCTAGAACTCACTCTAAATGGTTGCAGCTCCATGTCCAATCAAATGACCCATGTGTGCCTGCAACCTCTCCTCCGCACTCCCAATGTCACTATTTTAACTAGATGATTATCAAGTTGGAGAATTATGTCATTATAACTGAAGCGATTTAACTGTTAGAAGCTAAAACAAAAAGTACACCAAATAAGTAGTAGATGTTTTGGGGGTTAAATATGAATTGGAAGGAATAGAAGAAAGTAGTGTAAGAGCTGATTTGGGATTCTGACCCCAACAGACTGTGAACAGCAATATGGGCCATGTTTATGCTGCATGTAAATCTCACGCACATTTCATTACTGGTTAATGCAAACCTCCAGTAGTTCATTATCAGAAAGGGTCTGTAGGAATGAAAATGGAAAATTGTGCTCTTTACTTATTTGAGAGAGAGACACAGCGAGTAAAAGCATGTGTTCCTGTTCAGTGGAATGCTCATCAGATGCCTGCAAGGGCTGGGCCTGAGCCAGACAGAAGCCAAAGTCTGGGAACAAAATTCAAATTTCTAACCTTGGCAGAAAGCCAATCACTACTACCTCTCAGGGTCTGTATTGGCAGGGAGCTTGAGACTGGAGCTGGAGCTGAGTGTTAAGACCAGGTACCCCAATATGGCAGGGGAGGGTCTTAATTTGCTTCCTAACCATAATTCAAACACCTCTGCAGCAGTTTAAATTTAACTATGTAGTTAGTGTTTTAATACTGAGGAGTGGCCTGAGGGTTACTTTAAATGACACAGCAAAGTAAAGTCTTGGCTCTCTTTAATAAAAACAAATTTACTGTGAAAAAGAAAGCTAGGAAAAAGGATAACACACATAGTGACACTTCCTACTTCAAATAATAGAATTTACCCCATTTCCAAAGATATTACTTAGGCCACTCTTCAATAATGATGATCCTAAGAAATGCATATTTATATTTGTTCAATACAGCGTTCCCACCTGTTGGAGTATCTCATTTTTTCTACTCTTAATTATGACAAAATCTTGCACAGCTAAGGTAAATCCTCTCTGGAAATATCTGTAGTGGGTCATTTTATACTGTCAAAACAAATAAATTAGTATGTAATATACACAATATAAAGGATATTGAGAAATAACAGAGAAAAATAAAATGTCAGTGGAGTTATGCATCAGTGGGTTGGACATGGAGCAAGGCATTGCAACTTGAAATAAGATGTCACCTTCATCTCTCGGATGGTTATTACCATAAGAAAGAATATAATTATTGATGATGATTAGAAAAAATTGGAACCCTTATTATACACAGTTGGTGAAAATGAAAGTGGTATAGCCACTATGTAAGATAGTAAGGAAGTTCCTGAAAAAAATAAAAACAGAACTAATACAGTTCCTATCAATCCCAATCCTGCAAAAGAATCGGAAGACAGAATACAAAGAATCCAAAGGAGTAGAAATTAGAATCTAAAACAGATCTACGATTGATGCTCATTTCCACATTGTTCACACTAGACAAGATACAACAATAACCTAAATGTCCACTAATGAACAAATGGCATATGTAAAGAGGAGTATGATTCAGCTTAGGAAAAAAGGGACATCTTGTTATTCATAATGACATAGATGAACATGGAAGACATTGTGTTAAATGAAATAGGCCAGACCTATGATGAATACTATGTGACTACTACATGATATCCCCACAGATAAGCAGACTACAATAGTCAAACCCATGGAATCAGAGAGTGAGGTGGTAGTTTTCAGGGATTAGGGGAGAGAAAAATGGGGATATATAAAAGTGAAAGGGAAGAAAACTGCAGTTATTTAGTTATACAAAATGAGTTAGCCCTAAAATCTTTTGTACCACATGGTGCCTACAGAGCACAATGCTTTACTCTATAGGTAAAATTTGCTAAGAGGGTTAGTGTTGTGCTAAGCATTCTGAGTACAAAATAATAATAAAGAGGATGGCTGGAAAATTTTTGAGGTAATGGATATGTTTATGACAACAGCTTTATAGGAACATACTCAACTCCAAACTCAATTAACAATGTAAACTGCGTCTATTTGCATACCAAATAAAGTCTGAAATGGCTTCACAAATGAGTTGGTCCTTGAAATTTTTCATTTATTTTTTCATAACGCCCTCCAAAATTAAACTATAATATATTTTAATCACTAAGAGTGAATTATTATTTAAAAGATGTTTGAACAAAGGTAATTTTAGCTAACCATTTATTCAGTATCCTATTTTGTTTGGCATAAATGATATCTTTCAGACCTACAAATTAAAATATTATTCTGAAAAAATAAACTAAGCTCAAATAAATTAAAAACTATATTACATCATAAATATAACCTTAGAATGCAATGGACTGTCCTTAGTTTCTTTTTTGGCCTTGTTGTCAACTTTATTGATAAGATTTTGATGACTCCCAAGATAGCGTGGGTTTAGAGAGAATCCACCAGGGAAGGTAATGGTTTCCTGGATCATTATGTTTATCAACAGAAAAGTCAGCCAGGATCCTTGCTGAACTGTTAGATAAATTAGCTAGAGCACAGTGAAAACACACAGCTTCTAGCAGTCTGTTTTGGATTCCTTACTCTTAGTAGATTTGATATCATGTTCTGAAGGACCAAAGGGTCTCTTATAGAGTTATCCAGTCTAGTTTTATTTCTGATCAGATTGAATTTGAAATCCCAGTGTACACCTACTCTATCTCAAGGATTTCCACAATAAAGTTTGCTGCTTTATGAAGCTAAACTGAGAAAAATAATCCCAGTTACTCAGACATCTGTCTAAATTTAGGTCAAAGGGGAGCAGTTGAATGATTCCACTAGACACCTTAAAGTAACTTGGTTTGTTTTGGAAGCTGGAACATCAGTGAGAGTTTGGGAGAGATTGTGCTAGGGAACATAAATCTTGTATTAGTGTGAGCCCTGGTGAACCCTGTCTTCACCATCAACACAATACCAGGCAAAGTATTTAAATTTGGGTCATCCTTATCTATGAAATGGACATATAGTAGTAGTAATTACTACACGGGATTGTAGTGAAGAATCATGGAGTTCATAATTTTACTGAAAGCAAGCACTAAATGTACATATCTTCCTCCTGCACCCTGCCTCCTCCTTTCTCTTCCACTCCATCCTTCTTCCTGGTGCTTTCCTTCCTCCCTCCAGCCATCCTCCTCTCCCTCTTTAATTACCATCATACTTGCAATCCTGTTGAAAGTCACTTGCAGAGGAGGAACTCTTACAAGTTGTTCACCCATGTATCTGATCTGATGGTTGTCACCTGTTCTAGCTTGTTCCCAAGATAATATAAATTATGGACTGTTGAAAAACTCACATTGAGGCCGGTGCCACGGCTCACTAGTCTAATCCTCTGCCTTGTGGCACAGGCACACCGGGTTCTAGTCCCAGTCGGGGCGCCGGATTCTGTCCCGGTTGCCCCTCTTCCAGGCCAGCTCTCTGCTGTGGCCAGGGAGTGCAGTGGAGGATGGCCCAAGTACTTGGGCCCTGCACCCCATGGGAGACCAGGAGAAGCACCTGGCTCCTGGCTTCAGATCAGCGCGGTGCGCCGGCCGCGGCAGCCATTGGAGGGTGAACCAATGGCAAAGGAAGACCTTTCTCTCTGTCTCTCTCTGCTCTCTCACTGTCCACTCTGCCTGTCAAAAAAAAAAAAAAAAAAAAAAAAGAAAAAGAAAAAGAAAAACCAGCATTGAAACTCATATAAAGTAAGCTGAGCTAACAACCAAGTCCCTCTGACTACAAAGCAAAGGGAGACTTCTGTTACTTCTCAGATACTTGAATTTTCTGCAACATGGATCTTAAACTCATACTCCCTCTCATGCTTCTAGAATTTGATAAAACTTACAACTGCAGAATAAAGTAAAGAAAATGTATGCTTTCAGGGTAAATATATTTTAAGTTCTTTTTGTACCACAGTTTATGACTGTTTCCCAGGTTTTAATTATAGACATTTTTTCAGATTTTTACTTTATTAGATTACTGTCAGTTTACATACAATAATTAATTTTTTTGTTATAGAAATTTCTGCAGAAATATCTGCAGATTGAGCATCTATCAGACAAGTATCTATAGGACTGAACATCTATTAAATAAATATCTATTACATATATATGCATTTACATATATATATATATATATATCTGTATGTGCAGGCTCCTCTGTGAATCCGTAAACAGATCTTGTTTTTCCATAGTGAACACTATGAGGATTTTTTTTAAATATTATTATCCTACTTCCCCACAACAAATCCTTGGTGGGGCACAGGGTCCTTTTATTTGTTTTTAAAGGTATATTTATTTACTTGAAAGGTGGAGTTACAGAGAGGGAAAGAAAGGCAGAGAGAGAGAAGTCTTCCATCCACTGGTTTGCTTCCTAGTGGCCACTACAGCCAGAGCTGGGCTGGTAGGAAGCCTGGAGCCAGGAGCTTCTTCTGGGTCATCCGTGTGGGTGCAGGGACCCAAGTACTTGGGTCATCTTCCTCTGCTTTCCCAGTCTCATTGACAGGGAGCTGGATTGGAGCTGCCAGTGCTGGAGCCAGCGTACATACTGGATGCAGGCACTGCAGGCAGTGGCTTAACCCTCTACTCCACTGCACCAGCCCCCATGAGAGTTTTAAAAAGTCCTTTTTTATCCTTTGGAAATACAGTGTGAGCTAAATCTTATTAATCTTTTGATGATTTACATTCATAGATAACATTCTAATCCAAAACTAACTTGATTTTATATTTAATTTTTTCACTCAGATACTAAACCATGTTGCTGATAATAAATTGGCTAAAATCAATGTTGACAATAATTATAGCACTGCTGTTTACATTGTTGTTTGTCCGTATTTTCCACACTGACTGCTGGAGCTCTGCATTTAGCTCAAGAGAAATCAAGGATGAATCTTCAGCTGGGTGAGCTCTGCCAGACAGGTGTGGAACCCTCCTCTGCCCTCCTCTCCTCAGTTCTTTCGTTTTTTCATTCTAAGTGTTTCTATCCTACAATCCTCTCTAAGAGTGAATTCCTATTATGTGATCTACAAAATAGGGCCTCACAAAAATATTTATGAAAAGTCATTTGCATCTAATTTACAATTTCTGAAAATGTGAATAGATTTTATTTGAAGGAAAGTACAAATCTGTAACTTCTTACATAATATTTTTCTCTTTTTACCAAGAAGAAAAATTCCATTGTGGAGAATCACTGAGGCATTGAATATTATAAGTCTGAATGACATAGAGCCATTTTGGTTAAATCTAAAATTCCCACTCAGAACTAGTATCAATTTATGCAAAACTGGGTCATTTCTACCTCCAGGATTTTGCATATGTAATTATTCCAAAAGGAAATGTCTTTTCCTTCAATCAGATTATGTTTTCTTTATCTATAACCTTATTTGAATATTCAATTTCAAAACAGAAGAAAACGTTCTGCTATTTAACCTAAATTTTATTGTTCTCCTACTTGCTACACTTAGTAGTATTATGATTGCTCTCTTATCTATTTCCATTGGCACTACTTTGGAATTTCAGTATTCAACAAGTATTTGTTCAATGAATAAATAACATAAGACATTTTGTGTATATATAATTATATGCCACCTCATTTTTCAATCAAGACAGTAATTTTCATACACTGTTACTTTATAAATTGGTTGTAATGAATTTACAAGCCACATGGCTGTGTTTAGCACCAAATGGTAAAACTCCCTCCCTCCCTCCTGCCAGCTGCCTCTCAGAGCCACTTCTCTGTTACCCGCACTGCAGGAATCTGAAATCTGTTAAACCGTGAAGCCCGGGAAACTGATCTCAATTTGCTACACCAGTGAGAGTTGACAGATTGTAGGGCAATAAAGCCAATGTATCATATAGCTTAAAAAGATTCGCCTATTTAATGAACACATCAGAGTCAAGACTTTGTAGTAATATTGAAAGATCTTAAATTGAGTTATCTATATTTGAATAATTATTATGCATATTCATGTGGTATCATTCAACATTCAGATATGATTTCTGAAACTTTGAGAAAACAGAAGTGGGACACCCAAGGACTGGATGTTTCAGCAAGCATTTCTTAACTTGGAGAGAACTGGAAGGAAGCTTTGATGTAACCTTCAAGTGACTCACAAAGTGATTCTTAACTTATATCTCACACAAAATGTAACTTCAGTGACCAAAATGCCTTTAAAAATAACTTTTAGGCAAGCCACAGTCTTCATTTTCATTTCTTACAGTGTTTCCTTATAAAATGGTAGCTATTCAGTGTTTCAAAATTATTGTGATTTTCTTGAGCATAATCTTGTAAATCCAGCTTGTAATTTTTTTCCCAACAGACATATTCTTGCAGAGAGGCCAATGACTAATAACTCTGGAGATGATGTTGTTAGGATAAATTTGACCCTGATACTAATTCTGAAGGCTAAGGTAACCAGAAGTGATTTTTCTAATGCTGACTAATGAAAAAGAAAGTAAGAGACGGATTAGCTGTGCCAAAACCATTGATTTCTATCTCAGAAGTGACCACAGAGATGAACATTTCTAGGCTGATTAAACAGCTTTTCGAGAGACAGCAATAACAAAATGAGATTCTCCTCAAAGGAAGAACTCATATCCTTGCTCCTCCATGGTATTCCCATAAAAACAATACCTTGAGGAAATGTATTTTAGGATTAAAAGAAACTTAAATGCAAGTGCTAATAAATCACAGGCTTGTACTTGATTATTGAAAATCCAGATAGTAAACCATTAATGTCTAGCAGAACAGCACATTAACGTCTAGCACAATAATAAATGTTTACACTCCCATAGCTTCAAATCTCTCCTCTATGAGGATCTTGTACTATTTCAAACCTCCTAGTTGCATTTGAAATCCAGTATTATTTTCAAAATCCAATATTATGCTTCTAAATGATCCCCTCTCTTGTGTTCCTTTGTGATCTCAACATTAGTACACTTCTCATATTGCATTCATTCAAGACCTTCTCATTTAAACTGAAACACTGTCGTCAGTAGTAGGCTTTCTACTAAGGGCTCAGTCTACTGATACTAAACTCCCTTTTTCCTTCAAGACTAAAGAAGATGAGCAGAGCTAGTAAAAGCAGATTCCAGTAAGTTCCTCAGAGCTATCAAAACCTTCAGAAGATAGAGAAGTGAGGAAGGTGTGCACAGTTCCAGGTGTGGATGTGGTACCAAGGCATGGGGACATGAGATAGCACACACAGCTCATGACTGTGAAAATGCCAGAAGTCATTACAAGGGAAGGAAAGTAGGGGGCCGGCAGCAGCCAGGGGGTGGAGTAGTGTGCATCATCTTCGTGTGAATATCATCAATCGTGAGTGGTCAGTGTGATTTCTCCACTGTTCTCACCATTTTCTACATTTCCACTCGAAACTACTTTACCTACCAATGTGAACACAATTCGCCAGTGCACAGCTTTGAGAACAGCTCCTCCATTGTGAACTTTTGAGTCTACAGTCCTTGAGGAACCACACAAATTGTTGCATGTCCTCTGCAGTGCAGCTCCAGCTCTTTGCTGGCCCTTCCTGCTACATGATTTTGCTCTATTGAATTCAACCCTCTTCGCTGCTTCTGCTGTTTGAAAGCTGTTGCTGTTCTGTCTTGTGGTAGATTCTGTACCGTGTTCATTTGTATCATGATAGTAATAGATATAACAACAACCAGCATTAACTCACAAATAAGAGCCCATCCAGATTGGATGGTCTTCAACTATTGTCCTCTTTCCTAGCTGTCTTCCAGAAGGCTGTAATCATATGCTCTGTGTTCACTTATGAATGAATGAATGCACTCAACGTTTTGTGACACAGTCACATTTTGCTTCATTCTTAGTCATTTATGTTATGCCATAAACTCCAAAGTTAAAGGCGATGGATTATCTAATTTTCAGTTTCTTAAGACATGCAGTAGAGGTCACCTCAGATAACACGCTCACTGTATTCTTCATTGTACATTTGTTCATTTGAATTGATATGCTACAGGGAAAAGGTACACTGGATCCATAGGCCAGGGGAAAAAGCGTAAAGAACAGGTGTTTTTGGTTAAATGGAGCTGTTTCCTACATTTGTTAATATAATTGGATTTCCTCTAGGATTCAGACAAGATAGCCTTTAGGAAAAATAAAAGAGAATAGAAGACAAAGAGAATATCAGTATGTGATTTTAAGCTGATTTATTGTTTAACGGTTTTGAATGTCTACATTCAGTAACATAATGTAATTTATAAGCGGCATTTAATTTAAGTCCATATATATGAGTGTGCATATATTTATGTGTATATTTATATCATGTATATCTGTCTATTTAAAGAGTAAAATAAAACTCAATCCAATTGTCTCAGTGTTTCTGGGTAATCACACATGACTGAAATGAGCAAGTAATTGTTCCATCAAACACTGAAAGCCCACATCCCATGTCAGCTGAGTTAACTTTCCATTATGCTGTGAATGCAGAAGGCTTTGAGGGAGCAAACCAATTCCATCCCATCAATGAAAATGCACCACGATGATCAGTGCTGAAATATGGACTGCCTGCTCTCATTTATTGCACTAAGAAGATTGAGTCAGGGTTAGAAGGGGAATAGACTCCCACTGGTTTAAATTGCAATAGGTAATTTGCAGACAAGAATGGAAGGTTTTGTTTACTGGGGACTTGTGGTATGCTTATGAAAATAGGAAGGAATAAAGTTGACTTATGCTGCAAGAACTGTTAGTCATTCTGAGAAGCCAGAAACCCATTCTGCAACTTCCAAAATATACACAAGAAAAAATTCTCCCAGGAACTTTCAGCTCCTCCAGTCTAAAGGGATTTTTTGGCAGGATATTATAGAGCTGAGGAGACAGCAATGGGATGTAGAAAGTGAGAACTGAGGAAGACCTCAACAGACATGGAAAATTCTTCAAGGATAACCAGCAAAATAACCACCACTCAGGAAAGCTTGTTCAATTTCTTAGTAAAATATTTTATATGGGCCGGCACTGTGGCTCACTAGGCTAATCCTCCGCCTTTCGGCGCCGGCACACCGGGTTCTAGTCCCGGTTGGGGCACCGGATTCTGTCCCAGTTGCCCCTCTTCCAGGCCAGCTCTCTGCTGTGGCCCAGGAGTGCAGTGGAGGATGGCCCAAGTGCTTGGGCCCTGCACCCCATGGGAGACCTGGCTCCTGCCATCGGATCGGCGCGGTGCGCTGGTAGCAGCGCACCGGCCGCGGCGGCCATTGGAGGGTGAACCAATGGCAAAGGAAGACCTTTCTCTCTGTCTCTCTCTCTCACTGTCCACTCCTGCCTGTCAAAAAAAATAAAATAAAAAAAAATTTTATATGACGGCAGAAGGAATCAGAAAATTCAATCATGACCTTATCTCATTCAAAAGCCCAAATAAATCATCCTGTATTAAATTCAAATAAAGATGACAGATCATATGAGTGACCTGTTCTCATTTTTTCACAATTTATTATTACACATTAAATTTTAAGAATAAGCTAATTACTTTCACATAAATACAAATATTTGATTCACATACAACTAAAAACTTTGGATGTATTAAACATTTAGAAATTAGAATGAAATCCATAACTGAAATATTTTCTATATTTGCATTTTAAAGTATTATACTGTTTCATATTTTTATTTCCTAGCATGTGACTTAATTTTATTTGTCAAATCTGTGATGATACCAGCTGGAATTATAAAGAGGAATATATTAATCACATTGTAGATGTCAAACAACAAAAAGCTGTTGATTTACAACATAATTAAATAACTTTTGCGAATTTTGTTGTCTATGACAATATCAAGCTGTAACATCTCCAGATAAGCCAAGTTGTATGTGACTTGCCATTTTTAAATTTGCCACCAAAGTGGCACAGTGTAAATAGTAATTTAACTTTCTGTTAAAGAAAATAGAGTTATCACATAAAAAAGAAATTCAGCAAATTTTTTGAAGATGGTGGTGGTGAAAAGAGAAAGGGATGCATCATTGACCTATTCATCAAATAATGGCAATTCACAGATCTTGGTGAATAGGCAGGAGCCGGGTAGTTGTGTGTGCAGAATGGAATAGGGCAAGCTGATTGTCACAGCTCTGAAATTGCTCATGGCAACATAGCTTGTAGAAAGAAGGGAAACTCCTAAAAATTTGACAGCCTGCATTTGTCAATTGCATAGAGCGGATGGAGTATTTCTACATTCAACACCCGCATGATAGATGTTTGGGAAAGAAGCTATTATGCCAGCTGACATTGGTTGGCTGCTTGAATACAGAGCATGGAGGAGTTGTGTATAAATGAACAGTCCTCAGCGCTTGTTCTCACTCGTGCTGTTGCTCTCTCCCTGTGTTTGTGTGTGTCTCCCTGCCGTACTCCGTCTCTTTCTCTCATCTCATTCTTAACTCTTACAAGTTAAATATTTCTAATATTGACGAGGAGAAAAACATTGAATATACTGTGCTCATTATATATGTATCAGCCAAAAACTGGATGAATGATTCTTTTTCTGCTCAGGACTTTGGGAATAATAATACATTTCTCCATATTTCTATTAGCCAGAGAGAATCCATGAAGCACATCATTATATGTTTCCACCGGGGTCATTTATTTTCTTTGTTTATAATTATTTTTATCTTTGTCTTTACTATTCTAATATTTAAATACAACATTTTTAGACAAATCATACTTCACTTTATGGTTTTATTAATCCATCTTATCATATAACTTTTATTAATTTTATAAAATATTACTCTGTTTCTTGATATCATCTATCATCCATCTTCTCTATTCCCTTTCTCTGAAATTCCTATTAGATGAACATTAAATCTTGTCAGTTTCATCCATGACTCTGGTCTCATGGACAATTTTTTTAAAGATTTATTTATTTATCTGAAAGTCATAGTTACACAGAGAGAGGAGGAGAGGCAGAGAGAGAGAGAGACAGAGAGACAGAGTGAGAGAGAGAGGTCTTCCCTCTGCAATTGGCTGCAACAACTGGATCTGCGCTGATCTGAAGCCAGGAACCAGGATCCTCTTCCAGATCACCCTCGTGGGTGCAGAAGCCTAAGAACCTGGGCCATCTTCCATTGCTTTCTCAGGCCATAGCATAGAGCTGGATCAGATGTGAAGCAGCTGGGACTCGAACCAGCACCCATATGGGATTCTGGAACTGCAGGCGGGCAGTCTTAGCCCCTAAGCCATGGCACCAACCCTTCATGGATAATTTTTGAAAGCAGTTATTCTGTCATGAATTTACTATTCCATAAATCTAATTTACTGAGTTATTCTGATTGTTGTAATTAAACTATTTAGCTGAAGTACAAAAACTTAGGCAGAGACCAAGCCGGAAATTCTCACAGTGATTCAGGTGAGATGAGATAGCAACACATTCAAGAGCGAAGTGAAAGAAATGACCACAAGGTTCATGTGATTGGAAGGCAGAACAGTATGATTTCACAGCAGACTGAATGGGTTGTAAGAGAAAGAAAAGAGTCAAGAATAATGTTAAGTTTTGACATGAAAAACTACAAATATAGAATTGCTATCCACTGAGATGGGAAGGGTATGGCTGAAGGAAAGGAGATTGGGAATTCAAAGTCAGACATACTGAGTTTTAACCGCTTCTAGACATACACTCACGGTTACTGAGTAAGCAAGTGGAGATATGATCTGCAAGAGTTTTGTTGTCCATGAATTGACAGCTGGTAAACTCTAATAACAAGGTTAGAGGTGGGCATTTGGCTTGGGAGTTAAGATGTCTGTATCCCACACAGAAGTATCTGAATTTGATACCCAGATGTGGCTCCTACTTCCAACTTGCCAATAACGCGGACACTGGGTGAAAGCAGATGCTCAGGTAACTGAGTTCCTGCCACCCTTGCGGGAAAAGCTGGACTGAGTTCCTGGCTTCCATCTTTAGCCCAGTCCAAGTCTAGTCATTGCAGGCATTCTCTCTCTCTCTCTCTCTCTGTCTCTCTCTCTCTCTCTCTCTCATTTTGTTATAAATGAAGATGACAGAGAATGCTATATTCAGCAAAGCTGCTATAAAAAGTATTAAATTTCAATCAAAAACAGAGGCAAACTAATAAAAAAAGTTTGTTAAGACAATAAATATAAAGCAAGAGATGACAATGAATGCTGAGAAATGCAAAATGCGTGAGGTAAACCCTATGATTTCATCAGCCTACTGATTTCAAGGAGTTACAGTCTATGAATCAAGAAAGTGGACCCTGGGCATGCATTAGCAGATACTCGGTTGAGACAACCTAGGAGTCTGGACAGACCAAGGTGGCTGGAGTTCACATGGCACAGGGGCAGAGAAGAGAGCAGACAAGGCGGAAAATAGACAGTAAGATAGTCAATTTAGTCCCAACCACATCAATGATCACATTCAATGCAAACGGTATGCATAATCCAGTTAAAAGCAGGACTGAGGATGGAATTTAAAAGCAAGACCCATCTATAATTTTTCTACAATAAATGCCATAAGTGGTGAAGGCATAAATTACACATTTATACAATAAACAAAGTGAACAATGTGAAAGTCGATCATTTGTCTTAAAAACTCACAAGAAAACTGAGTGCACAGATCAACTACATATCCTGAAACCTGATGAGAATCAAGTGACTTATTAGGATTTCCAGGTTAACAAATAAGCATGCAAGATACCTTGGTAAATTAGAATTTTAGGTAAACAAATTCCTAGTATAAGAATTATCCAAATATCACAGGAACATAATTTTAGGACACACACACACACACACGGACACACAGGGACCTTAAAAAGTTCAGGGAAAACAAAAGAAAAAATTTTAAATAGTGTTTTCATAACACATGAAATTTTTTGAAGTATTCCCATTTATTGTAGTGCACAGAAAGCCATGACAATAATGAAAGACACAAATAAAAAGAAAATCAAGAAGATTAATTAATAATATTAAAATATGAATTAAAAGAAAAAAGAAAGAAAAAAGGAAAAATACAACAAATAGGTAGTATCCAGACAGATTGTAGGTTTTTAACCAGCTGTATATAAGAAATTTTTAAATATATGTACATTATGTGAGGGGATTTTAAATGTAACAAAATTATGACCAACATCTCTACATTGAAAACTACACAACACTGAAGAAAGGCATACAGGAATACCTAAGTAAACGGAGAGTATACCACATTCATAATTTAAAAACCTCAAAATTAAGAGAACTACTGTACTCAATTTCATCTACTGACTTACCAACATTTTTAAAATGTCTAGGTTTTTATGCTTAATCAGCTGATTCTAAAATATATTCAAAAGGGAAACTGCCAAACTAATTTTGAGAGACAAAATTGGGAGCATCACAATGCCCAGTGTTGGAAATTAATATAAGTCTATGTAATCAAGACAAAATAATAGACACATATAGATAACTTCAGCAGCATAGAAATCGCACTGATACTAATGAATCAACAAAGGAAATTCATTATAACAAGTTAGACTTAAAAAATTGGATATCATTTTATGGCGTAAATAACATAGATGCATACTTTAGAACTGAATCAAAAACAAATTAAAATAGATCACAGATCTGAATACAGGTATTATATATATTTTTCCTTCAAACCACAAATATCCTCATAAGACATTGTGCTTCTAACTTACTGGTAGGAAATAGCAAATAATATAATTTATCTCATGAAGTCTGTAGAATATCTCTTATGTCTAAATTAAAGACATACTCAAGAATTTAACTGACTAGTCTGATGCTATATTTGATATGACCAATTAAAGCAACCTCAACTAGTAATGTATGCTACAGAAATTCTCACACATCCCTTGGTTTTTTCCATGATATCATTGATGTAATAAATTAAATGTTTTAATGATGAATCATAACTAAATCTTATCTCACCAGCTGATTGCAGTATGCTTGAGATTACATATTCTCAAGAAAGTGAATCTACTTTGTAGTCTTACCTATGAAAAAATCTGTGCCTATTTTCCTTCTATATTTACAGTAATAAAGAAGAATGAGCCAGTTCTCTCAAAGCATACAATTCATTTTCCGCGAGTGGGTTTCTTGAGTAGTGGAAGCCACAACAGCTTTGGTAGACCTATCAATGTTGTTACAAATGAACACTCTACGTTCATCATGTGATCATTCTATTTTTAAAATTACAGAGAAACTGCCATACCATTTTTTTAAATTTTTGTTTTTTTGACAGGCAGAGTGGACAGTGAGAGAGAGAGACAGAGAGAAAGGTCTTCCTTTGCCGTTGGTTCACCCTCCAATGGCCTCCGCGGCCGGTGCGCTGCAGCCGGTGCACCGTGCTGATCCGATGGCAGGAGCCAGGTGCTTCTCCTGGTCTCCCCTGGGGTGCAGGGCCCAAGCACCTGGGCCATCCTCCACTGCCTTCCCAGGCCACAGCAGAGAGCTGGCCTAGAAGAGGGGCAACAAGGACAGAATCCGGCGCCCTGACCGGGACTAGAACCTGGTGTGCCGGCACCGCAAGGCGGAGGATTAGCCTAGTGAGCTGGGGCGCCGGCCTGCCATACCATTTTTATAACAGTTCTCCCGGTTCACACTTCACCAACACTGCATGCGGGTTCCAATTTCTCCACATTCTCAACTTGTTATTTCTAAGTTTATTCCCAGTTTTAATACTAGACATCCTAATGGGTGTGGGGTGGCATCTAATTGTGTTTTCTGTTGAAAAGCGGTGAAAGAGACAAGAGATTGAAATTTATCATCAGCTGGTTCACTCCCCAGAGCCAAGAGTCAAGAACTCAGTTCAAGTCTCCCACATGAGTGGCAGGTATTCAACTACTTGAACCATCACCTGCTGTCTCCCAAGGTGACAGGATCCTGCTGACAGGAAATTGGAATCAGAGGTCAGAGCCAGGAATCAAACTCAGGTACTCCTTCATGGGATAACAGGACAACTGTCTTAAACGCTATGTGAAGCCCCAGCCTCTCCTGGTTTTGATTTCCATACCTGAAGATTACTGATACTGAAGCTCTTTTCATGTGCTTGTTGTCCATTTGCATATCTTTTCAGAAATATGTCTATTCAAATCTTTGCACATGTTTAAATTTAGCTTTATGGAGTTTGTTGTGGTGGTAGTGGTGATAGTTGATGTATAGGTATTCCTTTTTTTTTAAGATTTATTTGACAGAGAGAGGCAGAGACAGAGAGAGAGGTCTTCCATCCGCTGGTTCATTCCCCAGATGGCCGCAACGGATGGAGCTGTGCCAATCCAAAGCCAGGAGTTAGGAGCTTCTTCCAGGTCTCCCATGCGGGTGCAGGGGCTCAAGGACTTGGGCCATCTTCTACTGCTATCCCATGTCACAGCAGAGAACTGGATCAAAAGAGGAGCAGCTGGGATTAGAACTGCACCCATATGGGGTATTGGCGCTTCAGGCCAGGGCATTAACCTGCTTAGCCACAGCACTGGCCCCGATGTATAGGTATTCTTTATGCTGGATATAAAGCAATATTATATATCTATATGTGTATATAAGTATGGGTATATAAATACAATTTATGATTATTTATACAGATCTTTATATTTACCTTTCAGTTTCTTCACCATGATATTTGATGCACAGAAGTTTGTTGCTATTATATTCAACTAAATGTACCTATTTTAACTTCCGTCATTGGTGTGTTTGTTGTCACATCTAACAAATCATTTCCAAATGCAGGACATGAAGATATCTCCTACCTGTTTTTTTGAAAATGTTATTGTTTGAACTCTTATGTGTAAGTCTTTAGTTCATTTTCAATTATTTTACTTCAGACATAATATAAAGTAATTGTCCAACAGCATTCTTTGGCAAGTGAATATCCAGTTTTTCCTGCACTGTTAGTTGAAAGGATTGTTGTTACTGGTGGAGTAGAACTTGTCTCCCCAAAACTCATGAGGATGTTCACATTCTGACATCTTCATGTTAATGTCTGATGGATTGAGAAGGGGACTTGATTGAATGATGCCCTCTGAGAAGTGTGTCTTGTGGGGGATCTTCAAGACCTTGGGGGAGCCTTAGAGACTGGTTCTCTGGAGAGGGTTCATTATCTGAGTCCAAGCCCTTCTTAGCTGTTCTCTGTTTCCTGGGTCATGTGAGTGTGCTTCCACACCTCCCATGACCAGCCTCTGCCAGGCGCCAGACTACAAGTCACTCACTCCAGAACTGTGACTTCCGAAACGTAAACCGAAATAAACCTCACTCTTCCCAAGAGACTCTCCTTGAGTATTTCAGTTAAATTAACAAAAAGCAGACTAATAAAATTGCCTTTTTCATACTAATCATTTTACATCCTTTTCCAAAACCAATTGATCTCTAGAGAGTTTATTTCTAGTATTTAAATTCTACTCCACTCATCTGTATGTATTTTCGCACTTGATCTTAGCCAAAACGCCGAGCAGCGATTGCATATATTTCTGTAGCAGCACCATACCTTCTGGATTACTGTAGTTTCATAGTAAGTAATGAAGTAAGGAAAGACAAGATTCTCCTTTCTAGATCAATATTGTTACAGATGTATCTTGATCTTTCTTTCATATTGTTTCTTTTCAATATCTGGTGGACCTGAATTGTCCCTATCAAAGAACAACACAAAAGAAATTTTAGTTGGCAACAGCATATATTGGATACAGTAAGGAAGTCTGCTCTTCATTTCATATTAAAACTATACCAAATTGCTAAATCAATTGAAGTACTATGACTCAGACAAAAATCCTCATACATTAAATACTGCATGTGATAATTTAGGTTCCAGATAGAAATTATTAAGATAAATTATGCAATAGATACTCTAAATACTAGCTGTCCATTTAGGAAAAATCCAGACCCCTATGTTTCACTTTACAAAGTAAAAGGCACAAATAAATTCAAAATCTGAACATCAAACATACTCAAAATACTAGGATATAATTTTATATTTTTTAAAAAATGTTATTTTGTGTAAACAAATTTCATGTATTTCATGTACCAACTTAGGAACATAGAGCTACTTCCCTCCTTAACCTCCCTCCACCCATGCTTCCACCCATCCTCCTTTCTCTCTTATGCCCTCTTTAATTATTACAATGATCTACTTTCACTTAACTTTGTACTCATAATATTTTTATCTTAGTAATTATCTTCTCTAAAAAGCAAAATAGCCAAAAATAAAATTATTTCTCATTAAAAAGTCACCAAAATAAAATATCAAAAGATAATAAAAATTTGGTTTAATGAATATACAATGGTTAATACAAGATATTCTTAAAAGGGGTGAGTGCTTGGCATAGAAGTAAAGAGCCTGGAATGCCTGCATCCCATATTGTAGTGTCTGGGTTGGAGCCCTGGCTCTTCTAATTCTAACTTCCTGCAAATGTGTGCCCTGGAAAGTAGCAAACACTGGTTCAAGTATTCAGGTTTCTGTCACACAGGAGAGACGAGGACTGAGTCCCCGGCTCCTGCCTGCAGCCTGGTCCTTCCCCATCTGGGATGGGAGTGAGCAGGTGGATGGAAGCTTCCTCTTTGTTTCTAGCTATTTGCCTTTCAAATGAAATGAAAATAAACCCTTATTTAAATGTTATCAAAAGTTATATCAACTTTACAAATAAGAATACTTAATAAACTAAACATGTTTATGAAAAATTACCAATAATATGCCAATCATATGCATAGACTATCATAGAAGAAACACAAATGGCTAGTAAAAATATCAAAATAGATCTTTCAGAAAAATAAAATTAAAAATATGAAAGATTAATGATATTAAATTATGGCAAGAATTTGGAAAAATAGGTTCTCCACGTTTGTTCAGGTTTGTTCTTTACAGCATTATATTAACTAATACTTTTTAAAAATATTTACTTAATTACTTAATTGTTTGAAATACAGAGCTAGAGAGAGAGAGAGAGAGAAAGAGAGAAAGAGGGAGACAGAGAGAGAGATCTTCCATCTGGTGGTTCACTCCCCAAATGGCTTCACACATCTGGAGCTGGGCAGATTTGAAGCCAGGAGCCAGAAGATTTTATTCTGGGTCTCCCATGTGGGTTCAGGGGCCATCTTCAACTTCTTTCCCAGGCATATTAGCAAGGAGCTGGATAGGAAGTGGAGCAGCCAGGAAATGAACCAGCACCCATATGGGATGCCAGCACTGCAGGCAGCAACTTTACCAACTACGCCACAGCACCAGCCCCTAGTTACTAGTTTTTTAAAAATTGAATATTTGCCACTGGGCAAAGGCTAAACAAATATAATATATCATGGAATAAGTTTAAAATGTATTAATGGACATGCAAGTATATATAATCTCTTAGACTGTTAAAAGAAAACATGGTTTATTTAATCATATCTATGAAAAAGGACTCAAGTGATACATTTACTAAGCAAATGTGGATAAACAGGTGCTACAAGTGTTTTGGAACTGTGTGCGTTTTACCCATCATGGTGGTCACAGTCAGAGCCAGGACAGGGGCATGTGTGGGAGAAGCATGGCTGAAAGTGCTTTCTGCCCTTGGTTGCCTACTTTTGCAGTTGGAATTCATTAAAATATGTTTAATAAAGTCAAATAAAACCCTTCATACTATCATATGAATACAATTTTAGCTCAGTCAATATATTTGCAGTATTTCAAAATGCTAGCAGAAGCACTGTTTGTCCCTTCCATCTGTTAGAAAATTATATTAATCACCGAAATATGTCATTCCACAGAAAGTTTTAACTTCGTATGCTCTTTGTTATTAAGGAAGTGCAAAAAACAACGAGCTACCAGTTTCCTAATTATCCATTTTATATATGAGTCTAACCTCCACATTAATATTTATTTAAAATTCAAGCCAATTGAATATTAACCCTTCAGATTTCTGTCATAAATGTTGCAATAGATTCATCCTACACTGAATCTAGGGAATAGCTTATCGTATTACATCTTTACAAAATTTCAAAATAATAGTCTTGCTTCTCAGGCAGTCATACTTCAAAGATTTGTTTCATGAGGTAATATCTATGGCTTATTGCCAATGAGTCTGACCTATCTTGGGTTAGCTGGCATTTGGATTTTACTCAACTAATCCACAGACATTTATTGACCATCTGCTATGCTAGACATTCTTTTCTGTAATCACTGAGAATACAGTTCTACAAAAGTAAATTTAATGACTAGGATTGAATTGATGAACTTAGAAAATGGTTATTATCCTTGAGATATTTCAGAATATTTTTGTGAACAATATAAAAATACAGCTCGCTTACTGAAATTCAATCTTAATTACTAAACTTGAATTAATAAAAGGTATGTTTTGAAATTTATGTGACATATATGTAGTTTTTTTTTTTTTTTTTTTTTTTTTTTTTTTTTTTTTTTTTTTTTTTTTTTTTTGACAGGCAGAGTGGACAGTGAGAGAGACAGAGAGAGAAAGGTCTTCCTTTGCCGTTGGTTCACCCTCCAATGGCCGCCGCTGCAGCCGGCGCACCGTGCTGATCCGATGGCAGGAGCCAGGATCCAGGTGCTTTTCCTGGTCTCCCATGGGGTGCAGGGCCCAAGCACCTGGGCCATCCTCCACTGCACTCCCTGGCCATAGCAGAGAGCTGGCCTGGAAGAGGGGCAACCGGGACAGAATCCGGCGCCCCGACCGGGACTAGAACCCGGTGTGCCGGCGCCGCAAGGTGGAGGATTAGCCTATTGAGCCACGGCGCCGGCCGACATATATGTAGTTTTTAAAATAAGGGCATGGATGATAGAAATAAAACCCATTCAGGAATGTATGCAGAAAGGCAAGTAAAAATTTAATTAACTGTACAAGTCATGCGTTTGTCACGCCCGGTAATCACAACATCGTGATCGCTCTTCAGAGTTCCCCCTATGCTGAATAACAGCTGCTGGTTATCCTGGTGAACGTTTATGAAAGTAAAGTCTGTCTAGCTCATTACGTTTGTACCCCACCTGACTATACACTAATGTGAAAACTGCAATCATTTTCAGTTAGACTGTGACTATTTGAGTCAGTGCCTGGAGAAACTGAGAGAGTATTTATTTCCTGTGTATCTGATTTACAGAATATTTTAATCAATGTTTTCTAGACGAGTGAAATTCTGTAAATTACTCAGCGGGTCAAACTCTGCTAATTCTCCACCTCTGGCCAAGGCGCTGTTACAAGCTCCTCCTGAATACGGGAGAATCAGCAGACATTTCACGTTGCCTTTTCCTTTCTGGGATGGGGACTTCATGTGAAAACTTGCCTGGCTCACAGAGTGCCCAGGTATTTGGTCAAACGGTATTCTCGGTGTGTCCACAAGGATGTTTTGGTGAGAATATCATTTTCAACAGCACAGTGAAGCAATGGTGCCCAGATACATAGAGACAGCCTCTTTAGGACAAAAAGCTGAGTCTTCACCAGGTGAGAGAAGCCCGGGCAGAACGCCTCTCAACTTCCTCTGTACCCTGGGCTCCCTGGCTCTCTGATGTCTCATGTTGTAAATTGCTCTGCTCATCTCCATAATCACATGCATCAATCCTTATTTTATATGCTTTCTTGTTGGGGTCTGTTTCTCTGGACCTGGGGAAATGTTGATGCTTGAATCTACACTTGCACGCAAAAAGCTAACTCTTAGTATTTTCAGCCAAATTGAGCTCATTTTACATGATAGGCAGAAAAATGCAATTCTAAAGCTCATCACTGGAAATGCATAAAAGCACAGATCTTTAAAAATTCACACTCATTTGTTACTAATGAAACTTACGATTTGCCCTGTAAAAGCCCTGAAGACCAGTCTGGGTTGGTACTTTCAGTACTATTGCATGATTCATTTTCATTAAATTATTTTGTCATCTGAAATCAAGCATAGAGGGGTACATAAAAGTTAACACACTCTACAGAAAGCAAATAAGTTTCATGTGTTATTTCCAATGTTAACATCAGTACTATAAGAACAACATCATATTTTACACACTTTAGATCAAAATATTGGCCTGAATACATGATTATATTATAGTCTATATATTATATATAATATAATATACATAGACTATATATATTATAGTCTATGTATATTATATTATAGTCTATAAGAACTACATATTCAACTTGCATATTTGTCTTTTGATGCTATTATATTTTAGTTTTTTTTTACGATTTATTTATTTATTTGAAGGTCAGAGTTACAGAGACAGAGGGAGAGATGGAGAGAGATTAATCTTCCATCTACTGTTTCACTCTCCAGATGACCCTAACAACCATGTGTGGGCCAGGCTGAAGCCAGGAGCTCCATCTGGGTCTCCTATGTGAATTGTAGAGACCCAAGTACTTGGGCCATTTTCCAATGCTTTTCTCAGGCCATTACCAGAGAGCTGGATTGGAATTGGAACAACTGGGGCATGAACCAACGACCATTTGGGACACTGATGTCACAGGTGGGGGCTTTACTCTCTGTGCACAACACTTGCCACAAGATCCAGGGTTTTTTTTTTTTTTTTTTTTTTTTTTTTTGATCACCTTATGTATATATGTTTATCTGATTTCAGTTGGAAATTGTGTTATGATCTAATAATATCATGACTTCCTACACATTCATGGCCTTTTTCTGTTACTCAAGAATGTGCTTATGTTTTCTTTATTTGCTTTTGGGCATTTCTTTCTAGTTATCATCCTGGAAACATAGTTATGATCCAACTTTGTAAACTTAGTACTTTGTTTTGATATATTATTTAACTAGTTATTTTTGATATGTTTCCATGTGTTTCTTAATTTTATTTTTAATATGGACCAATATTTATTGAAGATATTTTGTGATCTGGGTTAATCTATATACCTTCTTGTTTCTTGATTTAATAAGATAAAAACCAAACCTACATTTTAGGAGTCAGCGTTATAGGAACAAAATAATACCAACAATAATAAGTATGAACATTATTTCAGATACTTCATCAATTTATAATCCATGTATATTTTCTCATTTAACACTAAAAAATGCTCTTAACATATTCATTTGACAAACGACCTTGGAAACATCAAATATGTTTTCCAAAGTGAAAGAGCTATCATGCAACCAGGTTTTACCATGTGTCATGACTTAAACACCAGCTGGCATTACCTATACTCCAAATACTTGTTGGAGAACAGATCCTCAAATTTTGCTTCCAAATATTAATCAAAAGCTCAGAGTGATTTTGAGGTAGTTCAGGTAAGCTGGAAATCAGTTTTGCATATTATATTATTCACGGAAATTTTGATTTCACTGTTAACTCTGACCAGCCCCACTGGAGCAGGACATCTGGTCAACCATGTACACTGAGCTTTCATCAAACGACTTGCCCAATACCAGGGATTGCTAGGGGACCTTCCAGGTGCTATTTCACAATCAAGACACCTTTGCCGCTTAGATTCCAGAAGGAAAACACACCTGGACAAGGCCTGAGAAGAGACAAGACAGAGGCAACTGCTGACATGTCCAGGAGCTACAGAAGTGGTCTAAGCTCTAAGCCACTGAGATTTGGAGTATTTAGTACGCAGGGGAGTGAACCAGAACATTCTGCACCCAGACCACGTCACTGTGACATTTACTAGGCACTTTGACATTTTCCATTGGATCATGAAGAGGAAACTAAGAAAAATTAGGGAATGCTATTACTTTGCCACAACTGCAAACAGAAAGTGTTATTGATAATGTTGTTTACTCTGCAAGTCACTAACTTTCCTCTTGATGGGACCTCATGGGAGCATTTTCTCTCTGATTCCAGTTACAGAAATAACTCTACTTCATCACTTACGTGGGAGCTGAGCTTGCAATGAACTAGGTAATGGAATAACTCTAACTCTCTCATAGGCTTCTGAGAAACAAGTACTAGATTTCTGTAAGCCATTTTGGCTACTAAACTTATCAATGATTTCATCTTTTCTAACTTTCATTTATTCATTTTAACCTTACCCAACTGTACTGGGAAACACACATTTCCATAAACCCTGTTTGAGATAAAGCTGTTAAAATGGGCATAGTACAAAAGGAAGGCAGTAATGCTCCCAAAGGTGTAATTATAATGATCATATTTTTGTTATTTAATATGAAAATAAGGGAATAATCAAATAAGCCTACCCATAACTAATCCATGTACAGATAATGTTCACCTCTCCTCTACAGACATGTTTCTCTGAGTATGGTCAACATAAGAACCACATGGGAACCTCACAGAAATGAAGAAATCTGGACTCCACCATGGGACCTACGCAGTCTGTTACCCACTACACAAATTTCACAAATGCACCTAATTCACTTGGTTTGAAGCTTGTAAAAGAAGTGTTTTCTATTGCCCCCCATGGTATGATTGAACAGGCAACCCAGGAATAAAACATTCACGACTGGAGATGTATCATAAGATTTATAAGAAGTAATAAATAAAATATACCCAAAGTCCCCAAATTGGTCAAAAGGGAAAATACAATAAACTCTCCATGGGTAATAACTGATTGTTTGGAATGTAAAAGTATTTTCTGTATTTTACAAGTCTTATTTCATTGAAACTTTGTGTTTTGATGTACATTACTTTTCATAGATATTCACCAGTTTTACAACGGGAATGCTTAAATAAATTGTCTAGAGATTATATAATTTGTAGAAACCTTGATTCAGAAGTACTGCACACTTCACTGAAGGTAGTGGAAGACTCACTACCTCTTTCTGACAGGAACAGCTGGATCCTTATCACAGCTGTCTAGTCTCCAACTATTCTCAGTCAGACCCTTAACAGTAAGTAAAATGTTAATTTTAAAAGTGTGCACATTTCAGTAATTAACAGCACATTATTTGTATGTTTGAGATCAAGAAATCACATACATTGAAATTTTTCTTTGCATGGGCCTGCGCTGAGGCTTAGTAGGCTGTCTCTGCCTATGGTACCAGCATTCCATATGGGTGCCAGTTCCTCTCCCAGCTGCATCTCTTTGCATCCAACTCTGATGGTGGCCTGCGAATGCACTGGAAGATGGCCCGAGTGCTTGGATGGGACCCTGGAGGAAGCTCCCGGCTCCTGGCTTTGGACCAGCCCAGCTCTCTCCATTTTGCCCATTTGGGAAGTGAACCAGTGTGTGGAAGACCTTTCTCTCTGTCTACCCCTCTCTCTGTAACTCTACCTTTCAAACAAATAAATACTATTTTTTGCCTTTGCTTACTTTTGCTGTGTCCATAAATTTTGGAACTTCTATTTATTCATAGTTGCTGTTGGACGAGATATCTTTATCTAAGCATCAGTCTTGTCTAAATACCCAAAGCCCTATGTAGTGCTGTCAATAGGGGCTTTCATAAACAATTTTTCTTTGGGCTTCTCGGTAGTTCATATATTCTTACGCAATGACTGGGATCAAAATCCCCCTGCATAGGCCGGCGCCGCAGCTCACTAGGCTAATCCTCCGCCTTGCGGTGCCAGCACACAGGGTTCTAGTCCCGGTCGGGGCACTGGATTCTGTCCCAGTTGCCCCTCTTCCAGGCCAGCTCTCTGCTATGGCCCGGGAGTGCAGTGGAGGATGGCCCAAGTACTTGGGCCCTGCACCCCATGGGAGACCAGGAGAAGCACCTGCTCCTGCCTTCAGATCCGGTGCGCCCGCCGCAGTGCGCTGGCTGCGGCGGCCATTGGAGGGTGAACCAACGGCAAAGGAAGACCTTTCTCTCTGTCTCTCTCTCTCTCACTGTCCACTCTGCCTGTCAAAAAAAAAAAAAAAAAATCCCCCTGCATAAACCAACAATGTAAAGATGTTCAACTCAACCCTAACAGATCCAAATTTATACTCAGATCTTCTTTTCAACAAATGACTAAAACTAGCCTTGTATAAGGAACATGGATTTTAACACTAGTAAGTATAAACCAAATGTATATAAATATATGGTGTAACAGCTGCTTGGGCATAGTACTTCTCATTTTCATTTCACATATTCTGTGGTTTTAAAACATTTTGTTGCAAACACAATAAAAATCTTTTTATCCTTTTTTGTTGCGCATGCAGTTTGAATTGTAATTATGATAAAAGCTCCTCAAAGTAAAATTGTTGCACAGCTTTATTTATTTCCTTAGGACTGGTTTCTTAACATGGAATTGCTGAATAAATGCTGTGGTCACCATAAGTATGTACATGCCATAAGTATGTAAATGGTCAGCATAAGTATGTAAATGTCTCAGCCTTTTAATCCCTAAACAAATCACCTTCCTGAACTACACTGTGGCACATCACTCCGTCACTCCCACTGTGGTGTGTCTGAATGATTGAGCCCTCTATTGACAACCTTTAGTGAGCATTAGATTTTTAAGTTTTTGACAATTTTATGAAAAAACCTTACTTGAATTTACATTTCTATGATTTCTAATGAGGCTAAACTTGTAAATATACTTCTTGGATAATTTTATGGCTCTTTTTCTTTTATATTCTTTTTTAATGTTGCTTTTTCTTTTTTCCTTAGAATCTTATTCATTTATTTATTTGAAAAGCAAAGCAAAAAAGAGAGAAGAAGAGACAGAGAAAGAGACTTTCCATCCATTTGTCCACTCCCCACATCGATGGACTAGCCAGGTGTGTGCCAAGCCAAAATTAGGAGCCAGAAACTGCATGCTGGTCTCCCATGTGGGTGGCAGAGGACCACGTACTTTGGCCAACACCCATTGTCTTCTCAAGCACATTGGCAGGAACTTGGATGGCAAATGGAATCCAATTGGCATGCCCTTATTGGATAAAGGCATTGCAAGCAAGGTTTAACCTGCTGTGCCAAAATGTTTATCCCTGTTGCATTTTTCTTAATGATCTGTTGGAGATACTAAAGCATATCATTTTAATTGATATGTAACTGATAAGATTCTATTTCATATTTATTGTACAGATTTATGAGTTAGCCATTTGTAATCATATTTTGTTCATACCAATTCATTTTAAAGTTTTCAGTGCAGCATAACAAAAGTGCTATAAAATGCACTTTAAAAAATTGCCTGATGAATTCCTATAAAATAAAGATTTATACCAAATGAAAACACCAAAATAATTAGAATTTGATTTGGGATATAAAATATTATAATTCCTGAATTTTCTTTCATCTACCACTCTTGGTACAATCCGCATGAATTCTTATGTCAGACTTTGAATTTCATATGCAAATAAAATCACATATTGTTTTCTCATTTATGTTGAGAACTTATGTCCATCCACCACTGTATCAGAAACATTGCAGTTGGGGCAGTGACTTTATTTACTGGGGGGCTATCAAATGCACAGGGTGAATATAACTTTTCCATAATATAATTTGCTTGTGAAAGCTGAAATTTTACCACTTGTAACAAATACTGCTGGAAGTAACAGGCTTACGTGGTTCACTTCTTATGAAAGTATTATAATTTGGATGTTCACATTCAGATTCGTGGTCTCACTCAAAGTAATTTTGTGTGCTTTGAGGTTTTCCATATCAATATAATAGTTTATGATTACATTGCACAGGATATCTTCTGGTTGAGTTAGATGGTGGCATTTCTTGTAAATCAAGTAACCATGTATGTGTGGGTCTGTCTCTGTACTCTCAATCTGTTCGTCTTTCTCACACCATTGGTCATAATAATTGCCAGAATATAGTATTTCTAAATTCTAATAAGGATATTTATTCCAACTTTGGTTTCCTTCTGAATGGTCTTGCTATTCCTGGCTCAACAGATTCTAGATTAAGATGAGAGATTGTTAATAAATCAGAGGGCTATGAATTCCTGTGGGCATTGGAATCTGTCTGAAGTAGTAGAAATAGAATGTAGAAAAAGTTATAGGTTAAGGGGGTAAATTTTCTGATAGAATACTAAAAAAAGATTATTTTTAATACAAAGATTATTGTCATTTTAATTTTGTTTTTAAACATGATATATTTAATTTTTACAATTTATCTGAGAGGCTGGAAGACAGGAAAAGACAGACAGCTCCTATTTATTAGTTCAATCCCCAAATACACATGAGCTGGGAATTCAGTCCAGGTATCCCAAATGGGCAGCAAGGATTCAGTTACTTAAGTCACCATCTCTGTATCCTGTGATCAGCATTAGCAAGAAGCTGAGGTCAGGATCCGTAGGTAGGTACCAATCCCAGGTGCTCCAATACGTAATGTGGGCATCTTAACCACCATGCATTAAATTTGAAATAAGAGGAGTAACACACACACACACACACACACACACGACCACATTTCTCTTCCAACAGATGTACCTCCCATAGAGACAACTCTTCATTTCCAAATGGCTGTGGATACAGCTCCTTTATGACTTCTTCGTTCCAGGAATTCAAATTCATAAACCTGATTAGCTCCATGATATGGCATGGAGAAATGAATTGCAAATGACGATGCAGTGGAGATCATGTATCCAAACATGCCATTACACTTTCTGGCAAGGGACATATAAATGTTGATCATCACATCTAGTTTGCCAAGCAAACAGATCAAAATAGAACGAATGTAACTACGTATCTGTGAGTTCGATAGCATCGAAGCTGTCCCTCTAGGATACTGGAGGTACATTTAGCCAACCCATGCTTTCACTGCCAACAACTGTTTACTTGTTAGTCGGTTCTCTGGCAGCCAATGAGGTAATTTGACTAAAATCAGGAAATGGAGATAAATAATGCAAATTCCATGTCTCTTGCACACGTAATGAAATTAAAACACCTGGGAAAAAAAGAAAAAAAAAAAAAACGGAAAGGAATAGTAGGAGACACAGACTGACTGTGTTCCCTGAGGGGAAGGCTTGCCATGGTTACCAAGTGCCAGATTCAGGTAGGTAAAGCTAACAGCCATTTCTTCCTGCTAGGCTGGTTCTCCTGGCACTCCATGGGTGGACTGATCTCTGTTAGAGTAATCCAGCCAGGAAGGGATCAACAAAATTAACTCTTCCTACTTGTTGGTGATAAAAGACTTTCTGCGCCTGGGTGGACACACACATTGGAGTTGAAATCACTAAGATGGCTCATGGAGAATTCTCAGTTTCTGCAGGGAGTGGGTTGCTGAGAGTGGAGACAGTGGGAATAGGGAGGTAGGAAGGGCAGTCCATTACAAGTCCAATGTGCAGAGCAGAGATGTCCCTCTGAAGCAGACGGACAGTGAGAGCAAATACTCCGTTTAATCATTTCACATGTCCTGAAACAGGAAAAAATTCTCTCCTTGGTACCACCACAAATGTTGGAACAGGTAAGAAGCAGCAATTATATCATCTGCATATAGGGAAAATTTGACGTCTTTCTTTCCAGTTAAAATGCTTTTAGTCCCTTTCTCTTTCCTAATTACTCTGCTAGTACTGCCAGTGCTCTCATGAATAAAAAACAGTGAGAGTGGGCACCCTTGTCCTCTTGCTGATACTAGTGGGAAAATTTTTACTTTTTCATCATTAATGATGATGTTAGATATGGGTTGTTATCTATGATTTTAATATGATCGGGTACATTCCTTCTATACCTAAGTTTTTGAGAGATTTTCTCATGCGAGAGTATTGACTTTTGTCAAAAGTTTCCTCCACATCTGTTGAGATGATCATATGGGTTGTATCCATCATTCTATTAATGTAGTGTAGCATATTGATAAATTTGCATATGCTGAAATATTCCTGCATCCTGGGAATAAATCTCACTTGATCATAGTGAATAATCCTTTGAATGTGCTATTGAATTTGGCTTCCTGGTAAATTTCCTTTATTGTTCTTCTCTGGCTTTGCTATCAGAATAATGCACATATGAAATAAGTTTGGAAGTAGTACCCATATTTCAATGTTTGGTATAGGTAGAGCATTGTCAATGTTAGTTATTTAAATTTTGGAAGAACTCAGCAGTGAAACCAAGAGTTTCTGGGCTTTCTTTGATAGAAAAGTTTTATTATTTTTTGTTTTGTTAAGATTTTCTGTTTCTTTATGATTCAATTTTAGTAGGTTATAAGGATGTATGTTCCTTTGTATACATATATGTATTTATGTATACACACACACACACACACATGTATATGCAGAAAGAGAGAGAGAGAGAGAGAGCGCTCCTCTTCTATAGGGAAACATTAACTTTTAACCAAATTTATCTATAGATTTAATAGAATTGCCATGACCATCTGGCCAAGATGCATATGTATGTGTGTGTCATAGTATAGAAACTAACAGAATATATAAAAATATATGTGGAGCTTCAAGGACATAGAATAATAAGGTAAAGTGAAGGGCTTTTAAAAATTAATTTATTTATTAGAGACACAGCAAGGGAGGAAGTGGAGGAGGAGAAGAAGGAGGGAGGAGAGAGAGGGGGAGAAAGTAGGGAGACAGAGTGAGGGAGTAGGGGGGAGAGAGAAATAGAGAGAGAGACAGAGACAGAGAGAAAGAAATACCCAGTACTAGTTCATGCCACAAATCTCCACAATGACTGGAGGAATGAAGCTAGGAGCTGTAAAGCCTGTCCAGGTCTCCCACATGGATGAAGGAAACCCAATTACTTGAGTTATGACCACAGCTTCTCCAAGTGTACATTATCAAAAGTTGGAGTCAGAAACAAGATCTTACATGAACCCAGGCAATGGACATGGGTCATGGCATCCTAACTGACATCTTAACTACTAATCCAAACACCTGCCCAGGGGAAGAGATATTTTTCTTAACCTATGTGGAGAATTAGAGATCACTGTTTAAGAATGAAGGTAATAGCTTTTCACCAAGATGGCGCCGAAGGCGAAGAAGGAAGCTCCTGCCCCTCCTAAAGTCGAAGCCAAAGTGAAGGCCTTGAAGGCCAAGAAGGCAGTGCTGAAAGGCGTCCACAGCCACAAGAAGAAGAAGATCCGCACGTCCCCCACCTTCCGGCGGCCCAAGACGCTACGCCTCCGACGGCAGCCCAAATACCCTCGGAAGAGCGCCCCCAGGAGAAACAAGCTTGACCACTCTGCCATCATCAAGTTCCCCCTGACCACGGAGTCGGCCATGAAGAAGATAGAAGACAACAACACACTGGTGTTCATTGTGGATGTCAAGGCCAACAAGCACCAGATCAAACAAGCTGTGAAGAAACTCTATGACATTGATGTGGCCAAAGTCAACACCCTGATCAGACCTGACGGAGAGAAGAAGGCGTATGTGCGGCTGGCTCCGGACTATGATGCTCTGGACGTTGCCAACAAAATTGGGATCATCTGAACGGAGTCCAGCTGGCTAATTCTAAATATATGTTTTTTCACCATAAAAAAAAAAAAAAAAAAAAAAAAAAAAAAAAAAAAAAAGAATGAAGGTAATAGAACATTAGACTAAGAACAGGCAAGTAGATGGAAAAATAGAGAGTCCCCTAAGGGACCAAGTCTAAATTAAATTTTGATTAATGACAAATCTAGGAGAGCAACTGAGTAGGAAAATGCCAACTACGTAATGAATGGTCTCGGTCAACTGAGAATCCACATGGAAAAATAAAATTGAACTCACAATGTATGCCAAAATTAAGGCTTAGTATACTCAAAACCCATTTTAAAAATAATATTTTCAGGCCGGCAGCCCATGGCTCAATAGGCTAATCCTCTGCGGCACTGGCACACAGGTTCTAGTCCCGATTGGGGCACTGGATTCTGTCCTGGTTGCTCCTCTTCCAGTCCAGCTCTCTGCTGTAGCCCGGGAGTGCAATGGAGGATGGCCCAAGTGCTTGGGCCCTGCACCCACATGAGAGACCAGGAGGAAGCACCTGGCTCCTGGCTTAGGATCAGCATGATGCGCTGGCCGCAGCATGCCGGCCTCAGTGGCCATTGAAGGGTGAACCAATGGCAAAAGGAAGACCTTTCTCTCTGTTTGTCTCTCTCTCTCACTGTTCACTCTGCCTGTCAAAATAAAATAAAATAAAATAAAATAAAATAAAATAATCATGAAACTCCACAAAAACAAAACAAACAACCCACTTAAGAGATGAGCCAAGGACCTCAATTGACATTTTTCAAAAGAGGAAATCCAAATGGCCAACAGACACATGAAAAAATGTTCAAGATCACTAGCAATCAGGGAAATGCAAATCAAAACCACAGTGAGGTTTCACCTCACCCCGGTTAGAATGGCTCACATTTAGAAATCTACCAACAATAGATACTGGCGAGGATGTGGGGAAAAAGGGACACTAACCCACTGTTGGTGGGAATGCAAACTGGTCAAGCCACTATGGAAGTCAGTCTGGAGATTCCTCAGAAACCTGAATATAACCCTACCATTCAACCCAGCCATCCCACTCCTTGGGATTTACCCAAAGGAAATGAAATTGGCAAACAAAAAGCTGTCTGCACATTCATGTTTATTGCATCTCAATTCACAATAGCTAAGACCTGGAGTCAACCTAAATGCCCATCAACAGTAGACTGGATAAAGAAATTATGGGACATGTACTCTATCGAATACTATACAGCAGTAAAAAATAATGAAATCCGGTCATTTGCAACAAAATGGAGGAATCTGGAAAACATTATACTGAGTGAAATAAGCTAGTCCCAAATGGACAAATATATGTTCTATCTGATCAGTGACAACTAACCGAACACAAAAAGGAAACCTGTTAAAGTGAAATGAACACTATGAGAAACGGAGACTTGATCAGCTCTTGCCCTGATGGTTGATGAACAATTTAATAAGTTATCCCTCTTAGTACTGTTTTGTTCGTTTCTTCTACTTAATACTATTGGTTGAATTCTGTAATTAATACAGTTATTCTTAAGTGTTGAAACTTAACTGAAAAGTGATCCCTGTTAAATATAAGAGTGGGGATAAGAGAGGGAAGAGATGTACAATTTGGGACATGCTCAAGCTGACTTGCCCCAAATGGTAGAGTTAGAAACATGCCAGGGGATTCCAATTCAATCCCATCAAGGTGGCATGTACCAATGCCATCTCACTAGTCCAAGTGATCAATTTCTGTTCACAATTTATCATAATGATAGGACTAAGAGTCAAAGGGATCACACAAACAAGACTAGTGGCTTCAAATACTAACCGATAGATTAATAAAGGGAGAGAATGATCCAACATGGGAAGCAAGATTCCCAGCAGACTCATAGAATGGCAGATGTCCTAAACAGCACTCTGGCCTCAGAATCAGCCCTTAAGTCATTCGGATCTGGCTGAAAAGCCCATGAGAGTATTTCAGGCATTAAAAGCCAAGACACTCTGGCAAAAAAAAAAAAAAAATGACCTAAATGAAAGATCTCCACGAGTGAGATCCCAGTGGAAAGAACAGGTCATCAAAGAAGGAGGTGCCTTTCTCTGAAGGGAGGAGAGAACTTCCACTTTGACAATGGCCTTGTCTAAATATGATCAGAGTCGGTGAACTCAAAAGGTTTCCATAGCCTTGGCAGCTCATGACAAGAGCCTAGGGTGATTACTGATGCCATAAACAAGAATGTCAATTTGTTAAGTCAACAACGGGAGTCACTGTGCACTTACTCCTCATGTAGGATCTCTGTCCTTAATGTGCTGTACATTGTGATTTAATGCTATAACTAGTACTCAAACAGTATTTTTCACTTTGTGTTTCTATGTGGGTGCAAACTGTTGAAATCTTTAATGTATGCTAAACTGATCTTCTGTATATAAAGAAAATTGAAAATGAATCTTGATGTGAATGGAATGGGAGAGGGAGCAGGAGATGGGAGGGGTACGAATGGGAGGGAAATTATGGGGGGGGGAGCCATTGTAATCCATAAACTGTAATTTGGAAATTTATATTTACTAAATAAAAAAAAGAATTCAAAAAAATTTTTTGAGTTTTATTATGTAGAAAGTAAAGATTTCTGAAAGCAAAAATTACTGTTAGTATTGCTGAATTCTAGCAAATTTAATGACCTAGAATGCTTAAGATTGAGATTTTGAGAGGACAGTTAATAGTGCAATGCCTTAGACTTCATTTGGGACATTCACATCCCTCATCAAAACATCTGAGTTTGAGTCCCAACTCTGGCCCCAATTCTAACTTTCTGTTAATGTGCAACCTGGGAGGGAACAGGCAAAGGAATAAGTATTTGGGTCCCTCCCACCTACATGGGAGACTCAGATTGAGCTTTGACCTGGCTCAACCCCAGCTGTTGTGGGCATTTGGGGAGCACTCAGTGGGTGGTAGATCTCTCTATTAGTCTCTGTATCTCTTGTGCCTTTCAAATAAGTGAAATTAGTTGATTACTTTTCAAAAGATGGAGTTTTTGTTTTCTGAATTGAACAGTGTTTCTGAAAGAATAATAAACACCTTCTTTTTCTGCACTAAAAAAAGAATAATATTTTCAAAGACAAAGAAGAAGCACATCATCATGGCCTATGATGGCAGAGGATTTCTTAAACAGGAACTAATAAAAACAATCCTCATGAGAAGACGTTAACATGCACAGTGAAATCAAACACTTTGGCTTCTGAAGGACCCAGAAATCATGTCCTTCAGTCAAAGCATTTTCATTGTTAACTGAGAAAACTATAATATGGTGCCAAATAAAGCCATTTTTGCCTTTGTTTGAAGTCTCCCCCTCCTTAATTGGTCCTGGAAGACCTGCATGCAGTTCAAGCAGGAGAAACTGATTGACAAGAAAGAGAGGCAGATAGGGCAGCAGTGCCAGACGATGGCAACCGTTTCACCCAGAGCAGGACTTGGAGGTGCCGGCCAGCCCTAGTGGGGTGAAGATGAGTCAACCTTGGAAACAGACACAAGGGAGAAGTTGTGAAATATACCGAACTTGGCTTTCTAAATCCTGATATGAAAAGACAGCTTTGATTCTGCCCATAGCTACTACTAACTGGTGGTGAAGAGCACTTGTAAAAAGCAAGATTAAAGAATGTGATTACAGAAAAGTAAGGAAACATGCCCCGTTAGTGCTTGGGAGTTCTGCTCCATTTACAAGTTAGTTCCACAATGTAGCACAGCAGGTTAAGCTGTCACTTGGGACACAGGCACCCCAAACTGGAGTGTTTCTGATCTGGCTTCCTGCTCATGTGCACTCCGGGAAACAGCAGGTGATGGCTTAAAACCTGGGTCCCTGCCATCCACGTGAGAGAGACCTGGATGGAGTTCTGGGCCCCTGGCTTCAGACTCACCCGGTCCTGGCTATTGCAGGCATTTAGAGAATGAATCAGATCTCTCTCTCTCTCTGTCTCTCTCCTTTAAAATAAGTAAAATTTAATAAATTTCAAATATAATAAAAAATTGATTCCATATATTGAAGAATTGATTCCCAGAGACAGAACTTCAGTAAACTAGAAGAGATAGTATAATCATAAACAAAGCAAAGGGGCACCAAAGTTCAATGGCCTGTAAATCAGCCATAGGTAGATTTATTAATCCTCACAAGAATCTGTTTATTCCAAAAGCACATATTCAGTTGATGTATTAGGAGACTTAAGAGTTATATAATTAAAATATTTCTAGGGCTGGAGCTGTGGTGTAGCAGGTAATTTGTCCTCTGCAGTGCCGGCATCCCATGTGGGCACCGGTTCAAGTCCTGGCTGCTCCACTTCCAATCCAGCTCTCTGCTACAGCCTGGTAAAGCAGTAGAGGATGGCCCAAGTGATTGGGCCCCTGAACCTACGTAGGAGACTAGAGGAGGATCCTGGCTCCTGGCTTTGGATAGGCTCAGCTCCAGCCATTGCGGCCATTTGGGGAGTGAACCAGCTGATGGATGATCTCTCTGTAGCTCAGCCTTTCAAATAATTAGATAATAAATAAATCTTTCAAAAATATGTCTAAGTACTGGTTTAAGTGGCTTCATGCATTCCTTCAAACACCTCTCTTACATTCTCAGGATTGTTGAGTTAATCCCTGATTTGGTGCTAAAACCTAAAATCTGCCGGATTCAACTCCATTGCAACTGACCCCCTAGGAGCATCTATCCTAGGTTACAGTCCTATTGCAGTTAAGATAAAAGATGAAATGATGTATAGATTCCACCTATCCTGGGGTTATATAGCAAATCCTCCCTTACAAAAGTCAGTAAAAGTAAACTTAGCATTGGCCAAAGGACAGTTGCAGGTGGTTTGAATACAAAAGAGAATTCTGTGACGATTTTATCAGGGTTACAAGTTTTGTGCTGTATTTTGCTATTTTGCATTAATTTACAAGAAATAAATTGGAAAATATAGGAAATTATTATTAGCAATACTAATATTGTTCAGATATGTGTCACATGTCATTACTAGCAAGAATGTTTTGATTCCAGTGAGTCTGTTCCTTTAACTCAAGAGCTAGGAAAAGGGAATAAGCAATGTTTTGTTTCTCACACTTGAATATTGCAAAGATCTCTGTAAGTAGATAAAAACATAGAATTAAAATATCCTGGAGATCTGGCTGGGCTCATGCTTCACCCCTACTTTGAGAAATGATGACCTAATTAATGCAACTACTACTCTTTTAAAATACCTTCCAACAGAAAATCATCAATAACAAGGAAAAGGATACATTTACAATTTTTTTAAAAAAATTGCACAAAACTCCAAAACATTTTTATAGATAAATCTTGGGTTCAGAAATTGGTTTGTCTTTTTCTCAATTTAAAAGTGTTAATCCTCTTAGTGACCTAAAAGTGTAATGAGTACCACATACATTGATTCCAGATAATGCAGACCTACTTTCTGTCTATTGCACAGGTGAGAATTTCAGCACGTAACTGCTTCATTATAAATTGAACAGTATATTTTTGGTAGCAAATGAAAGGCTCAGTTTCAATTCATCTAATAGTCTCCTTAATGATATCTAATTAGGACATCTGCTAAAGGTTCACAGTGTTACATTCTTCATTTGGTTTTCCCCATTAAATTGGCATTATGATTATTTCACTCTTTTATTAAAAGTTCATTATTAACGTGTATATATATATATATATATATATCCTGTGTAACATTTATGATATTAGAATATGCTTCCTAACTAGGTTGAATGAACTTGTTCATAATAATTGGATTAATCTTATGAAGAATTTAGAATCTCCTATTCCCCTTTCACAGAAAACCTCTAAATTGAAATACCTCCATAGAAGTCCTATAATTAACCAAATATATTAATTGACAAAGATCAGTGATCCAAGTGATGATGTGCCAAAGATCAAGCACTGGATGTCCCCCCCTCCATCCCTCCATCCCTCCATCCCTCCTTCCGTCTCTCTTCCTTCTTTTCTTTCTTTCTCTCCCTCCCTCAGCTCCTTCCTTCCTTCTTTCCTTCCTTCCTTCCTTCCTTCCTTCCTTCCTTCCTTCCTTCCTTCCTCTCTCTCTCTCTCTTTCCTTCTCTCCTGCTCTCTCTAGAATTCTGCCCTCCAACAATTGCGATGTGGCTTGCAGATGTCTTCTTCAGAAAAAAAAATTAGAAATGATTTTTACTTTGAGCTTGTACATTCTAAAAGGTCCAGAGTTTCATTAGCTCATCATTAATTTTAAGTGATGGATCTTGTCAGAGCAGATGGAAAATATTCTTCCAGATAATTTGTGATTCACTTCTTACTGTGATTTCTTTAGACTTACATATTACCAGAATGGAAAGGTTCCAATTAAAGGAACATAGCTTTCATAACACCAAACTACAATATTAGTATTTTGAGTTCTAAATCCATACTTAACTTTGGTGTGCATCTAGTTTTCCATGGATCATTGATGTTGAATCCAGACTTAACCCCGTCCACATATACATCTGATTCTCCCAACTAATATCATAGGTTTTCAGAATTATTATTCAATGAGTTATATTTCAGATAGATATTTTGTTGCACAAATATCACATAATTCTATATTACCAACTTTTATGTAAATCTACGGAAAAAGCAAAATAAAACACAATCATCTCAATGCGAATGGTGAAAAAAAAAATTGTTAAATTATCTGTGTAGCCGGTGCCATGGCTCAATAGGCTAATCCTCCACCTAGTGGCGTCGGCACACCTGGTTCTAGTCTCGGTCGGGGCACCGAATTCTGTCCCGGTTGCCCCTCTTCCAGGCTAGCTCTCTGCTGTGGCCCAGGAAGGCAGTGGAGGATGGCCCAAGTACTTGGGCCCTGTACCCCATGGGAGACCAGGATAAGCACCTGGCTCCTGCCTTCGGATCAGCGCCGTGTGCCGGCTGCAGCACGCCGGCTGTGGCAGCCATTGGAGGGTGAACCAACGGCAAAGGAAAACCTTTCTCTCTGTCTCTCTCTCACTGTCCACTGTGCCTGTAAAAAAAAAAAAAAAAAAAAAAAAAAAAAAAAAAACTATCTGTGTATTATTTATGTAAAATATGGCAAATTAACTGAGGAAATAATAATATTTCAAAGAATCAAAACATAGAGTCCATTTAGGAAAGACATATAGGTCACATTTGAATTACGGATATTATACAAATTCTTACATTCAGGAAGAAATTATTGTTATACCCGAAATAATAGCTTTGGAATGGATATAGCAATAATTCAGTAGCACTTCCATTGATATGCATTTAGAGAAAATGCTTGAAATCACATGAAAATGCAAAGGAATATATTATCATTAGTAGTTTTAGTAATAATGCTGATGATCATTTATGGCATCAGAAACACTCTTTTTAAATTTTAATTCAATTATTTAGCTTTTCAACTATAAGTAGATATAGAGCAAAGATTACTTATAGAAACACTTCAAATTTGTGGCTGATAAAGACTGTTACAAAGCCAGCACTGTGGCGCAGCAGGTTAAAGCCTAGACTGCAGCACTGGCATCCCATATGGCTGCCGGTTCCAGTCCCGGCTGCTCCTCTTTCAGTTCAGCTCTCTGCTGTAGCCTGGGAAAGCAGTAGAAGATGGTGCAAGTCCTTGGGCCCCTGCACCTACGTGAGAGACCCAGAAGAAGCTCCTGGCTCCTGGCTTTGGATCAGCTCAGTCTGGCCATTGCATTCATTTGGAGAGTGAACCGGTAGAATAGAAGATCTCTCTCTCTCTCTCTCTCTCTCTGGCTCTAACTCTCTATAACTCTGTCTTTCAAATAAAGAAAATAATTCTTTAAAGAAAATATGGTTACAAGTTATTTGAAATTCCTCAAATAGCATATCTTTATTTGTGCTCCTTTAATTTGTTCTGGATTATGACTTATGTGATAATAAAATATAGTTGAAAAGGTGGAAAATCATTTCTGGAGCTAATATTTAAATAAATGGTAATTCTTGCGTTGCTCTCCAACCCAGAGATGCCACCTATCAAGTATGGTGGCTGTATCAGCGAACCCTCACAAGGCAGCCTAAAATCACATGTACAGAGATGGAGAGGGTCCTCTGAGCCTAGCTCTCCTCTTATCTCATAAAAGTAGCAAGAGGGATAAATTATCTAGCACAGTCTTCGCTAGGTCTTACCATCGGTCATTTGTCTCTCAACATCAGATGGAACCAAGGTCTTGTCAAGGCCTACCTACCTTTCTGTCCCACAAATTGAGATTTAATACATTCATTGTGGTTTGAAGTCTGTAAATTTGGGATGCTATGTTGAATGGCAGTAGATAACAGTAACACCTTTTACAAATGTAGCCTTTCTTGTTTCTAAAGAAAATGATGCACACTCTGCAGTAGATTGATTACTTGGATTTTCACACAGATAATCATTGGATCACATATTGAACAATGTTGCCCCAGAAAACATTGGATCCCTGTTCCTATGTGGTGATTTTTATTGACATTTGGTGTGACATGCGTAATAAGACTCGAGATCTGGCAATTTTGACTATTTACATTTATATGGAACTTCCTACATGTATCAATGGCCCATGCTGTTTTCATGAGAAATTAATCTTTGCAATGGTGACTTTTTCTGAAAAAAACTGATTACAACTCTTCTGAGAAGTAGAAAAATCCCCTACCAGTAAGCTTTTGTAAAAACATGATGATGGATTTAAAGACACCAATTATGAAGGAACAACTCTTCCAGGTCAGGCACAATATTACACAGAGTAATAAAAAAAAAGTTTCCAACCAAAGAGAGAAATCCATTGTACCTAAAATAACTTCAGATTCCAAGATAAATGAAACATTTCAAAAATCAATTGAAGTTGACAAATTTTGAAGACATTGCAAGAACTGATATTTTTCAAGTTGACATAATGTGTCTTATAAAGTGGATAAATTAGCAAACTTCTAGCCAAATGCAGGTCTCCTATAACTTGCACTGAGGAGTGTGTGAATAAGGCATTGCTTGTATGTGAGCAGTCATGGTATTTTGCCTCATGATCTGAAAATTATCATTGTTAGTGAAGTACAAGGAGATACAACTCTAAATATTTGATTTTCTTTCTCAGCATGAGAAATAGACTTTTTTCAAAACCAACAGCTAGAAACAGAAAAGCTAGTGAGTTTTAACCATCTTGACACTAAGAGAAAAAATTATAATTCTTGACTCCTAGACAGACAATTTTGAAATTCAAGGTGCCAAAGTACCTGAAGTAGGGTGGAGGAAATCCAGTGTTTGGTGCTTCATTTCTATCCAAGTCTCTGCACAGTTCTCACAATCTCGTGCCCAGAAAGCCTAACAGAAAACAGCAGCTAACATGCATAAGATGTAAAACAGTGAAAATAACAAAACCAGGAGCCTGCTGTGCCTAAAACGGACATTGCGAGTAGTAGAAAAGAAGGAAGATATTTTAAGAACAGGATATGCATGGGATACAGTGTGAATTTTGAGCCCAGGAAGGGCTACAATGGGAGAATGGAGCAGAAACAATCTTTGAAGGGATCTTGATCGAAGGTTTTCTAAAACTGATAAATAGCATCAAGCCCTATATTCAACAAACGCCACAAAGAAAACCAGAGTCATCAAATCTAAAGCTGAAAGTTGATTGGTGTCAAGAACAGGTTTTCCTCAAGTGCATGAGTTCTTGGAAGCAAGAGCAGAATTCTAAAGCTGAAGTCAGGTAAAGGTGACACAACTCCATAAATGTACTCATGGTAATTAAATTGTGCACGTAAAAATCTGTGAATTTTATGCTATAAAGTTTTGCCTTGATCAACTTAAAAAATAAACAAAAGAAGGGCATTGAGGACAGTCATGGCTACAATCACAGAGCGCATGCTGTAGAAGAATGATGAGGAGTGGATGTGAAAGCTCCCAGCAGAAGACAACACAGTTCAGCTGGGGCTGGCATGGTGGTGCAGCTGGGTAGGCTAGCACTTGCGATGCTGGCATCCCATGTTGGAGCGCCAGTTCAAGACCAGCTACTCTGCTTCAATTCAACTTCCTGCCAGGGTGCCTGAGAAGGCAGAGGAGGATGACTCAATGGTGTGGGCTCCTGCAACCCACATAGGAGACCCGGATGGAGTGCCGGGTGACCTAAACCTAAATATGTCACATTGGAAGTCTATGAGCAGGATCACTGTCAAAATTGCCTTGTTCAATGATGCGATTCAAAACTTCTTGCACAGCCTTTCTAAGAGTGTGTTCTACTGTTAACAGCTATTTATCTTGTCATGAACAGTCCCGTTTTTCTTCTAAAAAGTAACTGCATCCCCTCCAGATTTCCAATGAATGAGTATCTGTGGCAGAATGGGAGATGAATTGCCCAAGCCTGAATCCAAGAAACAAAGTGCTTTATCAAAATCTTCTCCAGTGATGAGGCCTAGATAATTTTAAAGCGTGCCCAGGATTTAAAGAGAAGCTCATTGTTGGGGCTGATAGGAAGGAATCCCATTTGTGGTTATATCCCACCAAATGCCCCCAGAGGACCACAGGAAGTGGGATTTTACAGCAATATGACTTCGCTGCAAGCTCCTAGGACATAGTCAGAAATTTATGATGGGGTTGGCTGACCTCAGGAAATCAGAATAAGCCTGTCCAACTCAAGAAGGAAGTCTTACCTAACTCTTTTGCTCATCAATCCAGAGCTGAATTTCCAAGCTTTGCATATCTTTAGGCTGTACATCAAATTTTACAAAGTTATAGGTCTCATTGCCCAGATGTGTTGTTTCTTTCTTAATGTGGTGATGGATCATAGAGAAAACAAGTCTTGCGTTAGAATGTTGGCATTTGTTAAAATAGGAAGAGAACCATTCAGCCTTCAAGAGGAAGGAGGAAAAATGAAGGCAGACCTCAGTATTGGGGATTTTCTCCGTAAGTGACATCAATGTCTGGGTTTCTCACTGCAAGGCGGGGAAAGATTCCCTCGGTCATGTGTCCCAAAATGGTAAGTCTGAATTCTTCTCCTTAAATCAGAGGAAAGAAAATATATCTGGAATTTTTTAACTTTTAAACATTTATCTATTTACTTGGAAGTCAGAGTTACACAGAAAGGAGAGGCAAAGACGGAGGGAGGGTGGTCTTCCTTCTATTGGTTCACTCCCCAGTTGGCCACAACTGCCGGAGCTGCGCCTATCCGAATCTAGGAGTCAGGAACTTTTTCCAGGTCTCCCATGCTGGTGCAAGAGCCTAAGGAATTGGGCCATGTTCTGCAACTTTCCCAGGCCATAGCAGAGAGCTGGATTGGAAGAGGAGCAACTGGGAGGCCAGCATTGTGGTGCAGGTTAATCCTCTGCCTGCAGCTCCGGCATCCCATATGGGTGCCGGTTCCAGTCCCGGATGCCCCACTTCCAGTCCAGCTCTCGGCTATGACCTGGGAAAGCAGTAGAAGATGGCCCAACTTGGCACCCACATGGGAGACCAGGAAGAAGCAACTGGCTCCTGGCTTCAGATTGGCACAGCTCTGGCCGTTGCAGCCATTTCGAGAGTGAACCAACGGAAGGAAGAACTTTCTCTCTGTCTCTCTTTCTCTCACTGTCTGTAACTCCACCTCTCAAATAAACAAATAAAATCTTTTAAAAAAATAAAAGAAAAGAAGAGGAGAAGCAGCCAGCACTCGAACTGGTGCCCATATGGGATTTTGGCACTGCAGGCAATGGCTTTACCCACTATGCCATAATGCTGGCCCCAAAGAAAATATACCTGTTGTGTCTATGTTGGTGTAATAAATTTACATGTAGAATTCCCCAAATTAGACAAATTTCTGAACTATGAGACATTTAAATGTCTTACTGTAAATACACTTGCCAATGAAATTGCCCATAACTATATAAAGTATTTCAAGCTAACTCGAGTAGTAACAGTACTCCATGTTAAGCTTTAATGTGGCAGTTTCAATCTTGAGTTATTAGGAAATTCTATATATGCTACACACTATTCAAATGTGTTAATATGATATTGTTGGTTGCCCATGGATTATCACACAAATAGAGGCATGCCAGACAACTTCAGAAGTAAAGATTTGTTCCGGGTTTTGCTCACAAATTTTGGATATTGTAAAATGCATAGCAGAATTTAAAGTATTTGGCCAGTGGCCATTTCTCAAATATGCTTCATAAAGCACATTTAATTCTGGTGGAAATATGAGTAGTCAACTATCATGCTGACAGCTAAGCAGGTCTCTTAACACCTCCCTAGCATCAAACCTAGCTAGGATCCTAGCTGGGATGCTAGGTTGGCCCTTGAACACATGGAGGCTTTGGTTAAACACTTGTGAGAAAGGGCCGGTGCTGTGGTGCAGTAGGTTAACCCCCCCCCCCCCCATGGCTCTGGCATCCCAAATGGGCACCAGTTCTATTCCTGGATGCTCCTCTTCCAATTTAGCTCTCTGCTATGGCCTGGGAAAGCAGTGGAAAAACAGCCCAAGTGCTTGGGGCCCTGCACCCACGTGAGAGACGCAGAAGAAGCTCCTGGCTTCAATTTGGCTCAGCTCCAGCCATTGATGCCATTTGGGGAGTGAACCACTGGCATGGAAGCCCTCTCTCTCTCTCGGCCTCTGCATCTGACTCTCTGTAACTCTACCTCTCAAATAAAGAAATAAAATCTTTTTTTAAAAAAAGACTTATGAAAAGGAAAAAGAAGTTGATGAAAAATGTGAACTAAGTTGAAATGATGCATGGAATCCAAGAGGTTTCTGTTGTGCCAAAATGGACATATTTTCATACCATCGTTCCATGAGATTTTTAAAGTATCCTTGTAAAGAATGTAGAGAGAGTATTATGGCAAATTCCCACGTAATTATCAATCAGTTTTAACTATCGTGAATATGCTGTCAATCTTTACTGATGTGCTCCTAGTTTTTAATGTATTTTATTATTTACATATTTTAATTTTTATTATATAATTTAAAGCAAATTCTAGACATCATATCATTTCTTCACTAGAATTTCAGTATGCATTGCATAACAAAAATATTAAAATTTTACATAGCAATGTGCCATTAGCCTACTAAAGAAGTTTGACCTTAATCACTCCGTATTACTTGAAGATCATTTAATAATTGATTCCTATTCAAATTGTTGCAGTTAGCTCAAAATATTTTTCTTATAGTATAGTTGTTGGTTTGAAGATTCAGGTAAGGTTCATGTGTTAAAGTTGGTTGTCCGTCTTCTGGATCTGTTTTGTTCTATAGCATTTCCCAGTTCTTCTGCCTTAACATCGGATGAGTTAGAAAACTAGACCTAAAAACTGTTCCACTTTATGCATTCAGCGGGTTGTTTCTTCCTAAATATACTAACTGCTTTATATACTCTCCATAAACTGCAAAATTGCCTTTAGGCCTAAAGGGTTAATAAGCTCACGGTTGATCTGTGTTTTCAGGTGACAAGGGTTTAGAGGCCGTGCCTCACGTGTTCCGTTTATCCCCTCAGTTTGTGCATGAGGCACTCAATGGCTGCTGGCCTCTTTCCCTGATGCTAACATCACTCAGTGATGCTCAATCCGAACATTCCTCATCCACTCTCAAACTCACAGTTTTAGCATCAATTTATCAGAATTGCCTAAATTATATTAGAGATTGCACTATATTTTCTGATTCTATTATTCCACTGGAGTTCTATGACAGTAACTAAGAAGTTCCCCTGAAATACAAGCGGCAGATGAATGGCAGGTGAATACCAACTTTTCAGAGTTCCAGAATCATGGATTGGTATTCTATCAACTTCTGGTTGAAAAACAACGACTTTGTTAAGCTTTTATCGATTCATGGATTATATATATATATTTAATGTTTTCTAGTCTCTTATGTTTGCTTATGCTCAAGTTATCTCTTGAGTTACTGTGGCTATTTTGTTTCTATTGTGTCTTTTAATTAATAAATTATATTCTCTAGAGAAGTTTTATATTATGTCAAAGCGAGAAAAAGTACATGGCTCTGTCTCCACACACATACAACAGCCCCCCCCCACTACTTTCAGCACACCATACAACAAAGGTATATTTGTCACAGTGAGCCTACATTGACATATCATTCATATTGTCACTCATAATCCAGTTTATATTCAGTTTTGATCTTGGTGTTATGTGTTCTTTGGATCTAGACATATGAGAATTCTTTGAAAAAGTCATGGAACAAACTATGTATAGATTGTTAAAATTTTACACTCAAAAATAAGCTTAAGCTTTTAATTCTTTTTTCACATAATTTTGAAACACCCTTGTTCATACAGTGATGTAGACTCACATTATAATACTGTATAAAGCATTTTCACTGTTTTAAAAGAAAATTTCTGTGCCCTGCCTATCTATCCTTCCTTCCTCTCAACCCTGGCAACCATCAAAGTTTTTCTTGCCTCCATAGATTTGATTTCCAGAATGTAATATGGTTCAAGCCATGTGTTGTGTAGCCTTAGCTGAGTGGTTTTCTTCACTTATTACATGCATTCAAGGTCTCTTCATTTATTTTCAGGATATATCATTGAAGAAATGATAGCTCATTTCTTTTTAGTGCTGAGTAATATTCTGATTGTTAAACAGTCTGTTTACCCATTCTCATACTGATGGATTTTTTGTTTGCTTCCAAGTTTCGGCAATGACGACAAAAGCTGCTCTAGAGATGTGTGGGTTTTTATAAGGACACAATTTATTTATTTTGGTAATCTGCTATGTTTTTTGTTTTTTGACATAGTTCCAGTAGTCTTTGACAGCTTCCTTGCTTTTGAGGACAAAAAGTAGTGCTGTGCCCTTCTTGCAAATCTCCTCCTTCACATCTATGGCGAGTACTACCTCCAGCAGTCCCTTGCTCTATGCAGAATGAAATATTATGTGGAGAGCACCAGATGAGTCATTGACCCAACTCTGCTGCATTCTCACCCCTCCCTTGAAAATGTGTTATTTTTTCTCAGATGTATTAATCTAAATGTTCAAATTTTAGAAAAACCAATACTTGAAATGACATTCTCACGTGCACTTGTTTTATGAATATTTCCAGCTCATTTTGACCAAAATGGAGATCAATATCCTGCTTCCCAGTTCTTCTTTGTGTCCTATTTTTATTGACTCCAAATTCCTTATTATGTAGATCCTACTCGTGATGTTTCTCCCTGATGTATCTAACTTCTTACACGCCTTTTACAAGTGCTTAACCTAAATCTAAGTTGAAGTTTTTGTCTATAATTTTAATTTTAGTCTTTTTTTACATTTTTATTTATTTATTTGAAAGTCAGAGTTACACACAGAGAGAAGGAGAGACAGAGAGAGAGGTCTTCCATCCGCTGGTTCACCCCCTGTTGGCCACGCCAATCCGAAGCCAGGAGCCAGGAGCTTCTTGGGTGCAGGGGCCCAGGCACTAGGGCCGTCCTCTACTGCTTTCCCAGGCCGTAGCAGAGAGCTAGATCAGAAGTGGTGCAGCTGGACATGAACCAGCACCCATATGGGCTGCCAGCATCACGGGCGGCAGCTTTATCCGCTGCACCACGGTGCTGGCCCCTAGTCTTTTCTAATAGCAGAGTAATGTAACTAAATTCTGAAAAATGTTTAGACTAGATTTTACAAAATGTATGCCTCAATTATAAACAACATGACCAAGAAATAAAGACCAGTTATTTGAAATTACCTTAAAATTGTCAATGTTCCCTCTCTACAATAAACAGCAAGGTTACAAAATAATTATATTCATCTTATTTTTATAGTGTCTTTGAAGCTGCAAGCAAATATACTTAAGATATTTGAAGGTTAATTACCTGATGTGTTTGAAGAATAAGTTACGTATCACATATTTCTTGGACATGTGAATGTTTTTAAGACAATTTAGCCAGGAGTAATTAAAATATTTTGATTGCAATATATGATCTTATTATTTGACTTTCATACCTTGCTTGCATTTGAAATCCTTAGTTTAGAGTTGTAAAACTCAGTAGATCTGATTCTACATAGTCATGTGGGATTCTATATGTAAGATACTTAGGGTCTTCACTTTCCTGCAATGACAAAAAATTGTATGGGTCGTTTCTAGTTGGATTTTTTTTTTAACAGGCAGAGTGGACAGTGAGAGAGAGAAACAGAGAGAAAGGTCTTCCTTTGCCATTGGTTCACCCTCCAATGGTTGCTGCGGCTGGCGCACCGTGCTGATTCGAAACCAGGAGCCAGGTGCTTCTCCTGGTCTCCCGGGGTGCAGACCCCAAGCACTTGGGCCATCCTCCACTGCACTCCCGGGCCACAGCAGAGAGCTGGCCTGGAAGAGGGGCAACTGGGACAGAATCCGGCACCCCGACCGGGACTAGAACCCGGGGTGCTGGCGCCGCAGGTGGAGGATTAGCCTAGTGAGCCGCGGCGCCGGCCTCATTGTTAATTCTTAAATATGCTCAAGCATGGAAGGATAATAAATTGCAAATTAGTGCCAATAAAGTAGTGTCCAAAATCAAAATTCTGCTTCCATAATATCCTAAATAATATTAAGAATAGAATGGAGCAACTAAAGCTAAAATTTCAGCATGAATCATAGCTATTTTACAAGTATATATATTTTTATTTAAACTACATATATATTTGTATATGTATATATTTAAATACATATATATTTGTAATTTAAAACTTTTTAAATACTTTGAATAAAAAATAGTAGTTACTGAAGCTTGATCAGCAAAGTGATACTCATGGAGAAAATAGAGTTGTTTTTCATATGTATGGCATTGCTCTTCTGGTATGAACAATTAATCTTTTCCAGATAAAGTAAAAGAAAAATCTCTTATCTTGTATTATAGGGAAAATTTTTTTTGCAAACAGGAGTCACTCACCATGAACAATTTCTGTGAAAAGGAGACATTAGAGGATATAAGGTCTCACCACCAGACCGGTCAGGAGGCTCAATGCTGTCAGAATTGTGCTGGTTTTCTCGAATATGTTGCTTTACAATCTCGCCTCACCATTTTACTCTCAATTACCATCCTGTCCGCTCCACCAACTCTCTCTCTACCACCTTCTCCTATGTTAAACCTTTTCCTCTCTTCTTCCTCATCTCATCTCTTTCTCATGTTTCTTTTTCTCTTTGTTTCTCCTTTTTTTCTCTGTCCTCCTCTTTGTGTTCTTGTTTCAACATCCATGCTCTTTTCTGTCGCTTGTCCCTCTTTGCCATGGCTACCTCCCTCTTATTTTTTAAATAAAGATTTGTTTATTTATTTACTTGAATTCAGAGTTACAGACAGAGGGAGAGACAGAGCGGGAGAGAGAGAGAGATTGAGAGAGAGAGAATGCTTCCATCGACTGGTTCACTTTCCAGATGGTTCCCAGGCCAGGGCTGGGCCAGGCCAAAAGCAGAAGTGTAGGGCTTCATGTGGGTCTCCCATGTGGGTGCAAAGGTCTCAGGGCCTGGGCCATCTTCAGCTGCTTTTCTCAGGCCATTAGAGAGAGCTGAATTAGAAGTGCAGCAGCTGGGACACCAATGGGTACCCCATGAGATGCCAGCGTTGCAGGTGGCAGCTTTTTTTTTCCTTAGAAAACTTTTATTTAAGGAGTGCAAACTTCATGTATTTCATAATTACAATTTTAGGAACATGGTGATTCTCTCACCATTCCTGCCCTCCCACCCACTCCCCCACCCTTCTTCTTCCTCCCTCTCTTATTCCCATTCTCAGTTTTTACTAAGATCTACTTTCAATTATCTTTATACACACATGATTAACTCTGTGTTTAGTAAACAGTTCAACAAACACTATGGAACAAACAAAACTGTTCCTCTACACAATCTCAGCCCGTCCCTATCTCCTGTTGTCCCTGGTTCTCACATATCTCTTTTCCCACTTTTCTCTTTCTCTTCCTCTCTCCTTTCCTCTCTGCTTCATTTCTCTTTCTCCCCCTCCCCTTTGACCTAGGGACCATTTGCCACTAATGTCTAACTCTTACACTTTTAAATGCATGACCCTATGAAAGAAATTCTCCAATTCTTTCTGTCTCTCCCATACTCTCCTCTCCTCTCACCTCCTGCTATCCCCTCACCGTATCCATTTCTTCACTTATGAAAGACAACCACTTGTCTCAGTTTGACTTAGATACTGAGCGCCAGAGCAATGTCTACAGGTGGTGGTCCCTACTATCAATCATATTGATTTGACTTACGTAGACATCCTCCATACCATGAAGAATGAGTCACGGGAGTAGAGGAGTGAACAGGCAGAATGTCACAACCTTAAATAGGGCCAAGTGCATGAGGCAGAGAGAAAGTGGCCATTCTAAAATGCTTTTCTAACCAAACACATGTGCCCAATGGATGCTCTGTGAAAGAAGATTTTACTTAGAGACACTGATATATTTGAATATCAACTGCCTATTAATGATAAGGGATAAAGTAGGGATGACATAGAATTAGAGATAGGGGTATTGACATAGTCATTGTTCGGTTAGCAGTGTTTATTAGAAGCTGCCCAATTTACCTAGGAAATCATGGGTTGATTCTAGAACTTGTGAGATCCAAAATATTATTAATGTTCTAATAATTAATGTGTTTATCACTAATAAGACATCAGAGGAGACACGCTTAGTGAGGTCTACAGTTAAGTTGCTTCATAGACATTAGAACTTGCAATAAGGTTTTCTCTCAAAGCAATAAAATTAATTTCACAGGATAAAGATCCTAACTACATAAACATTGGTAAATTGATTGAATTTTAACTGTAAATAGAGATACTCATCACCTATAGTTGAAAATAGAGGAGGAAGAAAAATGGAGACAAACACAAGTGTTTACATCCAATGTACAGGAACAGAAAAAAATTAATTGATAAAATATTATGAGAAAACACATATGGGGCTTCAAGACATACGAGTATACTTTTAAGTGAATTGTTTTCCAGTGGCTTGCAGATAGTGTTCCTTTAGAAATCACATCATGATTTACACTGTTTTGAATGCAATTGCTTTATCTTAAGATCTCTGATGCATTGGCAGTCTTCATAGGACACAAGTAATCACACCACATGTCCATTAATTGCGGGATTGTCAAGCAGAACCTCAGTACCTCTATGATGGTGTTTACCTGAAATGTTTCTGTCGCTCCCCCTCTTCGTGGAGGAGCAACACAGGACCCTGCGCTGTTCTTTCTGTCTGCTCGGCCCTCCCCGGGTTTGCTGCTGGTTCTTCCCGGGTTGGCTACTATCCCTTCCACCTCCGTGGAAGGGCAGTTCCCCCTGGCCACATTCCCCACTTCCGCAGGGGAGCGGCACACCACCGGCCGGTTCTCTCGGGGGCTGCACGGGTTCCCTTAGATGTTCCCCATAGATGTTCCTGGTGCATGCCGTCTCTCTCCTCCTTTATAGTCCTCCTCCGCCAATCCCAACTCGGCTGAGTACGCTGCTCTCCAATCAGGAGCAAGTCCTACAGTTAATTGGTTGAACTGGAGGCAGCTGTGCGGAAGCTGTTTACTTCTCTCCCAGCGCCATATTGTGGGAGAGCAGATGCATAGAATAAGTCCTAATTCGAGTAACTTAGTCTAGTCCAGATTGCTCCCCACAGATCCCCCTTTCTTTTTATTTTTTAGCGTTGATACGCGCCTGTCTTCGGTGTCCCGCGGCACACACTCTGCTCTACTTGCTAGAGTTGCCACAGGCTCTTACAAGTCCTATCAATCAGGAAAACTGAATCCGGGTCCTCTCTTCGCCATTGTGAGGAGGTTTTTAGGCGCTGATGCATGCCTGTGTTCGGTGCCCTGCAGCGCATGCTCTGCTCTGCCCGCAGGGGCTTACAAAACCTATCAGGCAAACCGAATCCAAGCCTTCTCATTGCCTTATTGTGGGGGAGACTTATTAGTGTTGGTTCGTGCCTATCTTCGGTGACCTGCAGCTCATACTCTGGTCGAGCTTTGCTGGCGCTTACCGCCTTAAATCAGGCAGACCGAATCCAAGCCTCCTAATTGTTGCATTGTGGGGAAGCTTTACTGATGTTAATTCGTGCCTGTCTTCGGTGACCTGCGGCTAGCCGCCCAGGTGCTCATCGCCTCACTAATCGGGCAGACCGAATCCAAGCCTTCTAATTGGCATGTTGAGGGGAGGCCTTATTTTTCTCTATTTTTCTATCTCCGGTCATTCCTACCTCTCCCATTTCACTTCTATCTTCCAGCATTCCCATTTCTCTTTTACTTCACTTCCAAACTTCTGTTTCTCTTATCCCCGCAGCTTCCCGGCACCTCGCCGCTTCAGCCCGCGCGCCTCTCTCATCTGCGCAGCTTCCCGGCTTTGCGCGGCTTCCCGGCTTTGCGTGCTCCGCGGTCTCCACGCTTAACCCTTTCGCGTCTGAACCACGGCCTACGCCAGCGTTCCCTATCTATTCACGCCCCGTGCTCTCTCTGCACGCGGCGGCTTCCGCGAGTAACACAGCGTAGCTTGCGTCTCCGCCACTAGGATTCAATCTAAGTTCCCCGGGCTAGCCTGGCGAATTCAACCCAGCGTACGTCTCCGCCCCACGATTTGGCTTCCCGTCCTTTGCTCCCCGGGCTAATCAGACGGATCCCAACCTGGCTCACGTTTCAGCTTCTGGTTTCAACTTTTCGCCCCCTATTCCCGGGCTAACTTGAGAACCCCAAAGTGGCTTCCGTTTCCGCCTCGGCCTGCCCCCCGCGGCTTCAATTTCCCTAACACTTTTCTCTACCCGGTATGTTTCCCCAAACTTTCCTCCACCGATATTCCTCCCTCATTTCTCCTGGCCTCTCCCCACAGTCCGCATCCAAGTCTGTTTGTTCTAGCTTTCACTTTCGCTTTCGACCTTAGAGATTCCTCCCAGCTTCCCCCCGTAGTCCGTATCCGAGTCTATGCCTAGGCTTTCAATAGCTTCTTCCGGCACCCTTTTCGTCCGGCTTTTCCCTAGGCTGTTTGCTAGTCTCTCTCTCCGGTATTTTCCCTAGGCTGTTTTCTAGTTTCTCTCTCCGATATTTTCCCAGTTCCTCCCGGTCTTTCCCTCCTAGGTTTCCTATCAGGCTCTTTGCTAGTTTCTCTCTCCGATATTTTCCCAGTTCTTCCCGTTTCTTCCCTCCTAAGTTTCCTATCCGTCCTAGGTTTCCTATCCGAGCTAGGTTTCCTATCCGAGCTAGGTTTCCTATCCGAGCTAGGTTTCCTATCCGAGTCACGGCACCATTATGTCGCTCCCCCTCTTCGTGGAGGAGCAACACTAAGCCCTGCCTAGGCTTCATATCCGAGTCACGGCACCATTATGTCGCTCCCCCTCTTCGTGGAGGAGCAACACAGGACCCTGCGCTGTTCTTTCTGTCTGCTCGGCCCTCCCCGGGTTTGCTGCTGGTTCTTCCCGGGTTGGCTACTATCCCTTCCACCTCCGTGGAAGGGCAGTTCCCCCTGGCCACATTCCCCACTTCCGCAGGGGAGCGGCACACCACCGGCCGGTTCTCTCGGGGGCTGCACGGGTTCCCTTAGATGTTCCCCATAGATGTTCCTGGTGCATGCCGTCTCTCTCCTCCTTTATAGTCCTCCTCCGCCAATCCCAACTCGGCTGAGTACGCTGCTCTCCAATCAGGAGCAAGTCCTACAGTTAATTGGTTGAACTGGAGGCAGCTGTGCGGAAGCTGTTTACTTCTCTCCCAGCGCCATATTGTGGGAGAGCAGATGCATAGAATAAGTCCTAATTCGAGTAACTTAGTCTAGTCCGGATTGCTCCCCACAGTTTCAAGCTTGTTGACTAGATTAATAATGAAAGCAGGCAACGTTGCCAAGGAGCTCTCATGACTCACTAGTACTAAATAAATCATTACCCAGAGTAACCCAAGAGTCCCAAGAGGATATTAAAGGAAGTTACTTTAAAAAAAACAGAACTGGGCGTCATCCCAGAAGTACTGAATCAGGCTTTTCAGAAGTAGGATTAATGACACACAAAGAAAAAATACACGAAGTAATTGTAACCTAGTACTTGAAAGTAAGGGTTTTTGACAACAAATTGATACATTACAGAGAATGAATATCCACATCTTAAACATAGGTGATAACTAATTTATGTTCAAAACTTCAGAAAAAATATTTTGAGAACTAGTAAAAGTTGTTTATTACTTGTGGTTTGCAGTAGAAAAATGTTTGTTACTTTCCTAACAAGGTAAGGGGATTTATGAAATATATAAGAATCTGCCGTGCAATTCAACAAAAGATGATCATAGAATGACAGTGCAAAGCTAAACTAACAGAAAATATCTATAAAACACATGCTGTGCAAAAAAAAAAAAAAACAATTAATAATGTGCATGGTAAGAGTCCATTCTGAAGCAAAAGAAATGGTACAAAAAATTAAATGCCTGGGATGACATACCATAATGATCATGTGGTTTTCTCTGAGTGATAAGACTGTAGGCAATATTCGATTTTTCTTCACTATTATTGTTGGCCTTTTTGCTAATAAGTGTTTTATATAATATTTTCATGAAGAAAATCCAGTGCCCATTAGTAAAATAATTGACATCAGTGTGACGTGTGATGTGGAAGGAATATTTTATGGGCTAAGACCTCTGCAATCCAAGAGTACCAGGGTAAGAAATAGTCCAGTCTGCATATCCCCCACTGTTAGGAGGCCTCACTTGCTCCCAGGGAATCACATGGATCATCATGGATGCTTTTTGATGCAAAGACCACATTCTGATGTTCATTCATACAAAGTCACCTCTGTATCTTCCAAGATTTGAACACCAGAAAACCCTGCAAAGACACATGAAGTAATCACTCATTGACTTTTCACATACATGGAAGTTAAGAATTTCATTAACCAATGCATCTCCTGTTGAAGTAACCATTAAAAAGTAGCCAAATAACATAAATAATTATCCTACATCAATTTTTACCATCTGCTTAATTATGACCTTTTTAATGTAAACTTTTGTATAATTTAACTGAGAATGTCTATTTTCCTAGTTAGTGAAGTTGCTTCATTGTGTCAGATCAACCAACCATGAGCTTTCCTTTTTGAAATACCATAAGCTTCCTGTCAATTCAAAACCAATAGTGCCTCCAACAAGGGATTATGTGACTAAAATCAAGTGCTTTTAAAATATGAGTAGCATTTCCACAAGCAGAAACCTAGAGTAAACAGTTACAGAGAAACAAAAGTACAATTCAGTTGGGAAGTGGAGGAAATTATGTTATAATTTGTCTAGAAAATGAAATGCCCATCCATTAAGGTGGTTCTATGTCATGAAGGATATTTTTTTTTTTGACAGGCAGAGTGGACAATGAGAGAGAGACAGAGAGAAAGGTCTTCCTTTGCCGTTGGGTCACCCTCCAACGGCCGCCGCGGCAGGCGCGCTGCAGCCGGCGCACCGCGCTGATCCGATGGCAGGAGCCAGGAGCCAGGTGCTTCTCCTGGTCTCCCATGGGGTGCAGGGCCCAAGCACCTGGGCCATCCTCCACTGCCCTCCCTGGCCACAGCAGAGAGCTGGCCTGGAAGAGGGGCAACCGGGACAGAATCCGGCGCCCCGACCGGGACTAGAACCTGGTGTGCCGGCGCCGCTAGGCGGAGGATTAGCCTAGTGAGCTGCGGCGCCGGCCTAGGATTTTGGTTTTCTATGTAGCTGCCTAGATGGAGAAGATTCCATTTTACATGGAAGCTTGGTGATCTGCAAAATAGTGTTCGGAGCTGTGCTTTAAGAAGATTTTTCTGATTTGGTTGTAAAATGAAGGAGTTAAATGAAGTCAATAGATTAGTTAAGAGTTATTGTAGAAATGCAGTCATTTTTTACAATATCAAATACCAAGAGAAAAAATGGTTCTGGACTGTATAACTTTTCTAAATCATCGATATTTTTTCTATGTAGTAATACAAATAACTGGCTTGGCAAAACTCTCTACTCACAATCTATGGAATATTTATTTTTGAGTCGACCCCAGTGGTGATGGAACACAAGGAGCAAATGGATCAGGTGATTAACCTTAATGTTTCTAAAGAGAAGACATAAAAATACAGTAAGTAACAAATGCTGGTAAGGATGTGGAGAAAGGGGAGTTCAGGCACTGTAAGTATGTGTGTTGCTGGAGCTATCATGGAATACAATATGGAGATTTCTTAAAATTCTAGAAATACAACTACCACATGATCCAGTAATCTCACTATTGAATGCATATACCCAAACAGCATGAAATAATTGTGCCAAGAAGATACCCAGTCCACCATATTTATTGCAGCACTGTGGAATTAACCAAGGTGTCCATCAACAGATTAATGGATGAAGAAAATATTTATGCATACACAAGAGAATACTATTTAGCTATAAAAAGTTTTTTTTAATCCTGCCATTTGCAGTGAAATTGATGGAACTGGAGGACATCGCAGTAAGCAAAATAAGAAACAGATAGACAAATGTCATATGTTCTGCTTACACAATCAGTCTGAACACAGAATGGTGATTACTAGAGGTTTGGAGGTGTGGAAAGCATAGATGGAATATGGATAATGAGGACCAACTCAGAGTCAGACTAAAGGAATAAGTTCTTAGTATCACACTGAGTGGCGGGAAGACTTTAGTTCACAAGAAACTCATATATATTGTATGAGCAAATAGAAGGTAGAAGCTCCATATCTCCAATCGTGTCAAAGAAGGGGAAATATTCATTACTAGTATTGATCAATGCACAGTGTATATATTTTTGAAAAGATCACATTGTAGCCCATAAGTATGCACAATTATTTTAATAAAAATAAAATGTTACAAAAAGGTACATTTCTTCTTCTAGTAAAAAATAACAAATAAGCGCCCTTCACATTACTTGCATTTTAGTTTATTTATGTCAAAACATTAAATACAATTGATAAGATATCACCAATATAATTTCAGTTCATTACAATTGTCTTAAGAAATGCAAACAAAATGCAGTAAAAACAAACAGCTTCCAGAGAAAGAATAGAATTAAATAATTTAATCTGAAGAGATTTTTAAGGAACACTCTGTTATTTTCTCATTTCACTTAGTCATTTTGCAGCCAATAACATAGTTCTCTTTGAAGTAAAATGTAACAATATATCCTCAAATTTTACTAAAATTTAATAAAATGGTCTTGTTAAAATGATTTTTTAATTTCATCAAATGATAATACATCTATTTTATAAGGACCCTTTCAGAATTCGTTAACAAAGGGGAAATACCTCTCCTACTTAGAAATGATAAACTCTGTTCACAGACAAGGAGATTCATGAGAATGTCATGAATTTGTCATTTTTCATAGCTGCCACAAATGTAGGTGTGACTCGTGATCGATAGGGGAGTCATTTCACATGTGCTTCCTGCTAAGAGGATCATTGTCAAGCTCTCTCTTTTCCCTTACTCTGTGTCGCTTTGCACTCATCTTCTAATTTTAATGTCGCTTTCCTATTGCATATGCATCATGTACAGTTTTATGTAATAACTCATGATTTTAAGAAACACTGGACTTGGCGTCAATGAGTCGGTTTGGACATGAGGCATTCTAAATATGATGTGAAGCTTATTATGATCTTTAAGCTGAGGGGAAAGTTGAGGATCAGAAGTATCACGGGAAAGACTTCTTTGAACCACATTGCTGGAAGTAAAAAAAATAAAATAAACATTTGTATGTGGAAACCTGAATAATATGTTAAATAGACATTAAATTCCTTTGGGAAGGTTACACATCTCACATTTTATTGTGTCTTCTTTGTCCTGCATAGTTTAGTACGCATTATATGTTCAACCATGTGTAAAATGACTATATGAAACACAAACAGTTCTTTGTATTAAATTAGAGCCACCCAATTTCAATAGTGAAACACAGAAATTCTATCATTGCTCTCCATTAGTATTTTATTCCTTACTGTAAAATAAAAAATGCTTCCATTGAGTTAGATTTTGTAACTTTCCTATGAACTTTGATTTCAAAGCATGCAAACCATTTTAATTGAGAGTTGTAATCACATTATTTACCAATTTTTATGTTCTGCATTAACAATTTAATGGAATATCCTTCAGAGTCCAAAGAGAAAATGAACAATGGTGTTGATTAACAATGAAAACTCCTACTGTTCTATGTGTAAAAATAATGAAATAGCAAATGATACTATTTTCCCTTATTAAGCTGGGTCTCCTAGAGTGATAAACATTTAAGAAGTGCAGGGTGGGAAGTGGGGTTGGGGCCATGGTGTGGCCTCTGCATTACAAAATAAAGCCCTGAATATCATCAAAAATATTTTTCCTTATTAAAAGTTGATTATTAAATCACCACTGAAAAACTTTACATTTAAATGCCTAGTTTATTAGAGAGGCATGAGTCAAGTTACTTAACAAGTGAAGCACACTACTCATATCCCAAACATTAGGCATTGATTCTTAAATTAATGATTAGCAAAAAATATAGTAATTTGCTGAGAAAAAGAGATATTTCAAATATAATTTTCAATTCTCTAAATCTGTTATTTTAAAAAAGCTAATGAACTATACTGAATCACAAGGTTACAATTATGATGTATCCTGAGATCATTCAGAGGAGTTTTGCAGTATGGGTGGAATAAAATTATCATACTTTTAACTTCTATATATGTAAACAATATTATTAAGTGAATTTATCAAATGCCTAAATACAATTGTGAATACAACAATGTAATCCATGAAGAAACTAAAAGGAAGAAGTAAAATTATTATTTAGACACATGAATCACCATACTCATATATCCTTTCAGTCCAAAATAATTAAGACCTAGTGGTCAAAAAAAAAAAAATCTTGCAGAATAAAAATGGATATTCAGGCCCAGATCTGTTATTGCCTCTCTTATTTATAAAGGGAAGATCTAGTTTATTTACATTGGAATATCTATATCTAAAAGTGGTATTTCCCTAATGGAACCTTAAAAATAGTATAATGCCTTAAAGGCTGCATTTGGGAAGAAAAACATAAGTGATTGTGTTCAATGTAGAGCTACAACAAGGACTCACACACAATGAGAAGCTACTATGATGGCAATATTTCTTTTCATAGCCTGTAACAGCTCTTGTTTGGTAGGTTCCTCAACTGTTTATATTAAATACCTTAATTAACCTCCCCTTGCATTGGTATCTTAAGATACATATATTCCAAACATTTCTCAACAAAATCAAGGAGTTTTATGACAAACCCACAGCCAGCATTTTATCGAATGGAAAAAACTTGGAAGCATTGCTACTAAGATCCAGAATCAAAGAAGATTGTCCACTTTCACCATTGCTTTTCAATATAGTTCTGGAAGTTTTAGCCAGAGATATTAGGCAAGAAAGAGAAATCAAAGGGATACAAATAAGAAAGGAGGGAGTTAAATTATCCCTATTTATAGATGACATGATTCTATATATATGGGAACCAGAAGGCTCTACTAAGTGACTATCAGAACTCATAAAAGAGTTTGGAAACATTGCAGTATATAAAATTAACACACAAAAATTGATAGCCTTTGTATACACAGACAATGCCATGGCTGAGAAATAACTTCTAATATAAATCCCATTCACAATAGCTACCAAAAAATAAACACCTTGGAAAAAATTTGACCAAGGAAGTAAAAGATCTATATGATGAAAATTACAAATATTAAAGAAATAAATAGAAGACATTAAAAATGGAAAAATCATACATCTCCTCCCTCTTATTCCCACTGTTATATTTAACAGGGATCACTTATCAGTTAAATTTAAACACCTAAGAATAATTGTGTGCTAATTACAGAGTTCAACCAATAGTACTAGAACAAAAAAAATACAAAAAGGGATAAAGTATTAAATTGTACAATTTGGGACATGCTCAATCGCACTTGCCCCAAATGGTGGAGTCAGAAACATGCCAGGGGATTCCAATACAATCCCATCAAGGTTGCAGGTACCAATGCCATCTCACTAATCCAAGTGGTCAATTTCAGTTCACAATTGATCACACTGATAGGTCTAAGAGTTAAAGGGATCACATAAACAAGACTAGTGTCTGCTAATACTAACGGATAGAATCAAAAAGGGAGAGAACGATCCAACATGGGAAGTGGGATATACAGCAGACTCACAGAATGGCAGATGTCCTAAATTGCACTCTAGCCTCAGAATCAGCCCTTAAGACATTCAGATCTGGCTGAAGAGCCCAGGATAGTATTTTTGGCATGGAAAGCCAAGACTCTCTGGGAAAAAGAAAAAAGAACCTAAATGAAAGATCTCCACGAGTGAGATCCCAGTGGAAAGAACAGGGCCATCCATCAAAGAAGGAGGTGCCTTTCTTTGAAGGGAGGAGAGAACTTCCACTTTGACTATGACCCAGTCGGAACATGATTGAAGTCGGCAAACTCAAGAGGCTTCCATAGCCTTGGCAACTCATGACTAGAACCTAGGGAGATTACTGACACCATAAAAATAGTGTCAAATTGTTAAGTCAACAACAGGAGTCACTGTGTACTTACTCCTCATGTGGGATCTGTCCTTAATGTGTTGTCCAATGTGAAGTAATGCTAGAAGTTTCTGCACTGTAAAGGAAACACTTAGCAAAGTTAAGAGGCAGGGAACGAATGGGAAAAATATTTTCAAACTATGCAACTGATAAAAGATTAATATCTAAAATCTATAAAGACTCAAGAAACTCAACAACAACAAAACCAATAATATGTTTAAGAAATGGGCAAAAAATTTGAACAGACATTTTTGAAAAGATAAAATTCAAATGGCTAACAGACACATGAAAAAATGTACAGGATTAGTAGCCTTCAGGGAAATACAAATCAAAACCACAGTCAGGTTTCACCTCACCCCAGTGAGAATGGCTTTCATACAGAAATCAAAAACATCACAATCTGGCGAGGATGTGGTTGAAAAACATACCCTAAACCCCTGTTGGCGAGAATGAAGCTAATACAGCCATTGTGGAAGACAACATGGAGATACCTCAGAAATCTGAATATAGATCTACCATATAACCCAGCAAACCCACTCTTGGGAACTTACCTAAAGGGAATTAAATTAGCATATAAAAGAGTTATCTATATCCCCATGTTTAATGCAGCTCACTTCACAATAGCTGAGTTATGGAATCAACCAGATACCCATCAATTAATGACTATATAAAGAAATTATGATCTATATCATATATATACACATATATATATACATACACACACACACACACACAGAGAGAGAGAGAGAGAGAGAGAGAGAGAGAGATTAGAATACTACCCAGCTGCAAAAAGGCTCTGTCTTTTGCAATAAAATGGATACAATTGGAAACCATCATATTTGGTAAAATAAGCCAGTCCCAAAAAGACAAATACCATATGTTTTCCCTGATCTGTGGTAACTAAAAGAGTACCCAAAAATGTAATTATAGGAATGAAATTGAAATTTTGAGAATCAATGACTGTTTACAGCCCTTGTCTCTACTGTTGAAGAACAGTGTTTTTTTTCTTCCTTCTCTTCATTGAACTCTTTACTTAGTGTAGGGTTAATCTTATGAGTATAAAGTATACTGAAAGTATATTTAACTGTAAAATTTAAGGGAGAGTAAAAGAGGGGAAACAGGAGGAAGTATGGGAGTGTAGCTGGGAGGGAGGGTAGAGTGAGAAGTATCACTATGTTCCTAACTCTGTATTTATGAAATAAATGAAATTTGTTTACCTTTAAAAGAAAATTTTTAATTCACTAAAAAATCAACCTAAGTGTCCATAAGTGGATGAATGAATAAAAAATATGTGTTATGAATATGCAGTGGGATAACGTATAGGTGTGAAATAATGTAGTCCTGTCATTTCCAACAGCATGCATGAACTTGGGAACTATCTTATGAATTATGAATTCATAACTGTGAATTATGAATTTATAACTATGTTATGAATTATGTTAAGTGAAATAAAGCATGCACAGAAAAAAAATACTTTATGTTCTTGCATGTGGGAGCCAAAAATTCAATCTAATAGAAATGGAGAGTAGAATAGTCATTACTAAAGGTCGGGGAAAGGAGTGGAGAGGCCTTGGGAGAGGTTCGTCACCAAGTACACAGTTACAACTCGATAATAGGAAATGCTTCAGTGTTCTATTGAACAATAGGATGACTACAGTTAAAAACTAGAATGCTGTATGCAGTTGTACACTCCATAGCAATAATTTAATCAATGAAGAAATGCTTGTATGACAGTGGACCTGTAAGATTATAATGGAGCAGAAAATTCCTTCATCTAATGACATCAGTTTTCTTAATGTCATAACACCTTGCTTTACCCACTTGTGCAAGTGCTAGGGTGAACAAGGCTACCAGTGCTGCTAGTCATATAAAATACAGCACATGCGAGGCAGGCAGCGGGGAGGAGCACATGGCTCGGCAGCCAGGAGTGCTTGTCCTGGTCGGCTCGGGGGAGTCCAGCAGGGTCTGGAGCAGAGACGAGGCTCTCGCTGCTTCTGGTCGCTGCCCTGGCAGCTGCCCCGGCTCGGCTTCCTCTGGGCTGCAGCGTGTCCAGAGAATTCTCATAAGAAGGAAAAGGTCAAATTAAAGATCGCTAGGAATAGAAAACATGGATATTTACCCCATCCTGGAAAATCCTACAAATGAGCCAGTTGTATTTCTGCATAAAAACTATTGTACTGCATCTGACCCTTCCACCAACCTTATAATGAGCTGCTATTCCATTCAACTGCAAAAACACTTACATTGACCCTAGAAACAGAATGGAGAAAAAGAAGGAAACAGATTTCTTTTTTTTTTTATTTAATAGATATAAATTTCCAAAGTACGATTTATGCATTACAATGGCTTCCCCCACATAAGGTCCCTCCCACACACTACCCTCCCCTTTCCCACTCCCTCTCCCCTTCCATTCACATCAAGATTCATTTTCGATTATCTTAATATACAGAAGATCAGCTTAGTATACATTAAGTAAGGATTTCAACAGTTTGCTCCCACACAGAAACATAAAGTGAAAAATAATAGATGATTTTTTTTAAATGATGATGAAATCATATCAGACCTATTGTCATGTTTAATCCCAGTGAGAGTCAAGTTGGGAGTTGATAATTTCTTTTTTTTTTTTTTTACAGAGGATCAGTTTAGTATACATTAAGTAAAGATTTCAATCGTTTGCACCCCCATAGAAACACAAAGTGAAATATATTGTTTGAGTACTCGTTATAGCATTAAATCTCAATACACAGCACATTAAGGACAGAAATCCTACATGAGGAGTAAGTGCACAGTGACTCCTGTTGTTGACTTTACCAATTGACACTCCTGTCTATGGCATCAGTAGTCTCCCTATGCTCCAGTCATGAGTTTCCAAGGCTATGGAAGCCCTCTGAGTTCTCCGATTCTTATCTTGTTTAGACAAGGTCATAGTCAAAGTGGAGGTTCTCTCCTCCCTTCAGAGAAAGGTACCTCCTTCTTTGAAGACCTGTTCTTTCCACTGGGATCTCACTCGCAGAGATCTTTTGCCAGAGTGTCTTGGCTTTCCATGCCTGAAATACTCTCATGAGCTTTTCAGCCAGATCTGAATGCCTTTAGGGCTGATTCTGAGGCCAGAGTGCTATTTAGGACATCTGCCATTCTATGAGTCTGCTGAGTATCTCACTTCTCATGTTGGATCACTCTCCCCTTTATTTATTCCATCGGTTAGTGTTAGCAGGTACTAGACTTGTTTATGTGCTCCCTTTGACTCTTAGTCCTTTCATTATGATCAATTGTGAACTGAAATTGATCACTTGGAATAGTGAGATGGCATTGGTACATGCCACCTTGATGGGATTGAATTGGAATCCCCTGGTATGTTTTTAACTCTAACATTTGGGGCAAGTCAGCTTGAGCATGTCCCAAATTATACATCTCTTCCCTCTCTTATTCCCACTCTTATGTTTAACAGGGATCACATTTCAGTTAATTTTTAACACTTAAGAATAAGTGTATTAATTACAGAATTAAACCGGTCATATTAAGTAGAACAGACAAAAATCTACTAAGAGGGATAATGTATTAAGTTGTTCATTAACAGTCAGGGCTATGCTGATCAAGCCACCATTTCCCATAGTGTCCACCTCACTCCAACAGGTTTCCCTCTTGGTGTTCAGTCAGTTGTCATCGATCAGGGAGAACATATGGTATTTGTCCCTTTGGGACTGGCTTATTTCACTCAGCATGATGTGTTCCAGATTCCTCCATTTTGTTGCAAATAACTGGATTTCGTAGTTTCTTACTGTGGTACAGTATTCTAAAGAGTACATATCCCATAATTTCTTTATCCAGTCTACCGTTGATGGGCTTTTAGGTCAGTTCCAGGTCTTAGCTATTGTGAATTGAGCTGCAATAAACATTAGGCTGCAGACCCCTCTTTTGTTTGCCAATTTAAATTCCTTTGGGTAAATTCCAAGGAGTGGGATGGCTGGGTCGAACGGTAGGGTTATCTTCAGGTTTCTGAGGAATCTCCAGACTGACTTCCATAGTGGCTTGACCAGTTTGCATTCCCACCAACAGTGGGTTAGTGTCCCTTTTTCCCCACATCCTCGCCAGCATCTGTTGTTGGTAGATTTCTGAATGTGAGCCATTCTAACCGGGGTGAGGTGGAACCTCATTGTGGTTTTGATTTGCATTTCCCTGATTGCTAATGACCTTGAACATTTTTTCATGTGCCTGTTGGCCATTTGGATTTCCTCTTTTGAAAAATGTCTATTGAGGTCCTTGGCCCATCTCTTAAGTGGGTTGTTGGTTTTGTTTTTGTGGAGTTTCTTGATCTCTTTGTAGATTCTGGTTATTAACCCTTTATCTGTTGCATAGTTTGCGAATATTTTTTCCCATTCTGTCGGTTGACTCTTCACTCTCCTGACTGTTTCTTTTGCAGTACAGAAACTTCTCAATTTGATGCAATCCCAATAGTTAATTTTGGCTTTGACTGCCTGTGCCTCCCGGGTCTTTTCCAGAAACTCTTTGCCTGTGCCAATATCTTGAAGGGTTTCTCCAATGTTCTCTAGTAACTTGATGGTGTCAGGTCGTAGATTTAGGTCTTTAATCCATGTTGAGTGGATTTTTGTGTAAGGCGTAAGGTAGGGGTCTTGCTTCATGATTCTGCACGTGGAAATCCAATTTTCCCAGCACCATTTATTGAATAGACTGTCCTTGCTCCAGGAATTAGTTTAAGATCCTTGATCAAATATAAGTTGGCTGTAGATGTTTGGATTGATTTCTGGTGTTTCAATTCTGTTCCATTGGTCTATCCATCTGTTTCTGTACCAGTACCATGCTGTTTTGATTACAACTGCCCTGTAGTATGTCCTGAAATCTGGTATTGTGATGCCTCCGGCTTTGTTTTTGTTGTACAAGATTGCTTTAGCTATTCGAGGTCTCTAGTGCCTCCATATAAATTTCAGCACCAATTTTTCCAGATCTGAGAAGAAGGTCTTCGGTATCTTGATTGGTATTGCATTGAATTTATAAATTGCTTTTGGGAAAATGGACATTTTGATGCTATTGATTCTTCCAATCCATGAGCATGGAAGATTTTTCCATTTCTTGGTATCCTCTTCTATTTCTTTCTTTAAGGTTTTGTAATTTTCATCGTAGAGATCTTTAACGTCCTTGGTTAAGTTTATTCCAAGGTATTTGATTGTTTTTGTAGCTATTGTGAATAGGATTGATCTTAGAAGTTCTTCCTCAGCCATGGCATTGTCTGTGTATACAAAGGCTGTTGATTTTTGTGCATTGATTTTATATCCTGCTACTTTGCCAAACTCTTCTATGAGTTCCAATAGTCTCTTAGTAGAGTTCTTTGGGTCCCCTAAATAAAGAATCATGTCATCTGCAAAGAGGGATAGTTTGAGTTCTTCCTTCCCAATTTGTATCCCTTTAATTTCTTTTTCTTGCCTAATAGCTCTGGCTAGAACCTCCAGAACTATATTGAATAGCAGTGGTGAGAGTGGACATCCCTGTCTGGTACCAGATCTCAGTGGAAATGCTTCCAACTTTTCCCCATTCAATAGGATGTTGGCTGTGGGTTTTTCATAGATTGCTTTGATTGTATTGAGGAATGTTCCTCCCAAACCCAGTTTGCTTAGAGTTTTCATCATGAACGGGTGTTGTATTTTATCAAATGCTTTCTCAGCATCTATTGAGATAATCATATGGTTTTTCTTCTGCAGTCTGTTAATGTGGTGTATCACATTGATTGTCTTGCGCACATTAAACCATCCCTGCATACTAGGGATAAATCCCACTTGGTCTGTGTGGATGATCTTTCTGATGTGTTGTTGCATTCTATTGGCCAGAATTTTATTGAGGATTTTTGCATCTATGTTCATCAAGGATATTGGTCTGTCATTCTCTTTCAGTGCTGCATCTTTTTCCGGCTTAGGAATTAAGGTGATGCTGGCTTCATAGAAAGAATTTGGGAGGATTCCCTCTTCTTCGATTGTTCTGAATAGTTTGAGAAGAATTGGAGTTAGTTCTTCTTTAAATGTCTGGTAGAATTCAGCAGTGAATCCATCTGGTCCTGGGCTTTTCTTTGTTGGGAGGGCCTTTATTACTGTTTCAATTTCTGTCTCAGTTATGGGTCTGTTTAGGTTTTCGATGTCTTCCTGGTTCAATTTAGGTAGGTTGCATGTGTCCAGGAATCTATCCACTTCTGAAAGATTTCCCTATTTGCTGGCATACAAGTCCTTGTAGTAATTTCTGATGATTCTTTTTATTTCTGTGGTGTCTGTTGTTACGTTTCCTTTTTCATCTCTGATTTTATTGATTTGGGTCTTTTCTCTTCTTTTTTTAGTTAGTTGGGCCAATGGGGTGTCAATTTTGTTTATTTTTTCAAAAAACCAGCTCCTCGTTTGGCTGATTTTTTGTAATGTTTTTCTTGATTCAATCCTGTTGATTTCTTCTCTGATTTTAATTATTTCTCTTCTCCTACTAGATTTGGGTCTGGTTTGCTGTAGGTTTTCTAGATCCTTGAGGTGAATTGAAAGCTCATCTATTTGGTGCCTTTCCAATTTCTTGATGTAGGCACCTATTGATATAAACTTTCCTCTTAACACTGCTTTTGCTGCGTCCCATAAGTTTTGGTATGTTGTGCTGTCATCCTCATTTACTCCCAGAAAGTTTTTGATTTCTCTTTTGATTTCTTCTATGACCCATTGTTCATTCAGGAGCATGTTGTTCAATCTCCATGTGTTTGCGTATGCTCTAGGGATTCCTGAGTTGCTAATTTCCAACTTCATTCCTTTATGGTCTGAGAAGCTGCAGGGTATGATTCTAATTCTTTTGAATTTGCTGAGACTGGCTTTATGGCCTAGTATGTGGTCAATCCTAGAGAAGGTTCCATGTATTGCTGAGAAGAATGTAAAATCTTTAGCTGTAGGATTGAAAGTTCTGTAGATATCTGTTAGATCCATTTGGGCTATAGTGTCGTTTAAATCTGCTGTATCCTTGTTGATCTTCTGTTCTATTGATCTGTCTATTTCTGAGAGTGGAGTATTGAAGTCCCCCAGTACTATTGTATTGGGGTCTAAGTCTCCCTTTAAGTCCGTTAACAAATCTTTTAGATAAACCGGTGCCCTGTAGTTAGGTGCATATACATTGATAATTGTTATATCTTCCTGTTGAATTGATCCCTTAATCATTATGTAGTGTCCCTCTTTGAAACTCTACAAGCTAGGAGGGAATGGCGAGATATAGCCCAGGTACTAAGAGAGAAAAACTGCCAGCCCAGAATATTATATACTGCAAAGCTCTCATTTGTGAATGAAGGTGAAATAAAGACTTTTCATAGCAAACAGAAATTGAAAGAATTTGTTGCTACTCGTCCAGCCCTGCAAAAGATGCTTAAAGATGTGTTACACACAGAAACAAAGAAACACGGTCATCAATATGAAAGAAGGTAAAGGAAGGAAACCAAGGAAGGAAACCTCACAGCAAAAGATCACAGGGAATTCAAAGCATATATTAGAACTTATCTTTGGCAAATGGCAGGGCAAAGTTACCACTTATCATTAGTCACATTGAACGTGAATGGCCTGAACTGTCCAGTTAAAAGACACCGATTGGCTGATTGGGTTAAGGAACAAAACCCATCTATTTGCTGCTTACAAGAAACACATCTTCCCAACAAAGATCCATACAGACTGAAAGTGAAAGGCTGGAAAAAGATATACCATGCCAACAGAAATGAAAAAAGAGCGGGCGTAGCCATCTTAATATCAGACACCATAGTGCTATTTAGGACATCTCCCATTCTATGAGTCTGCTGAGTATCTCACTTCCCATGTTGGATCACTCTCCCCTTTATTTACTCCATCAGTTAGCGTTAGCAGGTACTAGACTTGTCTATGTGCTCCCTTTGACTCCCAGTCCCTTCACCATGACCAACTGTGAACTGAAACTGATCACCTGGAACAGTGAGATGGCATTGGTACATGCCACCTCGATGGGATTGAATTGGAATCCCCTGGTATCTTCCAACTCCACCACTTGGGGCAAGTCAGCCTGAGCATGTCCCAAATTATACATCTCTTCCCTCTCTTATTCCCACCACCATGTTCAACAGGGATCACATTTCAGTTAATTTTCAACACTTAAGAATAACTGTGCATCAATTACAGATCTAAACCAGTCATATTAAGTAGAACAGATAAAAAAACTACTAAGAAGGATAATGTATTTAGTTGTTCATTAACAGTCAGGGCTATGCTGATCAAGCCACCATTTCCCATAGTGTCCACCTCACTCCAACAGGTTTCCCTCTTGGTGTTCAGTCAGTCGTCACCGATCAGGGAGAACATATGGTATTTGTCCCTTTGGGACTGGCTTATTTCACTCAGCATGATGTGTTCCAGATTCCTCCATTTTGTTGCAAATGACTGGATTTCGTAGTTTCTTACTGCGGTATAGTATTCTAAAGAGTACATATCCCATAATTTCTTTATCCAGTCTATCGTTGATGGGCATTTAGGTCAGTTCCAGGTCTTAGCTATTGTGAATTGAGCTGCAATAAACATTAGGCTGCAGACCTCTTTTTTGTTTGCCAATTTAAATTCCTTTGGGTAAATTCCAAGGAGTGGGATGGCTGGGTCGAACGGTAGGGTTATCTTCAGGTTTCTGAGGAATCTCCAGACTGACTTCCATAGTGGCTTGACCAGTTTGCATTCCCACCAACAGTGGGTTAGTGTCCCTTTTTCCCCACATCCTCGCCAGCATCTGTTGTTGGTAGATTTCTGAATTTGAGCCATTCTAACCGGGGTGAGGTGAAACCTCATTGTGGTTTTGATGTGCATTTCCCTGATTGCTAGTGACCTTGAACATTTTTTCATGTGCCTGTTGGCCATTTGGATTTCCTCTTTTGAAAAATGTCTATTGAGGTCCTTGGCCCATCTCTTAAGTGGGCCTCAGAATCAGCCCTAAAGGCATTCGGAACTGGCTGAAAAGCTCATGAGAGTATTTCAGGCATGGAAAGCCAAGACACTCTGGCAAAAGATCTCTGCGAGTGAGATGCCAGTGGAAAGAACAGGTCATCAAAGAAGGAGGTACCTTTCTCTGAAGGGAGGAGAGAACCTCCACTTTGACTATGACCTTGTCTAAACAAGATAAGAGTCGGAGAACTCAAAGGGCTTCCATAGCCTTGGAAACTCATGACTGGAGCATAGGGAGATTACTGATGCCATAGACAGGAGTGTCAATTGGTAAAGTCAACAACAGGAGTCACTGTGCACTTACTCCTCATGTAGGATCTCTATCCTTAATGTGCTGTACATTGAGATTTAATGCTATAACGAGTACTCAAACAATATATTTCACTTTGTGTTTCTATGGGGGTGCAAACTGTTGAAATCCTTACTTAATGCATACTAAACTGATCCTCTGTAAAAAAAAAAAAAAAGAAAAAAGAAATTATCAATTCCCAGCTTGACTCTCACTGGGATTAAACATGACAATAGGTCTGCTCTGATTTCATCATCATTTAAAAAAATCATCTATTATTTTTCACTTTATGTTTCTGTGTGGGAGCAAACTGTTGAAATCCATACTTAATGTATACTAAGCTGATCTTCTGTATATTAAGATAATCAAAAATGAATCTTGATGTGAATGGAAGGGGAGAGGGAGTGGGAAAGGGGAGGGTTGTGGGTGGGAGGGACGGTATGGGGGGGAAGCCATTGTAACCCATGAGTCGTACTTTGGAAATTTATATGCATTAAATAAAAGTTTAAAAAAATAAAAAAAAATATCAGACACCATAAACTTTACCACAAAAACCGTTAGGAGGAAACAGATTTCTTTTTTTTTTTTTTTTTTCTTGTTTTCTTTCTTTTTTTTTTTTTTTTTACTTCTTTTTTTTTTTTTTAAACTTTTATTTAATGAATATAAATTTCCAAAGTACAGCTTATGGATTACAATGGCTTGCCCCCCATAACGTCCCTCCCACCCGCAACCCTCCCCTTTCCCACTCCCTTTCCCCTTCCATTCACATCAAGATTCATTTTCGATTCTCTTTATATACAGAAGATCAGTTTAGCATACATTAAGTAAAGATTTCAACAGTTTGCTCCCACACAGAAACATAAAGTGAAAAATACTATTTGAGTACTAGTTATAGCATTAAATCTCAATGTACAGCCCACTAAGGACAAAGATCCTACATGAGGAGTAAGTACACAGTGACTCCTGTTGTTGACTTAACAAATTGACACTCTTGTTTATGGCATCAGTAATCACCCTAGGCTCTTGTCATGAGTTTCCAAGGCTATGGAAGCCCCCTGAGTTCACTGACTCTGATCATTTTTAGACAAGGCCATGGTCAAAGTGGAAGTTCTCTCCTCCCTTCAGAGAAAGGTACCTCCTTCTTTGATGACCCGTCTTTCCACTGGGATCTCACTCGTGGAGATCTTTCATTTTTTTTTTCCCCAGAGTGTCTTGGCTTTCCATGCCTGAAATACTCTCATGGGCTTTTCAGCTGGATCCGCATGCCTTAAGGGCTGATTCTGAGGCCAGAGTGCTGTTTAGGACATCTGCCATTCTATGGGTCTGCTGTGTATCTCACTTCCCATGTTGGATCATTCTCTCCCTTTTTGATTCTATCAGCTAGTATTTGCAGACACTATTCTTGTTTATGTGATCCCTTTGGTTCTTAGTCCTATCATTATGATCAATTGTGCACAGAAATTGATCACTGGGACTAGTGAGATGGCATTGGTACATGCCACCTTGATGGGATTGAATTGGAATCCCCTGGTATGTTTCTAACTCTACCGTTTGAGGTAAGTCAGCTTGAGCATGTCCCGAATTGCACATCTCTTCTAATGAAGAACTGGATTAAGGATTCCTCTGGGTTGCCTTTAGAAATCTCTCTTTTTTTTAAATAATAGGTAAAATCCAACAATTTTATGTAGTACAAGCAAGTGGTATTTATCCCACGTAAGCAAGGCAGTCAGCATTTTAAAAAATCAATAAATTGGACATACTACACAAACTGCAAAAATGTTAAATGGTTACATCAACTTTTGTAAAAGATATTTGGCATAAAAAAACTGAGCAAACAAGAAACAGAAGAGAAATTCCTCATCTAGATAAAGAATATCTACCAAAACCAACTTTAATAGTGAAATTGGACAGTTTTCCCTTAAGTTGGGGAAAGGGGGAAGTGTCTTTTTCTCACCACTACTTTTCAATATTATGGTGGAATTACTAGACAGTGCAGTAACACAAAGAAAGGAAACAAAATGCATACATATTGGGAAGGAAGACATAAAACTGCTAGCAAATGTCATTATTGCATGTATAGAAAATTCAAAAGTACATCATAAGTACCCCTGGAACAATGTTAGTGTAGCAAAGTGGCGAATTACATGTACAATTTAATTGTTGTTCCATGTATGGGTAAGAGCTAGGATTTGAAATTTAAAAACAAAATTAAGCATCATTTAAAATTGCATCAGGTTAAAAAGCAAATCCCAATCGGTGTCTTTTAACTGGACAGTTCAGGCCATTAACGTTCAATGTGACTAATGAAAAGTGGTAACTTTGCCCTGCCATTTGCCAAAGATAAGTTCTAATATATGCTTTGAATTCCCTGTGATCTTTTGCTGTGAGGTTTCCTTCCTTTATCTTCTTTCATACTGATGACCGTGTTTCTGTGTTTCTGTGTGTAACACATCTTTAAGCATCTTTTGCAGGGCTGGACGAGTGGCGACAAATTCTTTCAATTTCTGTTTGTTATGAAACGTCTTTATTTCACCTTCATTCACAAATGATAGCTTTGCAGGATATAATATTCTGGGCTGGCAGTTTTTCTCTCTTAGTACCTGGGCTATATCTCGCCATTCCCTTCTAGCTTGTAGAGTTTCTGATGAGAAGTCAGCAGTGAGTCTGATTGGCGATCCTCTGAAAGTAATCTGACGTTTCTCTCTTGCACATTTTAGGATCTTTTCTTTATGTTTCACTGTGGAGAGTTTAATTACAACGTGTCGTGGTGAGGCTCTCTTTTGGTCGTGTTTATTAGGGGTTCTGTGAGCTTCCTGTACTAGGATTTCTCTGTCCTTCTCCAAACCTGGGAAGTTTTCTGCTAATATCTCACTAAAAAGGCCTTCTAATCCTTTCTCCCTCTCCATGCCTTCAGGAACTCCTAGAACCCGAATGTTGGTTTTTTTAATAGTATCCTGAAGATTCCTGACAATATGTTTTAGATTTCTAATTTCCTCTTCTTTTCTTTGATCTGACTGTATCCTTTCCTGTTCTCTCTCTTCTAAGTCCGATATTCTCTCTTCTGCTTCACCCATTCTGTTTGTAAGGCTCTCTAATGTGTTTTTCATTTGATCTATTGAATTCTTCACTTCAGTCACTATCACAGTTTCCTGTTGTACTAATTGTTTCGTTTCATTTTGATTCCTCCTTAATATTTCATTTTCACGAGAGAGATTTTCTATCTTGTCCATTAAGGCTTTATGTAGTTCAAGAATTTGTTTTTGAGAACTTCTTAATGTTCTTATCAATTTTTTGAGATCTGCTTCTTGCATTTCTTCTATGTCATCATCTTCATAATCTTGAATTGGGGTGTCTTTTTCATTTGAGGGCGTCATGGTGACTTCCTTGTTTTTATTACCTCGGTTTTTGCATTTGTTATTTGGCATATTGGAGATATTTGGTTTCTTCACTGTGGTGCTTTTTCTTGTTATACTATGACTCTAGATTAAGTGGACTATCTGTTTTTGATGGAGCCTTAGGGCTTGAGATGGGTGTGGCCTGAGAGCTCTGTTTGGTGTGCCAAAGGTGACACTCCCAGGTTAGGAGTGGTAAATCTCTCTTTCTCTCTCTTTCTTTTTTTGATTCAAAAGGGAAGTAATTCCGCACAGCTGAACGAAGTTGGAGGTAGTTAGCAGGCAAATGATATACCCACAGGAGCCAGAGATCGGAAGCTCTTTCCCAAGGACCACACAGGGAATCTGTTCTGCCCTCAGAGTGGGCTCAAATTCTCCTTCAGTCTCCCACTGGGTTGCCAAAGTTACGGAATTGTAGCGTCTCTGGAGAGTACTCAGGTGAATTCCGTGAGTTCTCTCCCCCACCGTCTCTTTTTTCACAGTCTCAGTTCAGTAGCACCACAAATTTACTAGGTCCTAATCTCCTGTTAATTCGCCCCGCCCAGAGTCAGGGTTTTCTGCTAGGCTCAGGGCCGGTGCAGACCTGAGGTCGCTCTGCTTATGACGTATGTCCAAGATGGCGCCTGCTCTTTGTCTTGCTCGCCCTTGAGAGGTGAGCAGAGAGAGAGAAACCCGTGTCCGTACCAGTCACCTTTTTTTTTTTCTCTCTCTCTCTCTCTCTTCCAGTTAGCCTGGTGAACTTTTCCCCCCCGGGGGTCGTTCCCTCTAGTCTCCTCTCTCTGCTTGCCTGCCGGTGTCTCGGGCTATTTGAGGTTCGGCTCACCTTGCGTTCCAGCGCTGGTGTGTTGAGTCTGCCGCTGGTGTCCCGAACTGTGGGCTCCCACGCTCTCCACACAGGTCCACTGTGAATCACGCGTTCTGGAAGAGTTTCTTCTGCTGTTTCCTCCCCTACTCTTCCTTGAACCTGCAGTATCTCCACTTTTATTAAACTATCTCTCCCCGGACTATCAGTGTGCTCCCTTCCTATTCCGCCATCTTGCCCCCGGAAACAGATTTCTATACAGCAATTACTCCCATGCTTTATGCCATTGCTGTCTTGAAGATCCCACATTCTAAAATACAAATAAATGCATTCCAAGAACCCCAGTGGATATCTGAAACTGGGAAGTGTACCGAACGCTATGCACCAATAGGTACCCATTCTTGAATGGTTTGGTGTTGTTTGTTTCATGGGACACCTTGCTAAAGCCTTCTCATAGGCTTGACACTTTCAGGTGTAACCTATTGCCCATCAATTGAAACATGTTTTCAGCTCATGTCTTCCACAAACATATTTAACCTGTTTTCCATCTCAACTGAACAATCTGCAGTATAGCTATAACTTTTGCAGTTGGAGGTGTGACAGAAAAACTAGCACAAATTTTGTTTTCCTCCATCACAGTTTCATGGGTAGCGTTGTTCTTACTATAGATCTTAGCAACTTCAGCATACATGTTTTTTCTTTTGAAGTCAAGAACTTTCACCTTTTCCCTTAAAGGAAACACTTTATGGCTTCTACCTGGCATATATGAATTGTCAGCATCGCTACTCTTATACCCTGTTCCCATTAAGTAAAATGTGGTTATTTGATTACTAACACTGCAGAACTGAGACAACTGATCTGATAACCAAGGTGACTACCAAGTAAAGAACGGTTGAGTAGCATAAACAAATGGATGATTCATATTACAGTGGCCTGGAGCAGCAGAGTGTGAGATTTCTTTTCTTTTCTTTTCTTTTCTTTTCTTTTCTTTTTTTTTTTTTTTTTGACAGATAGAGTTAGACAGTGAGAGAGAGAGAGACAGAAAGTTCTTCCTTCCATTGGTTCACCCCCCAAATGGCCTCTACAGCTGGCATGCTGCTGCCAGTGTGCTGTGCCAATCCAGAGCCAGGAGCCAGGTGCTTCCTCCTGGTCTCCCATGCAGGTGCAGGGCTCAAGGACTTGGGCCATCCTCCACTGCCTTCCCGGATCACAGCAGAGAGCTGGACTGGAAGAGGAGCAGCCAGGACAGAATCCCAGAATCCGGCACTTTAATGGCCGCTGAGGACAGAGCGCTGCGGCCAGCGCATCGCGCTGATCCTAAGCCAGGAGCCAGGTGCTTCCTCTTGGTCTCCCATGCGGGTGCAGGGCCCAAGCACTTGGGCCATCCTCCACTGCACTCCTGGGCCACAGCAGAGAGCTGGACAGGAAGAGGAGCAACCAGGACAGAATCCAGTGCCCCAACCGGGACTAGAACCTGGGGTGCCGGCACTGCAGCCGGAGGATTAGCCTAGTAAGCAGCGGCGCCAGCCAGAGTGTGAGCTTTCATCACCTTGGGAATTAGGGCAGGCATTTGGCCTAGAGGTTAAGATGACCACGTCCTAAATCAGAGTGCCTAGTTTCAGTACCCAGCTCTGGCTTCTGAATTCAGCTCCCTGCTAATACAGGCTTCTTGCTTGAGCAGTGATGGCTCAAATAATTGGATCCTTCCACCTATGTGGAAACCTGGATTGAGTTAGCCGGCTCCCGCTTTGGCTGGGGGGACCAACCCTGACCCTTATTGGAATTTGGGGAGTAAACCAACAGAAGTGTGTTCTGTCTTACAGCCTTTCAATAGAATAAAGAAAAGTTAAAGTAAAATGAATACTCTTTGTCATGTTTTAACAGTGTTTATTCACTGATGTATTAATATCCATCAAATACTAACGTATCTATTACATCATGTACTTTTTTTAAGGGGGAAGACACAGTGAAGAATCACATATGCACTTTTTTTAAAGGTGTATTTATTTATTTGAAAGGCAGAGTTACAGAGACAGAGAGCTTTAATCTGCTGGTTCACTCCCCCAAAGTCCAACAGCCAAGGCTGGGCCAGATTGAAGTCAGGATCCAGGAGCTTCTTCTGGGTCTCCCACACAGGTCCATGGGCAGAAGGACTTGGCCCATCCTCTGCTGCTTTCTCAGGTCCTAGCAGAGAAATGGATCTGAAGTTGTGCAGCTAGGATTGTGGTGGAATGAGAAGGCCATGCCAAGATGGCCATTGGCAACAGAAACTGCCTGGCAACAGGCCCTGATTGGATGGCTTCAGAAACCACACAACAACAGAGCCTGACTGACAACAGGCTGTGATTGGATGACTTCGGAAACCACATGACAACAGAACCTGACTGACAACAGGTCGTGATTGGATGGCTTTGGAAACTGCCTGGCAACAGGGTGTAATTGGTTAGGGAATAGACTGCCCCTTGCCCAGATTGGCTGCCTTGGCTATATAAGTAGCTGTAGCAACTGAAATAAACGAGTCTGTGGGCTGCTCGCCTCTGGCCTGCTTTTACCCGCCTCCCTGAGTCTGTGAGGTGACTCTGCGCCTCTTGCCCCCACCACGCTCCTCCTCTCAGAACAAATCAACCTCAAGACAGGATCATATGGGATGCTGGCACTGCAGATGGCGGCTTAAGCCACTCTGCAACAGCATTGGCCTCGCATCATGTGCTTTTATTAACATTTTTCTTAATTTGTGTATTTTTTTAATTTAAATTTAGTTCAAAATAAAACTATATCATTATGGATGCTATAAAAACAGAGTCACTTTTCATAAAAAATGCAACCATAAAATAAATAAAATAGTGCAAAACAATGTTATATAAATCTGTTATTGCTTTTTTAAAAAATATTTATGTGTATATCTATTTGAAAGAGTAACAGAGTTAAGAAGAGTTAAGGAGAGAGTAACAGAGAGAGAGATCTTCCATCTGCTGTTTCACTCACCAAATGCCTGCAACAGCTGGAGCTGGGCCAGGCTGAAGCCAGGAGTCAGGAACTCCATCTGGGTCTCCCATGTGGGTGGCAGGAACCCAAGTACTTGGACCATCATCTACTGTTTTCTCAAGCACATTCTCAGCAAGCTAGACCAGAAGCAGAGCAGCCAGGACTTGGATACAATGCAGGACACAGGTATACTAAGTAGTGGCTTAACCTGTTGTGCCATGATGCCTGACCCCTATTGCTTGTTTAAAGCTTTGAACCTAAGCCAAATTTTTTTTGAGAGAAAGGCATTAGCTACTGTTAGATAAATGTTAAAGGTATATGTTAGTGCACCAAACTGAAACATTTCCCTGGAAGTTATCAAATTATAGTAAGAATTGAAATATAGCTACATTCTGTCTATTATTAAAACTATGAGGAGTCCCATGTAACAGTATCTGTCCAGTTTGTTCTGAAACTTTGTTAGCAATGTGTTTACTATTTTATCAAGGTCTTTTTTTTATATGTTAAAGTTATTATATAGCTTTTGTTTTACTTGAGCTAATGATAAGAGTATGTATCATATACTTGTAAAGTTCCTGGTACTATGTTACCCTTGTAGTTCTGGAGATAACACATACACGGGCACACATTCACACATTCAAATATATAGTTGATTTCTACTTTCTATTGGTTTATTCGGGTTTTTCTATTTGTATTTATTAGCAAGATATCAAGGGGTTTGTTATGGTAGTTTCAGAAAACAGAAACCAACTTTAACAAGAGTAGAAAATGTAAGGGTAGGTTTGGGGTGCCAGTTAAGGCCCCACTTGGGAAGCCTTCATCCCCTATTAGAGCACCTGAGTTTGAATCCCAGCTCTGTTTCAATCCAACTTTCTGCTAGTGTGCACCACAGGAGACAGCAATTGGGTCCCTGTCACTGACCGGGGAGACCTGAGTTGATTTCCCATCTCCTGGATTCAGTTTGGCCCAACCCTAGATGTTGTGGGTATTTGGGAAGTGGACTACAGATGGAAGATCTCTGTCTCTCTGCTTTCAAATAGAAATAAATACAGTAGAAAGTATAGTTGGGTGTCATGGGGGAGCTGAGGAGTTCTGATGAAGCAGCAGACTCTGTCAGTCCTTCCAGGCCAATCAGTCTTCCTCATTGTTTCTCGTAGGTCTGTTCTATTCTTTTCCCTATGTCTATAGACTGTCTTTTTCTGTTTTTCCTTGCATGCAAGCCAAATATGGCATGGTACACATACAGTGACTTCCAGAGCTAACAGAGAGTAAGAAGTAGCTCTTGTTCCAACCTATGTTCCATAAGCTTTCTAACATTCAAATATATGCATGTCCACTCAAAGAATACAATCGAATTTCTTCCCATATCCATTCACAGGCCACTTAATTCCTTTCACAAAAAGCAATGGCTGTTCTGTTTCTTGTATTCTTTGATAAGTTATGCAATCATATTCATTTATTCTGTAAACTTTTCTCAATGGTAATTTTCCTTTTTATCTTAATATATCTTGAATATTGTTCTATACCAGTAAAAATATGCAACTGTTTCTTTTTTTCTAATAACTTCAGGGTTCTTCATCATATGCATACACACAAATATAATCAGTATCCTGATGGACATTATGTAGTTTCCAATCTTTTGCTACTGTAAATAACCCTGCAATAAATAATACTTCACATAAAAAATAGAACATGCAATTATGTGTATATGTACTGCTTGATAATTATAATAAATCTGTTACTGATTTATGTGTTTTTAAAAGATAAATATCTTCTTTTTTATTTTTAATTTTTAACCGATAGATTAATTTTCTAAATAATTATAGGGGACCAAGTGTTGTGTTGTTCCAATCAGGATAAACATATATAACTGCTCAAGCATTTATTTCTTTATGGTGAAAACAGTCACCATAAACCTTTCTTCATACACATGTCTACACACACACAAATGGTTTTGTCATTAGTTATGGTCAGCCTACTGTACAATAATCACTGTTAATTTTTCTCTTATATAGCTATAATTGAAGACATATTACTCAAAATTTCCCCATCCCTCCCTCTCATCTACTTACCATCCTATGATAACTACCTTTTTGCTTTCAACTTCTATGAAATCAACATTTTTAGATTCCACTTCAGAGTGAGATCATGGCAGTATTTGTCTTCTACACCTGGCTTATTTCACTTAACATTCCTCCATTTCCAGAGATGTTGTCACCAGTGAAAGCACTGAATTCTTATTATGATTGAATAATATTTATTAGTGAATACATACCATATTTACTCTATCTATTCATCAATGGATAGAAACACGGATTGTTTACATTTAGTGACTACTATACATAGTGCCATAGTAATTATGGGGTTACAGATGACTTTTGAACTCAATTCATTTATATATAACCCAAAATGTAATTTATGGATAATATTGTAGTTTTCTTTTTTTTAACTTTTATTTAGTAAATATAAATTTCCAAAGTACAGTTTATGGATTACAATGGCTCCCACCTCATAACTTCCCTCCCACTTGCACCCCCCCATCTCCCACTCCCTCTCAAATTCCATTCACATCAAGATTCATTTTCAATTATCTTTATATACAGAAGATTGATTTAGTATATATTAAGTAAAGATTCCATCAGTTTGCACCCACACAGAAACATAAAGTGTAAAATACTGTTTCAGTACTAGTTATAGCATTACTTCACATTGGACAACACATTAAGGACAGATCCCACATGAGGAGTAAGTACACAGTGACTCCTGTTGTTGATTTAACAATTTGACACGCTTGTTTATGGCATCAGTAATCTCCCTAGGCTCTAGTCATGAGTTGCCAAGTCTATGGAAGCCTCTTGAGTTTGCCGACTTCAATCATGTTCCGACTGGGTCAAAGTGGAAGTTCTCTCCTCCCTTCAGAGAAGGGTACCTCCTTCTTTGATGGATGGCCCAGTTCTTTCCACTGGGATCTCACTCACAGAGATCTTTCATTTAGGTCTTCTTTTTTTTTTTCTTTTGCCAGAGTGTCTTGTCTTTCCATGCCTAAAATACTCTCATGGGCTCTTTAGCCAGATCTGAATGTCTTAAGGGCTGATTCTGAGGCCAGAGTGCTATTTAGGACATCTGCCATTCTATGAGTCTGCTGTGTATCCCGCTTCCCATGTTGGATCATTCTCTCCCTGTTTGATTCTATCAGTTAGTATTAGCAGACACTAGTCTTGTTTGTGTGATCCCTTTGACTCTTAGACCTATCAGTGTGAAAATCGTGAACTGAAATTGATCACTTGGACTAGTGAGATGGCATTGGTACATACCACCTTGATGGGATTGTATTGGAATCCCCTGGCATGATTCTAACTCCACCATTTAGTGGAGATAGTCCGATTGAGCATGTCCCAAATTGTACATCTTCTCCCTCTCTTATTCCCACTCTTATATTTAACAGTCACTTTTCAGTTAAATTTAAACCTAAGAATAATTGTGTGTTAATTACAGAGTTCAACCAATGTTACTAGAACAAAAAAGAACACTAAAAGGGATAAAGTATTAAATTGTACATCAACACTCAGGACAAGGGCTGATCAAGTCACTGTTTCTCATTGTGTCCATTTCACTTCAACAGGTTTCCCCTTTGGTGCTCAGTTGTCGCCGATCAGGTAGAACATATGATATTTGTCCCTTTGGGACTCACTTAATTCACTCAGCATAATGTTTTCCAGATTCCTGAATTTTGTTGCAAATGACCGGGTTTCATTTTTTTTGACTGCTGTATAGTATTCTATAGAGCACATGTCCCATAATTTCTTTATCCAGTCTACTGTTGATGCGAATTTGTGTTTGTTCCAGGTCTTAGCTATTGTGAATTGAGCTGCAATAAACAATAATGTGCAGACAGCTTGTTTGTTTGACAATTTAATTTCCTTTGGGTAAATTCCAAGGAGTGGGATGGCTGGGTTGTATGTCAGGGTTATATTCAGGTTTCTGAGGAATCTCCAGACTGACTTCCATAGTGGCTTAACCAGTTTGCATTCCCACCAACAGTGGATTAGTGTCCCTTTTTCCCCACATCCTCGCCAGCATCTATTGTTGGTGGATTTCTGAATGTGAGCCATTCTAACCGGGGTGAGGTGAAACCTCATCATGTTTTGATTTGCATTTCGCTGATTGCTAGTGATCTTGAACATTTTTTCATGTGCCTGTTGGCCATTTGGATTTCCTCTTTTGAAAAATGTCTATTGAGGTCCTTGGCCCATCTCTTAAGTGGGTTGTTTGTTTCGATGTTGTGGAATTTCTTGATTTCTTTGTAGATTCTGGTTATCAACCCTTTATCTGTTGCATAGTTTGCAAATATTTTTTCCCATTCTCTCGATTGCCTCTTCACTTTCCTCATTGTTTTTTTTTGCAGTACAGAAACTTCTCAATTTGATGCAATCCCAAATGTTAATTTCGGCTTTGACTGCCTGTGCTTCTGGGGTATTTTCCAAGAATTCTTTGCCGGTACCTATATCTTGCAGGGTTTCTCCAATGTTCTCTAATAATTTGATGGTGTCGGGTGGTAGATTTAAGTCTTTAATCCATGTTGAGTGGATTTTTGTGTAAGATGAAAGGTAGGAGTCTTGCTTCATGCTTCTGCAGATGTAAATCCAATTTTCCCAACACCATTTATTGAATAGACTGTCCTTACTCCAGGGATTGGTTTTGGATCCTTGATCAAATATAAGTTGGCTGTAGATGTTTGGATTGATTTCTGGTGTTTCAATTCTGTTCCATTGGTCTATCCATCTGTTTCTGTACCAGCACTATTCTGTTTTGATTACAACTGCCCTGTAGTATGTCCTGAAATCTGGTATTGTGATGCCTCCGGCTTTGTTTTTGTTGTACAAGATTGCTTTAGTTATTCAAGGTCTCCTCTGTCTCCATATGAATTTCAGCATCATTTTTCCAGATCTGAGAAGAAGGTCTTCGGTATTTTGATTGGTATTGCATTAAATCTATAAATTGCTTTTGGGAAAATGGACATTTTGATGCTATTGATTCTTCCAATCCATGAGCATGGAAGATTTTTCCATTTCTTGGTATCCTCTTCTATTTCTTTCTTTAAGGTTTTGTAATTTTCATCGTAGAGATCTTTAACATCCTTGGTTAAGTTTATTCCAAGGTATTTAATTGTTTATGTAGCTATTCTGAATGGGATTGATCTTAGAAGTTCATTCTCAGCCATGGCATTGTCTGTGTATACAAAGGCTGTTGATTTTTGTGCATTGATTTTATATCCTGCTACTTTGCCAAACTCTTCTATGAGTTCCAATAATCTCCTAGTAGAGTTCTTTGGGTCCCCTAAATAAAGAATCATGTCATCTGCAAAGAGGGATAGTTTGAGTTCTTCCTTTCCAATTTGTATCCCTTTAGTTTCTTTTTCTTGCCTAATAGCAATGGCTAAAACTTCCAGAACTATATTGAATAGCAGTGGTGAGACTGGGCATCCCTGTCTGGTACCAGATCTCAGTGGAAATGCTTCCAACTTTTCCCCATTCAATAGGATGTTGGCTGTGGGTTTTTCATAAATAGCTTTGATTGTATTGAGGAATGTTCCTTCCATTCCCAGTTTGCTTAGAGTTTTCATCATGTAAGGGTGTTGTATTTTATCAAATGCTTTCTCGGCATCTATTGAGATAATCATATGGTTTTTCTTCTGCAGTCTTTAATGTGGTGAATCACATTGATTCTTTTGCGCACATTGAACCATCCCTGCATGCCAGGGATAAATCCCACTTGGTCTGGGTGGATGATCTTTCTGATGTGTTGTTGCATTCTATTGGCGAGAATTTTATTGAGGATTTTTGCATCTATGTTCATCAGGGATATTGGTCTGTAATTTTCTTTCAATGCTCCATCTTTTTCTGGCTTAGGAATTAAGGTGATGCTGGCTTCATAGAAAGAATTTGGGAGGATTCCCTCTTCTTCGATTGTTCTGAATAGTTTGAGAAGAATTGGAGTTAGTTCTTCTTTAAATGTCTGGTAGAATTCAGCAGTGAATCCATCTGGTCCTGGGCTTTTCTTTGTTGGGAGGGCCTTTATTACTGTTTCAATTTCTGTCTCAGTTATGGGTCTGTTTAGGTTTTCGATGTCTTCCTGGTTCAATTTAGGTAGGTTGCATGTGTCCAGGAATCTATCCACTTCTGAAAGATTTCCCTATTTGCTGGCATACAAGTCCTTGTAGTAATTTCTGATGATTCTTTTTATTTCTGTGGTGTCTGTTGCTACGTTTCCTTTTTCATCTCTGATTTTATTGATTTGGGTCTTTTCTCTCCTTTTTTAGTTAGTTGGGCCAATGGGGTGTCAATTTTGTTTATTTTTTCAAAAAACCAGCTCCTTGTTTGGCGGATTTTTTTTTGTAATTTTTTTTGGATTGAATCCTATTGATGTCTTCTCTGGTTTTAATTATTTCTCTTCTCCTACTAGATTTGGGTTTGGTTTGCTGCAGATTTTCTAGATCCTTGAGATGCACTGAAAGCTCATCTGTTTGGTGCCTTTCCAATTTCTTGATGTAGGCACCTATTGATATAAACTTTCCTCTTAACACTGCTTTTGCTGTATCCCATAAGTTTTGTTATGTTGTGCTGTTATCCTCATTTACTTCCAGAAAATTTTTGATTTCTCTTTTGATTTCTTCTATGACCTACTGTTCATTCAGGAGCTTGTTCTTCAATCTCCATGTGTTTGCTTATGCTCTAGGTATTCCTGAGTTGCTAATTTCCAACTTCATTCCCCTATGGTCTGAGAAGCTGCATGGTATGATTCTAATTCTTTGAATTTGCTGTGACTTGCTTTATGGCCTAGTATGTGGTCAATCCTAGAGTAGATTCCATGTACTGCTGAGAAGAATGTAAATTCTTTAAGTATAGGATGAAAAGTTCTGTAGATATCTGTTAGATCCATTTGGGCTATAGTGTCATTTAAATCTACTCTATCCTTGTTGATCTTCTCTCCGGTTGATCTGTCTATTTCTGAGAATGGAGTATTGAAGTCCCCTAGTGCTATTGTATTAGAGTATAAGTTTCCCTTTAAGTCCCTTAACATATCCTTTAAATAAACCGGTGCCCTGTAATTAGGTGCATATACATTGATAATCATTATATCTTCCTGTTGAATTGATCCCTTAATCATTATATAGTGCCCCTCTGTCTCTCTTAAGTTTTTGTGTTAATGCTTATTTTGTCTGATATTAAGATGGCTACGCCCGCTCTTTTTTCATTTTTGTTGGCATGGTATATCTTTTTCCAGCCTTTCACTTTCAGTCTGTATGCATCTGACCCAGGTACCCTGATGTGGGACAGAGGAATCTAAACTAACAGCTAACCACTAGACCAAACACCCATCTAACATCATTTTTTAACTTGAAGTGACTTACATAAAAGTGTCTGTATTTAAACAATTGAATGTATATTTAAATTCTTTACTTATGCCAAAGTGAATTATATTTAAAAATTCAGTAAAATTTATGGAAAGGTCTTCTGTGTTCTGAAAAGGAAATATATGATGTGTATATGACATATTTTCTACCTTCAAACATGACTTTATAATATAGTGCAAAGTCTTGGGAATCAGAACTATTAACATTTAGGACTCAAATGCTATCGAGGGCTGTGTCATTTATTCTATGAGTTTTCGCAGTAACCATTGCCTTCATCAAGGGTGCGAATTGCATCTTACACACCTAGCTGTAACAACCAGAACTGTCTCTTGACTTTGCCAAGAAGTATCTCCTGGGCACAATAGTCTCCACTTGAAAACAAATGATCCGGTATAAGAAAGAGGAAAAATGCTGAAATACAAATAACGGTATTCAATAGAGAAATGCATTTGTGCTGAAAGGAGGTTGGTTTGGGAACAGAAAGGAAGTGATCTGTTCAGCTCAAAGGACTATGGAGTGGGTCCTAAAAGATGGTTGGAATTTAAATGGTAGAGGGGAGACATAAGGAGAAAATTTAAATTGCTTTAAAAAGTTTCAGTGATGGGATTTCCAGGTGGTGCCAATTTTTGCAATAGAGTTTTATAGTATAAATAGATCTCAATTTACTCTGTTGTTCTTAAATCGCTCTTTCTGTTCTACCATTCCTTATAATACAAACATTTCTTTAACCTGTCATTTGTGCTTGCCATTATAATTCTAGTCCTATTTTAATGCTATACTGGCATTTACAATGTGATGGCTCTAATTATTGTCTATCATAGTTCTAGTAATTGGTGTGATTTAACCTATTGATTATATGTTATAAGCACTAATATTTTATCCTTTTTCCTGATAAGAAAAAATGTGGTATAAAATATTTTAAATTGTCCACATGGCTAATAAATGCACAGTTGGTATTTAACCCCAGGCCATACTGCTCCTTGTTCCATATCCTTCATCTCTGGGATGTAGAGTGAATAAATGCTCCTACTTTCTTTGCAGTCATTTCTAATTGACACATAGCTAAGGTGAAGACCTAGCCTGAGAACCACCCATGAAAGTGGCTACAAACCTCTGACTTGAAAATTTTATGTAATCAATCTTGCAGGCATATTTGTTCCCAGCAATATTATTTAATACTTCTGCAACTAATTTACTAATCAAAGATCATCTGTAAAATATGCGATTAACTTTGTGCGTTAGGATATGACAAGCACCTCAAGTCCAATTTTGCATGCTGTCAACTGAAGAACAGGGGACATAGGCTGTTATCTGTGTCAAAGGAGAATTAGGACACAAATCGACCAAGTGGCATTTCCATGATAGCTCAAAATCCTGCAGTGCCTCCTATGCTTATAAGATGTGTTTCTGTTGCCTTAAGAGGTTAGAATTTTGGTGCAGACTTTATTTATCTGCCTTGTCTAATTTTAGTCCTGCAATCATTTGCTCTTTCATAACATTTTTCTTTAGTCACTTAACTTTGTTTGCTCTTTTCTTTTGGAGACTTATAAAATTCCTTCCGGCCGGTGCCGCGGCTCATGAGGCTAATCCTCCGCCTTGCGGCACACGCACACCGGGTTCTAGTCCCGGTCGGGGCGCCGGATTCTGTCCCAGTTGCCCCTCTTCCAGGCCAACTCTCTGCTGTGGCCAGGGAGTGCAGTGGAGGATGGCCCAGGTGCTTGGGTCCTGCACCCCATGGGAGACCAGGAAAAGCACCTGGCTCCTGGCTCCTGCCATCGGATCAGCGCGGTGCGCAGGCTATCGTGCACCAGCCGCAGCGGCCATTGGATGGTGAACCAACGGTAAAGGAAGACCTTTCTCTCTGTCTCTCTCTCTCACTGTCCACTCTGCCTGTCAAAAAAAAAAAAAAATTTCTTCCTTTACTCAAAGCCTTCTTTCAATCTATCCTGACTCCCCTATAAACCATTCTGTTGCAGGATTAATTAGTTTTTTTTGGAGGGGTACTATCTTTGTATACCTTTAACTACTGTGCTGATGTGTGCTTAAAGAACTTATATTTCAAACACTTTTAAAAGCTACAGATTCTATCTCTGGTTCACAATGTATTATGTAATTTTCATACTTTGTCTTAAATGAGAAAAACGCCAGCAACACTGAATTTGCCTAATACTGGAGTTTCCATTTTTCCCACTCTCATTCCATTATTGCTCTTCTCAGACACCTGAGGTAGAAGTGAAAGGAACCTCGTCAAATTCTTACACAATTTTATGCACAGCTCCAAGAAATTATTTTAGCACTACAGTGAGCAAGCACACATCAATTGTTATTAAAAACATTCATGTCCATGCAATAATTTATTAATTCATTTGCAAATACCTACCTAGCCCCTAACCAACTATATATTAAGCATTGGAATAATGGACACAAAAACTATAGCAATTTCCTTGAATTTATCATCTATTAAGCAAGATATATAAGTAAAACAGCATGTGAGAATGCAAGGAAGGATGGAAATAAGAGGACCACCTTTTCCTACAAATGCTAAGAATGGTTCACAAAAAAGTTCTTAAAACATCACTGTAAGAGCACTTCTACCACAGGCATCTATCAGGGACAGATTAAGAGAGCCATGAGCCAATACAGTTGAGATGTTGCTAGTAGGTCAAAGTGTAAAATGTAAATTGAACAATGTAGCAGTGCAGGAGGAAATGGACAATGTTGGAGCAATTTCTGTCTGATTCAAATATTTGGACTCTAGTGGAAGAGCTAAGCAAGAACAAGGTATGATTGCTTTGGAATCATAAAAACTCAAAACAATTGAGGATGCATTATCAAAGAACACTCAGGATAAAGGTCAGTCTAATTCAATAATGATAGTGTCACTGTATACGGTTAGGTGAAAATGTGCAAGCTATGGAGACTAAGTAAGGTCAGCACATCTGAAGGCCATTTTCTAAAACACTGCAGATTTACATATATTTTGAAATCAGCAAGCAGAATACATTGAACAAAATATTCTGAGAAATAATGTATATGGGAGCTTAGCACCATAAGAATCCGTGACTACAATCATGAGAACCTCACCCTCAATTTTGCCTCCACAAATTGGCTAAGACCGTGGCAGATGGCTCAGTTGATTATGTCCTGTTTTGCTCATCTATAATACCTGTGGAAAACAATTACCTCTATTGGTTTTCTTTTGTGAATAAAACAGTTAACATATATGAATCACTTACACACTGGATACCTAATAAAAGTTCCTTTCATTTTGCTTTCTTACAAAATGTAGATTATTTCCCTTTGTTTTAATAGAGAAAGAACTGGAAATTAAATGTTTTCGAGAAAGAATTTCCAGTAAATTTTTACTCTCCTGAGTATAGTTTTCAATTATTCTTCCTTGCATGTGCCATAAAGAATGATTCTTTTGCATTTCCTCTATCATTACTTCATTATTGCTTTTACACCTTCTTTTTATTTTTTATTTTTATTTTTTTGGACAGGCAGAGTTAGACAGTGAGAGAAAGAGAGACAGAGAGAAATGTCTTCCTTTTCTGTTGGTTCCCCTTAAATGGCTGCTATGGACGGAGCTGCGCTGATCCAAAGCCAGGAGCCAGGTGCTTCTCCTGGTCTCCCATGGGGTGCAGGGCCCAAGCACCTGGGCCATCCTCCACTGCCTTCCTGGGCCACAGCAGAGAGCTGGACTGGAAGAGGAGCAACTGGAACAGAATCTAGTGCCCCAATGGGGACTAGCACCTGGGGTGCCAATGCACATGTGGACAATTAGCCTAGTGAGCTGTGGTGCTGGCCAACTTTTACTCCTTCTATAACATGGATCAACAGGACCAGTGTTGTGGTGGAGCAGGTTAAAATGACATCTGTGATGCTAGCATCCACATGGACACTGGTTCGAGTCCCAGCTTCTCCACTTCTGATCCAGCTCTCTGCTAATGCACCTTGGAAAACAGTAGAAGATGGCCCAAGTCACTGGGTCCCTTCCACCCACGTGGCAGACCTGGGTGGAGTTCCAGACATAATGGGAACAGATTCCATGTCTTTCATAGATACAGTTCTAACATAACCATCCTCTCATCCCTTCCTCTCCCCACTCCTCCCTCCCTCAATTCCCTCTCTTTCATTCCTTTCTTTTTTTCCCTTCAGTTTTTGCAATAACATAATTTCTTCTTGCTATGAAGCCAGTTGCATACTCCAGGACACTATGACTCTCCACTGCTGACTAACGGTGGCTGCAGCCTGCCTGAGATTCACCCACTCTGGCCATGTCTGGGGCCCAGGCCAGCACTCAGTCTCACCTTGGCTGCTCTTTGGGTTGAAGGTCTTTGCAGAACCTTACCTTTTCTAAGCTTAGGCACCATTGATCATGGTTAATATTGCATAGTTGATCAAGCAGCCATTCTAAGTTATGTGCCTTCAGTTCAGAATCTCTATTGCCACTGGAAATTTCCAATGGTTCATGAAGATCATACTTTTCTGAATTCCAGGAATGGAATCATTTTTTAGTTCTCTCTTATTGTAGAGATTAATATAGAATGGATTCACAGAAAATACTTCAGGAACTTTTGGAAGAGTGATCATTTAACAACTACGTACAAAAGGAAAGAAGAAAGTACAAGTCAATGATTGTAGCTTTTATCATGAATTTCACTTTTATCAAGTTCCTAGTATTTGCCAAGGCCTGTAGGCCAGGTATATCTGAATTATTTGAAGCTGTTTTGAATAACTTAGTATGTGAACTATTGAAACAGTACACTCATATACTACAATATCCACTCTTTCCATACAGAATTGGTGACATGACCTAAATACACTTATTTGTCATACATAATCAGTCAATAGATATTTCAAATAAGTTAATATATAGTGAGAGGATTTGGCAACTTCTTGGAAATAACTTCCTTATATCATTTTTGATATTATTTAATTAACATTTAGTGATATCAACCTTTGGGGAAAGGGAAAGACAGAGCCAGAGCCAGAGTGAGCATGAGAGCTATAGAGAAAGGCTCCTTGGGAATTATAACCCAATAGATTGTAGCTGCAGTGTGCTAGGAAAAGCATTTTAACTTCTGGCAGGCAGGTCTTGCATGTATTCAGGACTCAGGAACCTCACAAATAGAGTACATGTTTTAACTCCCATAACAACCATTCCAGGGAGAGCAAAGCAAACAATACCGGTGCCCTGTGGCCTATTATTAAGGAAAAACAAAAACGAAACACTATTTGAATCATTAAAAATCTCCTTCTCCAAATGAGCACACAAATACATAGACACACAAACACCCATAGACACACCGACATAGAGCAAAATACCTTTAATAATTTCCAAGACAATAGGGACCAGCTTTGTGGTGCAGCCAGCTAAGCCACCACCTGTGACGCTGGCATCCCATATGGGAGTTCAAGTCCAACGGCTCTGGTTCTGACCCAGTTACCTGCTAATGGGCCTGTGAAGGCAGTGGAAGATACCCCAAGTACTTGAGCCCCTGCTCCCACATGAGAGACTCAGATGGAATTTCAGCCTCCTGGTCTCAGTCTACCTTCCCAAGGCCTGGCCATTGAGGCCATCATATGACTGGGCCCCAGCTTCAGCCTTGGTCCAGCCCCTACCAGCACAGGCACATAGGGAAAGAACCAGCTGATGGGGGTGCTCTCTCTCTCTCTCTCTCTCTCTCTCTCTCTCTCCATGTATATGTCTCTCTCTGTACTTCGCTTCTCAAATAAAAAAGTAAAAATGTTATAAAAATTTTCTGGAATACCCATATGTATTTCACTATATTTTCCAAAATCTTCTTAAAATCATTGGCTGCCTATTTTTGAATTCCCCTTCATATGATTTATGAATTTATAATATTTCTAGTAGTAGAAAAAAAATCATTGATTGGCCTTTTGTTATAGAATCTAGGAATGCACATAACCTTTGATTTTATATAAAGCTAGAATGAGAGTTAATATTACTATGATGTGCAAAATTCATGTAAATTACAACTTACACGTTTCCTTAAAATTTTTTCTTGGTTTGTAATTGTGTGTATTACACCACAGACACCTTTTGGAAGGAAGTTAAATTCCCACCATGACTAGGATCCATGAAAAATGAATTGTTCCCTTTAATTTACCTATCTCAGATATGGAAGAATTTTCTACAGACTAGCATCTGGCTGCATAGATTTAAGAGTTTTTTCACCCCCAGTCACATAGTTCTGATATCAATGGAAGTAGTTATGCATTTTAATATAACACCTACCCTTCTGCCTTCATGTTAGCATACTAACAATAATTAATATAATGGACATCCATTTTTCTGTGTGTGAAAAATGAGACAAGGGACTTTTAGGAAAGGTAATAAAGACCATGAGATACAGAAAGGCAATATGTTCCAAAACAAATTTCAGGAGTTTTTAAAGGAAAAAAAAAAACAAAAACCCTAAAACACAGTCACATTCAAAATATCTGGTATCCTATGTAATATTTTCTTTCATGAGTATGTTTACAGCAATTTAAATCAAATAAACAAGAATGAAAATTATGACAAGGTTTAGATTAAAAATATCTAGCTTCCAGTGGAAACTTTCTCGATATGCAAAAAGAAATGAAATGGAAAATGTGACTGTACAAGGGAATAAATGTAATCCAGTGGGAATAAATGTAATCCAGTAGGAATAATGATTAGGAACTACAGATTTGTATATATGAAACACATAAAATTTGTGTACCTTAAAAAAGAATAAGCTTTAAAATACTCATTAAACATGGTTTATGACTTAAAAGAAATCATGAATTTAATACGGGTAGAAGTAAAAGCTCTTAGAAAGAAGAAAACCAAAAGTTGGTACTAAAATATTGCAAATAAATATTGATTATATGGTATTAGCAGAAAAAAATGCAAAAAAAAAATCTGTGAACTTGACCGCAGAGCCACAGAATCTACTCAAAGTAAAATCCACAGACTGAATAGAGATGGAATAAACTGAGCACAATCCCAGAGGCCTGTGGAAAAGTGTCAGGTAATCAAAATATGCAAGACTGTAATTCCAGAAAGCAAAGGAGTAAACTACTGGAAGATATAATAATTGAAAATATCCCAGATTTGATAAAAATTTAAATTGTGAAGTCCAATTAATAGAAATAAACTGACATGCATTTACCATGGGCATGCATGCACACATGCAAACACATGTATCCCATGCCACATCACATTCGAATTGCTAAAAACCAGTTGAAATGCAAAATCCTAGATGAAACCACAGAAAACAAAATACTCATAAACACATAAAGGAATAATAGAAACAGAGATTGGCCTTGCCAGAATTCTAAAGGACATAAACAATGTCAACCTATGTGTCGGTAATATAACATGCTTATGGAAAAGTTCTGGGGAATATGTAAATAAGATACAGAAAAATATGTGAATTTAGCAGGATCATGGCATATAATAGCAATATACAAAAATCAAATGTATTTTTGTTCATAAATTACAAAGAATTATAAAATTAAATAAAAATTAGCATTTAAAATAACATCAAAAATATCAAAATGTTAGGGGAAAACAGAGGTAAAACTTAAGTTTAGGAACTATACATTTGATGTGGTGGTTACTATGCCACTTGTGATACCCACATCATTTTTATCACAGTGCCTGGGTTGGAGTCTCAGCTCCCCTCCTTATTCCAGCTTCTTCAAGCGCACACACTGGGAGGTAACAGGTGGTGGCACAAGTACTTTGATCCTTGCTGGCCATTAAGGAGACCTGGAAGGAGTTTCAAGCTCCTGTCTTTGGTCTGGTTCAGCTCCTGCCCATCCTGGCATTTGGAGAGTGAACCAGTGCATGCAAGTCTCTCTCTCTCTCTCTCTCTCTCTCTCTCTCTCTCTCTCTCTCTCTCTCCCTTTATCTCTATCTCCATATCTATCTATTTCCCCTTTTTAAATAAAATTTAAGTAAAAATTTAAATAAAGTTTATGCAAAAGAATTTTGCAATCCATGCATATGAGGGCTCTTCAAACAGTTCATTGAAAAGGCACACTATATGGGTCCAGCGCTGTGGCGCAGCAGGTTAACGTCCTGGCCTGATGCGCCGGCATCCCATATGGGTGCTGGTTGTAGTCCCAGCTGCCCCTCTTCCAATCCAGCTCTTTGCTATGGCCTGGGATAGCAGTGGAGGATGGCCTGGGTCCTTAGGCCCCTGAACCCACGTGGGAGACCAGGAATAAGCTCCTGGCTGCTGGCTGCGGATCGGCGCAACTCCAGTCATTGTGGCCATCTGGGGAGTGAACCAGTGGATAGAAAACCTCTCTCTCTGTCTCTACCTCTCTGTGTAACTCTGTCTGTCAAATAATAAATAAAATAAATCTTTAAAAAAAAAAGAAAGAAAATGCATACTATGAAATGTGATTGCATGCATTTCAAAATTTATTTCACCAAAACAATTGTCTTTTAATTTCATTTTCCATGGGCTTTCCAAAGTACCTTCATAATGCAAAATTAATCCTCAGAGCACTCTTATCATGTAGTCACTATTTTTCTCCCAAATTGAAGGTTTTTGTAGTTTTTGCTACTGCCTGGGAGTCTTTACATTTTAGGATCCATGATTAAATATCCACCTTCAATCTATTGTCAGTTGAGGTCACACCAAACTCCTTAGACACCATATTTATGATGACTTCCTCTTTGTCCACTCTGAATGGCCAACCAAGAAGAAAGGTCATGTGGGGTGAAGTTCCTGCTGCCTCATGACTCTGCTCCCAACTCCTCTGTCATGTTTCAACGTGCAGGCTGCAAAACTCAAGTTCATTAAGCCAGTAAGTAGCTTTATGAAATCTCTAGTCAAAAGCCAGGTCCAAATGTGCAGTTGCAGCAGCAAGTACTGATACGTTTTCTTACGCAGGATAAAATTATAATCATTGGATCTCTGAGTCTGTATTCTTAAATAATTTAAATTCAACTGTTCTCATCTGCAGAAAGTTTATCAAAACCTACATATTGATTACCGTTTTTTTCATAATGGTTGCATGCTGAATCAAGATGATGTTATATAAAATCCCTGAACACATAACCGTAGTGGAGAAAGAGAGGAGAATTCAGACATCCTCAAGGAATTGCTAATACATTGAGGTACACTTTCTACTGGAAATGTGACAAGGCTATTATAAAAGCATCGTTTTGACATCAAATGCAATTTGAGGGTGAGGGAATATAAAATTGTCTATAACTCTGAAAATTGCTTTAAGATTCCAAAATGTCCACATCCATCACTTGTGAGTTTTTATTATATACTCATTTATATTCTTCACTGTAAAAACTATCTAAAGTCACTCCATCCTTTAAAAATAGATGTTTATTAATAGGAAAAAATCAAGGAAACAGAAAAAAAAAGCAAAGCATTTCTCAAATAAAATGACTCTTCTTAGTTGAAAATAAGAAGAAAACTAATGTTTTTTTTTTTTTTATTTCTCTAGGAGTGCTAAACCATAAAAACTAAGAAGGAAAATGGCTGACAATTAAATATAATTTTTGTTACATGTATCTTGGAGCCAGCTCAATTCGAAAGATTACAGTATATTTTTAGGCTTATTTCAGTGAGCTTCTACTTAGAATAATTGTAGAAGATCTGAAAACAAAATGATGTTTCCATTTTGCAGGCACAATTTTAAATAACATTTCTGTACGTTGCCATGATAAGCCAGGCTTGAATTATCCTACAACAAACTCAGCAGGTGGTCAGTGAACCCAGAGAAACTCAGGAGCTCTCCACAACAGTAGAAATATTCTAAAATCTTCATGACCCAATTGAGTAGCTGGGTAGGCACACTGGGCACCAGAAATGTGGTTATTAAAAAAGAAAAACTGAACGTTCCACTGTATTTGGTTTTAATTTAAATATCCACACATGGTTATGTCTACAATAGAGAACAGCACAGGGTGAGTGCCTTGCTTCATTTTAGATATGAAAAAATTAAGTTCATAGATGACTTGCTAAAAAATATGAAGGCACTTCAAAAGGCTGGTGGAAATTCCAATTAAATGGAAAATTTATTTGGGTGCAAGAACGTTTTCAAATCTATGCATAGATTTTTTCATAATGCATATTTCTATTAACTTTTTGAAATATTCTTATACAACAAAATGGAAGAAATAAGATTCATGTTTGATATTTTTTCTTCCTTTTAAAGCACAATTATTAGAACTTTCTGTAAGGATAATACTATATTTTAGGTTAATAGACATACAAAATTAAAACAAAATTATCCACTGACTCAGAGATATTTTAATACTTTTTTGCCTTTTAATTTCCTCGGCATAGAATCATCAGAAGAAAATCAAGAAGAATGTACTGATCTCTGTGTCAGCAGTGTGGAGTTGGCCTCATACACACATAATTGAAGGCAATAGGAATGGATGCTGAAAAAAAAAAACCTTCCTCTTTCATGGTAGCTGTATTAAAAATATTTCACCTTGTGCATAACGTTAAACCTGTGCCAGAAGAAATGGCAAAAAGCCATGGAACGACTTGATGTTTTGGTGCACCTGAGATTCCCTTGGATGACTGTTAAAATGCAGATGCTGATGGAACTTAGAATTCTAACTTCAGCACGCTACAAGTAGGAATGAAGGAGTGACAATTGGGCAATTTCACTGGTAGCTGAGGTAAAGTTGGTCTACAGACAAAAAAAAAAAAAAAATAGAAATCAGATTGGGGTTTGTGTGTCGGCTTCCACATAGCTTGGATTTGAATCCTGCCTCGATTCACTGAATCATCTGGGGCAAGACATGTAACTAGTTTGTCCAAATCTCTGTTTATCCAACTGCATCATGTAAATAAATTACATGGCAAAATTTTCTCTCTTCATAGAATTATTGAAAGATTAAATGAAAATTTATCATGAGAATATCACAAGGTGAAACATGGTATGTTAGCTTGTTCTTTCTAATAGCTTTATTGGGATATCATTGGAAAAAACAAACTATGTATGTTTAAAATGTACCTTCTGGGCCGGCGCCACGGCTCACTAGGCTAATCCTCCGCCTTGCGGCGCCGGCACACTGGGTTCTAGTCCCGGTCGGGGCGCCGGATTCTGTCCCGGTTGCCCCTCTTCCAGGCCAACTCTCTGCTGTGGCCAGGGAGTGCAGTGGAGGATGGTCCAAGTGCTTGGGCCCTGCACCCCATGGGAGACCAGGAGAAGCACCTGGCTCCTGCCATTCGATCAGCGCTGTGCGCCGGCCACAGTGCGCCGGCCGCAGTGGCCATTGGAGGGTGAACCAATGGCAAAAGGAAGACCTTTCTCTCTGTCTCTCTCTCTCTCACTGTCCACTCTACCTGTCCAAAAATAAATAAATAAATAAAATAAAATAAAATAAAATGTACCTTCTGACAAGTGTTAAGTCAACAGATCTGGGAAACTCCTGGACTCACTTCAATTGGTTTTCTTTTTCTCAGGATTATCATCCAGAGTTGCCAATGTTCACTGCAGTGATGGTGTTTTGCATACCTTGTCCTGACTATTATGTCCTTTAGGCAGGACAGGGAACCCAGTCCCTCTTATTCAGTCTTGCCCAATGTCCACATAAGAATCTCTTTTGTAACTATTTTTGCTTGTCTCATATGTTTATGTGGAAGCCATTTTCAGTTCTAACCATAAGGCACAGAAAGAACCAACAAACAGGTCCTACAGTTCTACATCTATCATGAGCAGATGTAACCCTCCCAGAAGTTTTGAGAAAAATTAACATTCTACTTTCCAATCCAGATTGACGTATACCTCTCCAGTTACTCAGTGGAAAGCACACTCAGCTGCTTTATATTTCTTAAAACCAACTCCTTTCTAAATTCCTGACAAGTCATCAATACAGTATGCCTATCTTCTACTTACGGTTAGAGACAGAGATACTTTGCTGGAGAAAGACTTCAGAGTGATTTATTCATTCAATCAAATGCATGAAAGATGTGGATTTGTTGAACTTGAATATACATTTAGATCTAGGAAGAGTGGTTGGGGAGAGTGTAGACTTAATATATCTATCAGCTGATGCTTAGATAAAGAAAATGTGGTATATATACACTGTGGAAGATTACTCAGTGATAAAAAGAATGAAATCCTATCTTTTGCAACAAAATGGATGCAACTAGAAGTCACCATGCTTTGTAAAAAAAGTTATTCCCACAAAGACAAATATCATATGTTTTCTCTGATATGTGACAGTTAATATAGAATACAAAAAATGTATAAGAATGAAATGGACATCTCATGTTAAGATTATTGATGTTAGCCCTTGTTTGTACTGCTGTAGAACTGTAGTCTTCCTACTTTTTAGTAGTTCAATGTTATGGTTAGTGGTGAATGAATCATGTGATTATCGAGGGGATTGAAAGTATGTCATTCCAAAAATTAAAGAAAAAAAAATAAAGGAAAGGAGGGGGATTGAGAAAAGAAGAGAGGAGTGAGGGAAGTATAGTTATCATCTTAGAACTGTAACTGAAATACATAAAATCTTTTCTATTTATATTTTGAAAGGTTTATTTATTTATTTGAAAGGCAGAGTTACAGAGAGGTAGAGGTAGGGAGAGAGAGAGAGAGAGAGAGAGAAAGTCTTCTAGCAGCTGATTCATTCCCCAGATGTCTGCAATGACCGGAGCTGTGTGGATCCAAAGCGAGGAGCCAGGAGCTTCTTCCAGGTCTCCCATGCAGGTGCATGGGCCCAAGGACTTGGGCCATCTTCTACTGCTTTCCTAGGCCATAGCAGAGAGCGGGATGGGAAGTGGAGCAGCCAGGACTAGAACCGGCAGCCATATGGGATGCCAGCACAGCAGGTGGCAGCTTTAAGTGCTACACCACAGTGCCAGCCCCTTCTCTTTATAGTAATAAAATTTTAAGAAGAGTCTGTTTAATGATCCATGTTTATCAAAGTCACATACCTATTCCAGATATGATTTATAAGATTTTTGTTAAATATATGTGCATCAGGAAAGCAAGATACTTGGTCCCCATTTGGAGACCTACATTAATGAATGTAAACACATAGACACTGTGGATTTGGGAAACAAGAACAGCTGTTTCAATGGAGTTTGAGGCAATTAGAATATTAATTAAAAATACAGAAAATTATATACCATTTCTGAATATTTAATTTATGCTCAAAATATTTTAATTGTTTTAGATAACTTGCCTTCTATCTTTTCAGACAAGAGCAGTAACCCCAGGAAACAGTTGCTATGTTATCCTTATTGTACAGATGAGAAAACTGAAACAGGGAGAAGTAAAAAAAATGTAATCAGGGTCACAAAATTTGCAATGGAAATTAGTTTTGATTCCCAACAAAGCTCTCAGCACATACTTCAGGGTTAAATGAATATAAATCACCCATGTCATGAAGAGAAGGCAAAGCATCCATGTTTCTATCTCTCTGTCTCTCTCAATAAATAATTTTTATGCTATAATTTAGTGAAGTAATACTATAGCTATATGCCAAATGATATGGCAACCTCAAATTTTTATGCTCTCTCTATGTATTAACTTCTGAAATAAGAAACACATGTGTATTTGCCTTTCGGGGCCTGCCTAATTTCCCTTACCATAATGATCTCTAGTTCTTTCCCTTTTGTTGCAATTGTCAGGATTTTGTTCTTTTTATGGCTGAGTAATATTCTTTCCTGTAAATACACCACATTTTCTTTATCTAATCATCAGTTGGAGGAAGTCTAGATTGAAAAAAAAAAGAGGGAGAATTGTTGGTTAATGGAAGGAGACCCTTTACAGAAGACAATGAGAGGAGGCAGAACATTTGAGACTCAGGAAGGTGGTGGACTATCTTCTACACAGGACTAAGTTGTCCAACATTCACCCATATAAGATGCACTTCTTTAGGAAAATTTTCCATAATTCCTGTTTAAGGAGAAAATATCATTGAAGGAGATACTAGCAATGTTTAATGTGTAGTTCCTTATATGCTAGGCAATTTGTTAGGGAATTGCAAACATTTTAGTATCCTAATAACCCTGAACTACTGTAGGGTGTGTCTTCCACACCCTACACCTTGAGAGAGAGAGAACAGAGAGTAGAGTAGAGTGATCTTCCATCTTTTGGTTCACTCCATAAAGGCCACAACAGTTGGGGATGGACCCTGCTGACACCAGGAGCCAGGAACTCCATCCAAGTCTCCCCACATGAATGGCAAGAATACAAGTACTTCCACAATCAAGTACAGTGTTCCCAGGTGCATAAACAAGGAACTATATCAGAAGTGGAGTAACTGGGACTCTATCCCAGTCTGATATGTCACACAGGCATCCCAAGCATTGGCTTAAACTGCTGAGCCACAACACCTGCCCCGATGCGCCTATTCTTTATGTAGTAGAGTCAAGGGAAAAACAAACCATCATCTGATAATCAGTAATATCCTCTAAGACACAAAGTGATAACTTAAGTTAGTTTCAACATTATAATTTCTGTGTTCAAATAAACTTATTATTTGATAATTCTAAAAGTTGTCTGGGTGATAAGGGAAGACATCTTTGTTAAGTAGAAAAATGGAACAAAATATGTATTGCAGTATAACTCAAGCATGCCCAAGTAAGATTGCACCATTTGAAAAGCAGTTCTGCTGGAGTCCTGGGGCAGGATGAAGAAACGGCAAAGGAAAGGAGGGCGCTTGAGAACAACCTTTCTTCCTTCACGTTTGTTCTGACACTGCATAAACAGCCAAGCTTCCGAGATGAGGTAATGGCTTACAGAAAGTAGGCATCCAAATTACTTCAGTGAGGCGTGCAATTTTATATTCAATCAAATAGTGGCCATGACATTTTATTTCCTCCAAACATAGCATTGCGTGTTAGCACTAGAGATAAAGTAATTTGATCCAAAACAATTAACAATATAGTTTAGTGCTGCTCAGACCCTCCCTTCTCATTCCTTACACAACACTGAAACTATGAAGTCTGAAGTCTCTTACATCAAGGAGAAGCAATTAGGAAAGGGATGAGAAAATAGAGAAATAGATTTTCTTGAAGGATTTGGTTTACAGTTGTTTTTATCAGAGCAGAAATGCTCTTAACAAATATTATCACTCCATGTGAGGTTAAAAAATTAAGATCAAGTTTAATCTTTTAGTAAATGGTTCAATCTTGATCATTTTGTGATAGATTTTTCCTAAAGTCCAAGACCTAATGTTATGTCAACAAATATGATTGCCTTAGTCATATGAGTCAGTAACGTTTATAGAACTGTAAAACTGAGACATTCAAGCTATAGCACAGGCACTATGTTAACAAGATGAAGAGGATGCAGATCTACAAAGAAGGAGGATACCAGTCCACCAGCAGCACTGCAGGGGAGATGCAGCGTTGCTGGAAAGTTCAACCTAGGTCACTGAGTATTAGTGAATACGCACCTTCCATCCCCAGTTCCAAGATTCAGAAATACCTTAGCTTCCTGGATGTGACGAAACGTAACTACAATAAGGATGTCATTCATTTTTGGCAAATATTATCAAAAATAGCTCATTTATTTTCCTGTTTAACTTAAATGTACTTGTCTTGTTTCTTTTATACAATTTTATTTGTGGTGAACGGTTTATTTTTAATTTTTTATTTAAAAATGTTTAACAGATACATAAAAAGTATACATATTTCTGGGTTATTTGTGATGTGTTGATACCTTTGTACAATGCACACTATGTAATGTACATCTGGGGTAAGCACATCTATTTCCACGAACAATTTTCTTTTCTCTGTGGTGATTTGTCATCAATTTTGACATTGGTTTTGACAATGGTTTTGACATTGCACTATATCTGCTTAGAGTATGTCTCAAATTTTTAACAAGTAAATTTTTCATCTCTTTGATTGTGTTACACACTCCTAGAAGGCATGTATCTGAGATATCCTCATACTCTTGCAACACAATAAATTTTACATAAAACATTTGTGTGTGTGTGTGTATATATATACATACATTAAACTATTTGTTGCTTAAAATTTATATTTGAATATAATAGACACTTCAAACAATTTGTTAATTCCAAGTTCAACCTAATAACTAATGATCTTATCTCAATACAGAGTTATTAGAAAATTTTGAAATTTTGCTGACCCAATGTTCTGCATACTTGAATACTCCAGAGGACAGAAAAATCTATTTTACTTCACTTGTCTAGTGATTCTTTTAAAGTAAAATCTTATTTTTCTTTTCTTCCTTTTGTATGTGCTTCTGTCACAAAAGCACAGGAATATCAAAAAAATGATATTGTTCAGCTTTGCTGTTTCCATTCTTCTCCAAAACAATTTGGCTTGTCTAACGCAGGTAGGCATACAGTATGCTGAACACATCATGCATGCTCTGTGCTCCAGCTCTATTAAACTAGCCTCTTCTAGAAACTAATATATAAAACTAAAACACCTACCTATTCTTTGATTTATTAAATTGTTCAGTCATTGAATCATTTGTACATAATTTCAAATAAAAATTTATTTGAAGAACTTTGAAGTAGGTAAGTGCAGGAAACTAATTCTGAATCTTCCCAAACACCCTCCAGAATAAGAAAGAATCAAGACAGTAACAAGTAGAACCCAAGAAATCCATTGCCCTACTATATTGCCCAAATGTATAAAAAATTGAGGGCAGAAAATGACATGTTCATATGTAAGTTATAAGACTACAAATTAGGCTGGCACCGCGGCTCAATAGGCTAATCCTCCGCCTTGCGGTGCCGGCACACCGGGTTCTAGTCCCGGTTGGGGCACCGGATTCTGTCCCGGTTGCCCCTCTTCCAGGCCAGCTCTCTGCTGTGGCCAGGGAGTGCAGTGGAGGATGGTCCAAGTCCTTGGGCCCTGCACCCCATGGGAGACCAGGATAAGTACCTGGCTCCTGCCTTTGGACCAGCGCGGTGCGCCGGCCGCAGCACACCAGCCACAGCGGCCATTGGAGGGTGAATCAATGGCAAAAGGAAGACCTTTCTCTCTGTCTCTCTCTCTCACTGTCCACTCTGCCTGTCAAAAAAAAAAAAAAAAGACTACAAATTAGTATAATCTTTAAGAAGGATAATTAGGCAATATCTAACAAAACTGTGTGAATTATCTTTTGGCCCAACAATATTTTCTTCTTCACGTTTATATGAGAGATGTACTTTCATCAAAAATACATGTACATAAAATAATTCCCTGAAGCATCACTTAAAATTGCAAAATATTGTCATCAACATAAATGCACAACAGGGGCGATCAAGGCATGTGAGGGATAAGACATGAAATGGATTTCAGGCAGAAATAAATAAAGCTAACTAATTTTCAAACAAAACTAAGGTGGAAAACAATGGTATCAACAAAAACAACAAGGAAAAAAAAAACAGTTTACATATGCTCCTGGTATTTCAACTATATATCTTCAAGGTCAATATAAAATATTTGTTTAAAATATTGAGGTTTATTACATTATTTTTTTCACAGTAGTACAAAGCAAGAACTCAAAACTCTTGTTTGTCTCTTCATAGAAAGAGGGAAGACAAGAGGAACCCTAGTATATGGTTTAAATTTTATATATTTACATAATTGCATGCTTTTAATGGCATATCTTAACAGAAAGCTATCACTAAATTCTTTCCATTTTCAACTTTTCAATTATTATTATTTATTTTAGCTTGTTCAGAATTTTAAAAACTTTGATTACTTTTCATGTCTTTTGTGTTGTGGAATTCAGCATTTTTCAATGTATAGCAAAAATATTTGCAAATTTAAGCATAAAACATTTCTTTTACATACACATATTTTATATGCCTTAGGGTTTTTTTTCCTTTAATTGTATTTATTTGAGATGGAGAAAAAGAGATATATGAAGGGACAGAGGTGTAGCTAGAGTTCCTACTCACTGATTTTCTCCCCAAGTATAAGAAGATTCAGGGATGAACTGGCCTGAGGCCAGGAGCCAGGAACTCAGTCTTACATTCTCCAGAAATACAATGACTCGAGTCATCAGTGCTGCCCCTCAGGATCTGTATTACTGGGAACATGGAGACAGGAGCCACAGCTGAGAATTGAATCCAGTACTCTGATATGGGGTGCAAGTAGTTTAACCACTGGGCTAAACTCCCATTCCTAATATTTAAAATTTTGCTCTTTCACACTTCATAAAAAGAAAGTTTAAATTCAGGTTTCATTAGAGCAATTACAGAGTTTGCCGTTTCCTTAGTATTCTATTATATATAAAAAGGGAGTGTGCTGAAATTGTTTCAGCAAGATAACACACTGGGAACACCTCCTATGTGCAAAGGCCTCTGTTGAGACAAGACAGTCAGGTGGCCTCAGTGGAGGTCTCTCTTGACCAGTAGGTTTGGAAAGCCATTGCTCTGTGGGGTGCATGATTTTTAAAATTAAAGGTGGGACGAGGTCATCATTTTCAAACTTGATTATCTGGAATCACTGTGACTCCACAGATGTGCAAGAAGGGACAGTGGGTTGAGTTGAGCTGGCATATGTCAAACAAATATTGAGGGCTGTTCCCTGCCTTTCATAGAAAATTCATGCCTATATTTATTTACTGTCTGCCACATATTATTTACCCATATATCATTTTATTTGAAGACAAGCAGCTAACTGATAATACAATTCCTCAAATATTACTTAACTACCTGATTTCTAAGAACATTTTCCATCCTCAATATTTTGTAGACATCTGTCTTTCTCTCTGTATGTCCATCTACATCTATTGCATAGGGGGAGTTGCGTAAGACACACACACAGGAATGTGGTGGGCTATGACAGTGTGTTCATGTTTCAGTTGGAAAAATCAAGGAAAAGCTCACGGAGGATCTGTGACGGAGCTGGACAAGGTCACTGGCTAGGATTTCAATCAGTAGAACTTTTGTAAAAGCATTTCAGGCAGGCAAGGGAACCACAGTAGGAACATTAAAAATCACTTAGATAACTGAAAATTAGGGTTATAAGGCAACAAAATGGCACATAATGTTAGAAAGATAGTTTGAAACCATGTAGTGGAAAGGGTCTGGTTGCACTGATTAGGGGTCACAATTTTATTCTGTAGAAAGATTTTACTTAATTGAAATTTTTGGAAGGAGATAATCTTTTAGTGCTTCCGAAAAGAGACTATGAAAAGCCAGGTTCCTATAGACTGAAATAAGAAAGCCAGAAATGACAAATGGAATCACAAAATTGGATGAAAGTGTCAAATGAGAGCATAAGAGAAGCAAGTCAGATACAGAAGGATACAGCAGATAAAAGAAAGGGACAGGGAACAAATCAGCATGCTTGTACAGTGCAACATGGACTAGTTTACATTTGCCCCAAAGAGGATCCTCAATATTGCAAAAACCCCATACTTTTTCTGCTGGATTGGATTGTCATCACAAAAGAACTGATGATGCTAATGGGATAGATTAACAACAAATCCCCTGAAAGACAACAAGAGTGGGGCGACTCCTGAAACTATCTCCCCTGGGCCCTTTGCAAACTCACCTGTACACAGGTCATGTTGAGATTAGTTTTGCCAAGATAAAGGGCACCATGGGCTTTGCAACTTCTGTAAAGACATTAAAAATACCATCAACAGTGGGCCTCCTAATCTGAGACAGAGACAGACCTGGGCCACTGGGAAACTTCCGGAAACCAGCAATCCCATGTCCCCATCAAGTGTTTCTTAAACACCTCTCATTTTAATTCTTCCTACCTTTGTTTTCCTTGTATTTGGAAACTTTCAACTGTGCACTTGAGTGTGTGTGTGTGTGTGTGTGTGTGTGTGGTATGTGTGATAATAGAGCCCTCAGATTCAGCTAAACCTATTTTCTGACTCAATATTTTGGAAATCTGGTATAAAGTGGTATAAAGAAAAATGAGTCCTTTCACCTCCAGGTCAGTAGTTTGAATTCCACTCAGCTCAGTTTTAACTCTAAGTATGAAATATGTGTTATTTAGGTTAGTTCCAGAATAAAAATAGAATGGCTGCCGTACTGAGGGCTGAGAGCCATCTATATCATCCAGATCAGCAGCACAGCACTCCTGACAAGTGAGGCCAAGTGCGGTAGGATGCATCAAAGTGGCTTCACAGGGCACCTTACTCAAGCAAGATGTAAACATCCTCCAAATCATTCCAATGCTATTTTTATTCAAAACAGGCATAGAATAATCAGCTTCTATCTGAGACATGTATTAATGGTGGGATGAACACGTCTGCATATTACTAAGATTAGAATTTGAGGGGAAGATCTTATTTGGGTTGCAAGACTGTGCTGGGGATCATGAACATACTCTAAAAGTTAAACGCCTACTTTCTCAGTTGTTCTTTAATTGTATTCCACTGTAACATAATGGCATCATTCAAAATGCATGCTCCATAACACTCTTGTAATGAATGTACAGCTGGAGGGATGAATGGATGGATGGACAGATGGATGGATGTCTGTGAACTAAACATAGAATATGTGCAATTACTTTTATACTACTTGAAAACATATCATAAATAAGTTGAATGTACAAAGACACAGTCATGGTGGTTATAGCCTGAAAGAAGAAAAAAAAATACAAATGGAGGTAGAGCTTCACACCCCTCCCACATCCCCCTTCTTTTGAAATCACTCTCCTCCTTCTCTAGTTTCTGTGCTCAACACAGAAGCAACACTTTCATAACTGAGATTCTATATGCTCTTTCTTTCGTCCCATCTTACTTCTCAACCCTTTGTTAAGATAGCTGAGTGCCCCTGAGTCATGATGTAGAGTATCTTCACAGACATAAAAGGAGTGTGGGTAGTGGGTAAATGTTTAGTAATATAAAATGAACACATTGATGAGATTTTCCCATTCATTCATTCTAAAAATACGAAATACTAATACAGTAATGAACAAAACAGAAAACATCCCTTACTTCAGTGAAGTATTAAACAGAATGGCAGCAACATAATGAGTTAAGCTTTGACACAGCCTGAAATAGTCTATGTTGTGATGGCAGTTAGGGGAGGAGCCATTGCAACTTTAGATGAAGGGGATCAAGAAAGGCCTCACTGATAACGTGACAGCTGAGTCAAGGAAAGAAGCAATGGGATACTCAGACAACTCCTGGAACGGTTGGTGGGAAAGTAACAAGACTCAAGGTGGGAGCGCTAGGGATTAGCATGAAGCTGGAATCAGGAGCATAGCGAGAACTACCACCCACGAAGTCCAGTATGGTAGTAGATGCCCCAAGTGGTATCTTAACCATTATACCAAATGCCCAGCACTATTATCTTACTCTTTGGAGATCATTAATCCAAATGGTTCTCGGTAGACTAACCTTAGGATATCAGCAGGGCTTGAAGACAACCCCTTCCTAACATTTTCCATCTTCTAGACACTACACGTCCCTTGGTCAGGGACTCTCTCATCCATATGCAAAGCTAGCACCAACAGGATTAATTTAGTCTGTGCTGTTTTCTCTCAAGGTTCCCTTATGACCTCGCCTTTCACTAATAAGAACCCTCAGAATAACACTGATCCTGCCTGGATAACATCCCTTGTGGAAGGCTTGCCGACATGAACCCTGCTTTGCCATGTGAACTAACACATTGACAGATCCCAGGCATCAGGGTGGAGGCCTCTTCTGGGAGCCCTAATTTTGCCTACCACACCATGGTTCAGTGAAGAAGTATAAGAAAATCAAGTGGTGATTGTGCAAAGGGACCTCGTGTTATGCAGGGAGAGCGGCGAGAGCTTCTGGAGTTATACCCAGATGAGCTATTTTAGTGATTCCTCATGAAATTTTGTCTGGATAAGGAAGGTAGTGGGCATAGGGCAGGATTAAGAAACATTGGCAATCAGGGTTCAACAATGAGTGGGGCTGGAGTTACAGGGGATGAGCAGAAAGGAGACGGTTGGTAGTCAGGAGGGAGGTGTTTGGAACGGACATTAAGCAGAGGTTGCTGAGAATTGAATGGACAAGAATCAGGGCATGATTGTGGGGCTGAGCAACTGATGGGCAGGAAAACAACACTTGAAGGTCCAGATAACCGTAAAGATCAGCTTTGGGGATTGACATAGTTAAAAATTGTGACACAAGTGCTGAAGGTGTTCACAAAATTGATGAGATCCAGCCAGAAAAGAATACTTTTTTCCCCCGGTTGGTAAACAATTTTTAGTTTTGGCACACAGTGAGGTTCCAATAAATGTATGCAGGATGAATCATATTACATTGAATCAAGTGTGCAGAGTTGTAAAAAATACAAAGTCTACGGAAATTATGTCCCTGTATAAGAACATGTCATTTTATATCCCATGGGTATATAATTTTAGTATTGTGTGTGTGCATGTGTGTGTGTGTGTATGTGTAATTAAATGCTTTTACTTTTTCCCTATATGTTACTAGATTCAGAACTAGCCAGAACATAAACTCAACAGATTTCTGATGAAATTCTAGTATTTCTAAATCTGGAAGCTATACTTCATAATTGCACTTCTTCTTAGATTAAATAAACAACTTGGAGTGATATATACACAATTAAAATATGAAAATTAATTGAAAGAGAACATATTGATTACCATTTTCTATGGATTGAATTGGATCCACCCACCTTGGAGTTATATGTTGAAGCCCTAACCCCAAGTGATGCATTTGGGGTTGGGGGCTCTCGGGTGGATTAGGTTTAGAAAATCTCATGATAGTGGGGCCCTCATGATGTGACTAGTGCAGAGCTTGTTCCCTCTGTCTTTCCACACATCCTGAGAGGACAGGGTCAGCAAGACAGGGAGAAGCCTTCACTAGAAAAACAAATCAACTGCACCTTGATGCTGGATTTCCAGCTTCCAGAGCAGTGAGGGATGAATTCCTGCTATTTAGACACCTATGGTACATTATTTTGTTTCTGTAGCACCAGCTGGCTAAGACGCTGACCAGTGAGAAATCAGGGAAATATTTTAAGCCATAGATTCATGTAATCATCTCTAAGTTACTTTAGATCATATTTACTCAACTTCTATAGTATAAAATAAACAAGGTCTTAATTGAAATATTCTGTAGCAGATGATCAATAAATTTTTTTCTATTACCTTGTATTCAGTATAGTGTATAATATTTAACATTGCAGATAGACAACAAAACTTTCACAGTTTTATTTTGATGATTTAAAATAGGAAGGTAATTAAAGAACTTAGAGCAGTGCTAAACTTAGAGTAATTGCTCAGTAGGTATTATGCAAGAAATAAATTATACAGATATGCTTTTAAACACATGTGAGTTTTAAAATAACTTCCTGTGGTTGGTTTCTTAAATGCATAAGTAGTTGACTCTGTCTTAATTATGTTTATTTCACCCAGCTGCTTAATGCTTGCAGCACAGAAAGCAGTGGTCAATGAGGAAGATTATTACATGGCAATAAAAGAAACCATTCTCATCTTCACACCTGAAGTCAAGAAACAGAAAAAAGCCACAAATATGGAGATTAGCTGAATTATTGATGTTAAGGGAGAGTTTAAGGAAATTGTCGTTTCAATGGTCCAGGTCCTCTCTCAGGTTTAAGACACCTCCAATGAATGTGCAGAGATTTGCAAAATGCTCTCACTATAGTAAGATTATCACAGCCAGAAGCCTTAATAAGCAGCTGCAAAGAGCTGAGGAAAAGGATTACATTTTTCCCTTGCTGTGAGGCACTGAGGTCAAGATAGACATTTGAAAGGACTTGTAAATTGCAGATTAGGTTGAAACTCCTTATCAGGTTGCCTGATGAATCCTTGGCTATCAACTTCGAAGTAATACTGCCTGGAGTCTCTGTTAAAAATAATAATAATGGAGCTACTGACTGTCATAGAAAATGCTGGGGGAAAAGGCACTGGGCCATTGACTGTAGTGCTATCTTTCTAAAGACTGGACCTTCCCTGTCAAGTGCGCCATCCCTGCAGAATGAGGGACGGCTCAGGTCTCCCACTCACTGAGGTTGACTTAGGAGCAGCCATCTCTCATCCAAACACCCACAGTCACAGGACAGCTCTCCAAACTGAGGATACCACAGGTGGAAGATACGACAGGAATTCCATAAGAGAAAAGAGGAGTGAGGGGCGGGCTGAGGATAGGAAACGCCATCTGTGCTGAAGCACTGCTTGTTCTGTAAAACCACCTCTGTTACCATGAGGTTTACTCACTTACATCCAAGATGCACGTGGAATTCTTGACTTTCCTGTATTTGTAAAGGAACTGTTCTTGCATAACAAGGCAGAGGCAGTGGTAGGGCAGAGAAGCCCATGGTGTTTTTGGAGCAAGCCTTCTAGTTGATAACTTGTGCTGGGCAATTTCCTAACACTGCTGCCCAACTTACCAAACGCTGGCATACAATGTCACCACTGTGCCACCTTCCAGCCCCAGAGGTCAAAAGTCTGAAATGGATATCACAAGACTAAAAAACACAGGCTTAGCAAGATGACATTCCTTTCTTGAGGCTCTGCAGAGAACAGTTTTCTTGCCTTTTTTCAGATTTGAGAGCATGACTGACGTCCTGGTCACAGCAGTGACCAGCCAAGTCTAGTTCACACAGCAGCAGTAGGGAGCTGTAGTCTTCCTGTCTTGCCTTTAAGAGCCTTCTGATGGTACAGATATTCAGCCCTCTGGGTAAATCAGGCCAATCTCCGGATTTTATGATCAGCTAATTGGCAATCATACATCCACTAACTTATTTCCCTTTTACCATGAAAAGTAACAAAAGCATAGATTCTGGACTTCAGTACAGGTACACCTTTGGGGGTCCATTATTCTGCGATCCATTCTTCCCACTGCCCTCCCCCCATTATCAGCAGGATCATGTTCAACCATCTATATAATATTTCCACTTTCAGGCACCTTTACTCTGGGCATCTTTTTCTACCTAGCACTTAATGGTTTCTCTTGATGATGATTGGGTAAGGGGGCAATGGGATCTCAGAGACAAATGGTCAATGAAGGAAAACTTAATCAAACAAAGTTCTCATCTCCAAACCTCAGGGCTTAAATGTCAGTAATGGTGCTGTCTACTTAAAAGTGGTAGAAGCTTTAAAAACTCAAGATAATTATTTTGGCTGTGTATTTTCTATAGGAAACTGGAACTTTTTGTTAAAGTAGATTTTTCTTGACACATCTCATTGAAATGAAACCTCCCAGAATCTAAGAATCTGTGAATATTGATAAAATTATGCACCAAAATATTCATACTCTACATAAGTTTAGTATTCCTATAAAAATCAGGGTATTCAAGTCCACTGCTATCAAATCAATTTTAATAAATACTATTTTTGTTATACTTTATGGTACATGTTTAAGCACTGCATGCACTGTTTATATCACACTGAGGTGGTGTTTACTTTAATAAAGGTTGCCCCGGAGAATGCAGAGGAAATGGACCCCCTTTTCAGCCCGTCTACTCACAGCTCTGTTCAAGGCACTCGTCTACAGAGATGTCAGTTTACTAAATCACAAGTGAACACTCTGGAGGAAAATTCTAAGTTTTCCTGAGTATGGTCATGGGATGTTAATTTTGCAATTTCAGGGAAAATGTTAACATGAAATATTACTGTAGCTATTAATGAGTCAAACAATATAAGAAACATAGTGTACTTCTGGAAGCTTTTAATGGAGTCATTATTTACACGTTTTTAACTAAGAATCTATCTGCATTTTCAAAATAAACTTGCTTCATACTGGCTGATTTACTTATTTATTTATTTATTCATTTATTTTAGGGGCAGAAAGACAGAGAGAGAGAAAGACAGAGACAGGGAGCTACTATCTGCTGGTCCACTCCTGAAGTACATACAAAGGCCTATGATGGGTTGCACTGCCAAAGCTGGGAGCTGGGAGCTGGAAGCTCAATCCAGGTCTAGCATGTGTGTGGCAGGTGAACTCCTTGAGGCATTTTTGCTGCCTCACAGGGCCTCCACTGCAGGAGCTGGAATTGAGACAGAGCCATGGCTCAGACTCAAGCACTCCAATATGGTATGCAGGCATCTTAGCTGACATTTCTAACTGCTAGGCTATGTACTTGCCCTGGGGAATGCTGATTTAAACATGATTTTAATATTTGAAGTAGCTAAATGAATATAATCCATCTTTGTTCTTGGGACACTATTGTTCCCTTTTCTTTCTTTTGCATTTTTTCCTCTACTATAGTCAATCTTCCTGATTTCTAACATAACAGTCCTCCTCCTACCTTGAGTTTTATCTGTGCATGTGTCTACCCACCTGTTACTCAGGTTCCCTTTGCCCTGTACTGTGAGTACTATGGTACAGCACCCATGAACCAGTCTAGATAGATGCTACAAAGTAAGAATAATCAACCACAGTACTCTTGTGCGAGAGACCAGGGACTTCATGACTCACCAATAGCGACATCCAGATCTTCTCACTTACTGGGGCTGCCATAGCAAGTATCATAGACTGCACGGCTTGCACAACAAGCCTTTTTTTTCTCACTGTCCTGGGAGCTAAAAGTCAGAGATCTAGGTATCAAAAAAATACTGGTTTCTTCTGGGGCCTCCCTTCATGGCCTGAATATTACCATTCCCCCCCCCACACACACACACTTCATATGGTCTTTTCTCTGTATCTATAGTTCTAAAAATCCTCTTCTTATAAGAGTGCCAACCATATACTGATTAGGGCCCATTCTAATGACCTCATTTTAACCTCATTACCTTTTTAGGGACCCTGTTTACAAATACAGTGGCCATATTGGAGGTTATGTCTTCAACATATAAACTTCAGGGTCACAAAATTCAATCTATGATACCAGAAAGGGAACATTTTTGGCTCCAATTCCCCTAGTCCCAATTCCCACAAAGACATAGGCAGGTCAAACAGCAGCTGTTCACAAAGTGGGTTGTATTACAGCAAAAGAACCCTGAGTTTAAGCTGAACAAATATTCCATAAAGGGTAGTAAGCAAGCTTACGATTTGTTCTGGAGGGAGATAATATCTCTGTCTTCTTTCTCTTCTCATTAAACAAACATCCTCAAAACAGAGTCCTAGCAAAGGGCAGTTGATGACATATGCTACTGATAAGATGTACAGAAATTGGAGTGAGCAAAAATTGCCTACCAACAATACACAACATTGTTTCCACAATTTCTTGGCTTCCAGCTTATTTTCCAATGAGTGCACAATTTCACTGACTTGAAATTTCTACTATCAAAAGGACTCCAAGCAGCAGAATGAGACTGACCTGCAGCGTTGATGCCAATCATGTCCCTTTGGGTATCAAACCTAAAGCTGGAAAAATCACATAAAGTATCAGAGTCCACGTTAGAAAGCCAGGGTCTTTCTCTGTATGATTCTGTGTTGAGCATTGCAGGTCATCAGTCTAATTACTGCTGGATATGAGAGACTATGCATCCCCACCAGAGGCAGCATGCAACCTATCATACAAAACCACTGTGGTCAGCTAACCGTGGCTGACTTGAATGCCTTCCCAGATGGAGATGGTATCTCTCATCACTTCAGCTATAGTTGGGTACAAATTCCACATCACCATTTCTATGAGAATACTTCTGAAAATCTATGAAGAAATAGACATTACAGTGTAGACATCCGGCACAGAGGTTAGGACACCCATATTTCATATCACAGTGCCTGTGTTCCAGTTCCAGCCTCACTTCCCATTCCAGCTCTTCCTGCTAATGTGCACCCTGCAAGGCAGCAGGTGAGGGCTGAAGTACTTGGATCTCTGCTATCCACACAGGAGACCCACTTTGCCCACTTTGATTTCCAGTCTCCTGGCTATGGCCTAGCCTAGCCATGCCAGTTGCAACCATTTGGGGATAGAATCTCTCTCCCTTTCTCTCCCTCTCTCCCTCTCTCTCCCTCTCTCTCCCTCTCTCTTTCTCTCTTGCTCTCTCTCTCTCATTCTATGTCTCTGCATTTCAAATAAAAATAAGTAAAAGCACATTTTTGTGCATAATGATAAAGGTTTACTAATTTGATACAAAGGATGGAATGTGCTGCCTTGAGACTCATTAAGAACCTACTGCTGTGGTTATGTAGACAGAGACTTCACACATATTATATATGTCATGATATAAATTTTCCATGAATTTGTGAAAGCACTGTTGTAGTTAGATGATACCTATTATAATCAAAGCTCCTACTGCAAGTACACAAATCAGTCAGTCTGTCTGAGATACTGCCTGAGTTTTTAAGAGGAACCTCATGTTGGAGCAATCTCATTATTTTCAAATGAACACTGAACGACTTATTGGTTGTGTTGCTTTAACACTTGAAGGTCTTTGAAGACCAGCTGTAAGGTGCAAATCTCCATATTTTCAGAAGGTAGGCAAATAAATGTTCAGTTTTCAGATGAGAAATTTAGTCTCCAAGGCATTTGGTGCCCTGGAGACAAAGGTTTGTTGTCATTGGGTCTCCAAAATGAGACTTCTTTCAATGTTGAGGCACAATTTGAGTTTACCCACAATATGTGCCCCTCCCCAAAGCAGCTGATGGAATTTATGACCCCAGCTCATTTCAATAATTGGATCCAGTCCTTTTGGGGAGACTGCCTGAGGACATATGTCCCACCTCTACTAGCGGTTTAGCCCATTAGCCAAGGATGGGGGAATATTTATCCACCCCTCCGAATGGCTAAGTGGCATAGAAAAAGGGAAGACAGCTGGAGGTTCTTACATATCATTTAAGTGAGGAGCAGAAGTAGGAGGTATTCTGCACTGCTTTTATAGATGTCAGTGACGTTAATTGAATAGGAATCAAATTGTCAGAGGTATCTGATGAGGAATGGGAAATATAACAGTCTGGCATCTTTGAGAGAGTTCCCAGGCTGTATTCCTTCATCAAGAAAGCTCCTGTAGTGATCTGATACACAGAGATTGTTAACACCAGTTCTTCATCTCCTCTTCTCAAAGTTCAATCTGTTCCTTCCCCAGGTATTGATGGCATTCCTTCTCTTCAACACAGCAAAATAGTGGGACCCACTGCAGTAGCAATATTCCTCTACTCACACCAGAATCTTCCTCTGCAAAGTTTGGAGGCGAAATGCAGGAGGGTCTTTTGAGAAAACTTGCATAGGCTCATTGTGAATGTCACTTTGACCTGCATGGATTGCAGTAATAATAGTTGGTGAGGAAGCAGATTTTACCTGGTGATCACAACTTTATGATCCAATGTGGTGTAAAAGAAGCATGCAAATGCGTATGTTTGGTCCAGAATTTGCCCCATTCCTGATGCACCTTTTTGGTTAGACTGAAACCTGGAAGATATATAAAAAGCTTACTTGGTTTAATGATTGAGAAAAAGAATGTCAGATGCAGAAATCTTTAAGGCACAATTACAGATTTTTGAAAAATGCCTATATGAGCTCCAGTTTCTTTTGTTCCAAACATTAGACAGAAAGTAGTCAAGAAGAAATAGTTACATTCAATAGTCAAACTATTTCCTAGCTGTGAACACCAGGAAGTGGGGAAGGAGGTAGACGTCTCAGTCTCTGTGGTTCTGTTTTTGAGGAAGCCATCACAGTTATTGACAATGCCGGATATACCTACATGGCAGGGGTGTGGAAAGTGCATTGAATATTTTCAGGTCCAGGGTTGTTGTGTGGCTTTTATGATGAATGGTGCACCATTGTCAGGTTAATGATCCAGAAAGCTGAAAACATGACAAAGATTAGTTTCAATAGAGCCAGAATGGTGTGACCAGGGCCAGCAGGTAATCTGGAATAGTAATATTATAACCCAATAGCACCAACAGCTCTGTGGCATTCTCGATAACCACAAGAGAATGCAGAGTATCTGTTAAGCTGCTGGAATTCGTTCCCATCATTTGCAATCATAAATAGAAAGTCTTTAATTTTCCAAGTGCCAGGTCAAACCAGGAGGCCATTACCCACAGATTATAGATTAGGATGTGTTCTGTAAAATAAAGAAAATGTCACTGTCTGTCACGCTGGGCCACCGAATGTGCTGCTGTTTCCCCAATAGGATTTCATCACAATGATTAGAAGTTTTCCAAGAGGGGCAGGTCCTTTTATCTGTTAGTCCATTGACAAGCCAGCCGAGGAAAAGGTTTCTGCTAAAATTAGCTGATATACTACAGGACACACAAAAGCAGAATACACAAAAATAAACAAAATGACATGTAAAAAATGGGGAGAGTGAGTAAAATAAAATTGCGCAAGCACAGTGTGCTAGAAATGGACTAGGCACTCTGGGCCCATGGAGGAAATTTTCCAAATGGCTGGAGCAGGCACACCCCTCCAAGGCAGCACTCGACCATTTTTGATGTCCTCCAGCAGCCTACAGGGAAGCAAAAGACCTTTCTCTCCAACAGAGTCTCCGTAGCTGTCTTCTTGTCACAGTGCTTTCTTGCAGGAGAGATGGAGTCACAGTAAGATGTGTCTCCCACAGCAATTTGAAGGCATTACATTTTACTCCACAGAGAATGTATTATCTTGCCCTCCATATGTTAACTTTGGGAAGGGCAGTCCTAGACTCAGATTACATCATTTGCATTTGGATACACAGTTGTCAAAGTGTCTGTCATTCAGCCATGTAGAAGGCCTCCCTTGTCATCAGCCAGCCACTTGGCTCAGTTAGAGATGAGCTACAATAAAAAGCTCCAAATGGAGTTAGTGCCATGAAAACATAGCCAGATTAAATATAATTTTAAAAAATCAATTTACCTCAATTCACAAGCATCACAACATAACAAAACACACATCAGAAATCCTCCAAAGAAAAGTTGGGCAAACTTCACAGCATATTATGTCTTAAGGGAACCAATCAACAGAGTGGTCCAAGCAGAATAGGGCTTGGGGGGAGGGTCTTGTGAACAGATTGGTGGAGGCCAGCTTGAGGATCAACCACACGGATTTACAAAGCTTTCAGCAGGTGCCCATGGCTGACACCATAGACTTGAGCCTGGGAACCCGTAGGTTCAACAGCCACAAACACACAAAATTTCTGGCTAGGGCCAGGGGATTTGTACACTTTGGCTGAATCTAGCTTGCGTGACTCATATCAACTCATTTTTCAAGGTGTCCAACTTAATCCAAGCCATTTGTTGCTCAGTTCTATGATAAGACTTGTGTTTTTGTCCAATTTTAACACAAAGACTGGAGAAATTTCCAGGACAGTGAAGAGGAGAACAACAGTAGTTCAAGACTTCTTGTGGTCAGTTTCTTGTTCTCTAATGGATCACCTTCATCAACGTTATAAACTCAAGAAGAGAAGGAAAAGCCCCTAAACTGGGCAGTGTCTAATCTACTAATTTCCGTAGATGGTTGCTTCATTGTTGATTTTTGGTTTCTTTTTTCAATATCCTCCACAGAGCATCAAGCTTCTTTAAAGCATACAGGAGCCATTAAAAATAAAACCTTGAGAGGTATGTTTGGTGCAGCAGTTAAGACACTGCTTGGGAAGTCTACCACATATTAGAAGACCAGGATTCAAGCTTAGGCTCAACTTCTGTTCCAGCTTCCTGCTAATGTGACCCCAGAGGCAGCATATGATGGCTCAGGTAGCTGGGCCCCTGTTACCTACGTGGACTAAGACCATGATTTATCCTGGAGTAGCCTTGGTTGTTGTGAGCATTTAGGAAGATCTTCTAGCTCCATATTTCTATGCCTACCTCTATCTCTGACTTTCCCTTTCAAATGAAAATGAAAATAAATTATTTTTTAAAACTCCCCAAGAACTTTCACTGTCATTTCCAAACAAATCCAGGCTTCCCAGGATGACTACATGAGCAACACAGCTAGAAAGAGGCATCACTATCACCCGTCTTCCTTAGGAGCTGTAGGGTGCCCCAGCCTGTAATGCACCCTTCTAACTGAAGTTCTGAGTTGCCTGGTTTCTGCCTATTGCAGCCACAGATTCCCTTCATTTCATGCTCAGTGTGAATATGTAGCACTGTAATGTTGCCTAAAATGAAACTGAACAGTACCAGTCCCTGCACTGGGGGAAGAGAGTTACAGCCACATTCTGTGACAGTTCCCTGAGCCCTATACTCACACAGCTGCCTGAGGAAGACCAAATGGCACCCACGCATGCAGGGGATGGCATCACAGGACAGGGACCTGAGCTTAGAGACCCAAAGACCTGTAGGGCAGTAAGCAAGTCCAACTTCTGTTCCAAGGTTGTTTTCTAGACAGCAATCTTTGGAAAAATCATGCCAAATGAGGGAAATAGTGCCTCACTCACAAGAGGTGCACCAAAGAAGAGATCTGTGAGTGCTGCTTCTCACACTTCTGTCGTTGTTGTCAGATGTTTGCATGTGGTGAAATTTTGTCCAATATACAAAGAAAATATGAGTGAAATTTCCACTTTGAGTCCTTAAAAATACAAGTTCTTGCATTCCATGCTCCCTCGCATCTCTGCCTGTGAACACAGACACAGTGCTGGTGAGCTACCTTCAAGAACTAGAGCAGTGATTTAACACAGAAACAAAGCTACATCTAAAGAATCCAGCGCCTCCCAGCCAGAGTGGCTCCTGCAAGACCTGTTGAGTAATATGGAGCCCACCTTACCCTTCTAGACCTTTACAAGGGAGACAATAAGCTTCTATGTTTATGGTGTGTGTGTGTATGTGTGTGTGTGTGTGTGTGTGTGTGTGTTTCTGTAGCAGCTTAACCAGAAGTCTACCTAATACAAATGTAATCCTACTCAGGAATTAATATCAATTGATTACACTGGAAGAAAAATGTTGATTTAAAAATAGTATGTATATTAATGTATATAATGTATAATATATACCTAATAATAATGTATAATAATATGCAGCTTAAACACATTCTTATTGATTCATTAAACATTTACCTTAAAAAAAATCAATAGACTTTTCCCCATTATATGTCCAATTCAATTTATTTGAAGAATACCTTGAATACATTTGAAAAGTTTAAACCGTGAAAGCAGAATGCATTTATAAAACATGAATCTTAAAATTAGAAGTGTCAAATTTTCTTGTAGAAATCAGAAGCAACACGAGAGTTTATATGCCCAATACTATGTTAAGTATTTTACAGTATTTAGATTGGTGGGTGATAGGCAAAGCAAGATTGACTTATGGTAACAAAGTGTTTCTATTATGTCAATAGGAATGTAAAACTTAAGTGTATGAAGGATGCTTTAAAAAATCTAATTTAGAGAGATTTGGGAATAATCTGCAAAAAAAGTGATCATTGTAACTTTAAAAAAAAAAGGAAGACTAAAATTAAATAAGCTACAGAGAGATATTTTGGTTTGTGTGAACAATTAAGAATTAGAAGTAAGCTGCCTCAGGGAAAAAGCTAGGAGTAACACAGACAAATTGCAGAGAGGTGAGGTACCTGCACTTCTGAGAGCTGCAGAAGACACAGTGCTGAATCTCCTGGAGCAGTGATTCGCCAGAGCGTCCCCAGATTGCAGCACTGCCCTTCCTCAGAGCTCAGCACAATGCAGACTCTCAGGGCTGGCCACAGGCGTCCCGAGACACCACGAGATGACAAATGTGATTTGCCAAGTCCATCTGCGACCCTGACATGGAGTACAGCTTGGGAACTGCTGCCCTCAGGTGTGTTAAAAGGGGGGAAATGGCATTTGTTTCTCTTATCTGATAAATTATGTGTCATGCTCACACTTTCTTTAGTCATTGTGCCCTAAAGGGCTTTTTCAAAATAAAGGAGTTTGTATTGACATTACTGTCTAAAAGCAATGATTCCATCTCTGCCCTAACACTAAAGAGATATAAAACAAAAATGTTCAGTGTTTACCTTTTATATTCCCAAAGGCCTAGTCATTCAATCAGTGTTTTTCCTATGGGAAATTTAAACTTAAGATAAATGAATAATAAATTGTTAACATTGGTTTTGGAATAATGATTCATACACACACACAACACACACAAATACACACATACACACACACATACACACACACACATATATATATATATATATTTATGGTATTTTAGTAAATGCCATACATTGAGGAGCTATAATGGATTAGCACCATTTGGCTTTCCTGTCTAATGTATATCTTTACATATATAGTGGCTCAGAAAGCTATAAAAAACCAATGTGTTTTCTTCCAATTAGATTCACAGCTGGTGATTCTAAATTTGACCTTTTTAATGACTCTATAAATTTCATATATTTGAGATGCTATATTTATTGCAACCATTTGGTTTTCACTCTTGTCTTCAGAAAATTAATTTTGCAGAAGTTAATCTCAGACACAATTGCTAGCAAGAATCTTTTTTTGGTTCAGTAGTTTGCTAGCACAAAATATTAACAATAAGCCTAGGGAATTCTTCTTAATCTAAAACAAAACAAACAAAAAAAAGTGATCTGGGAAAAACAGACTGTTATTCTGTGATAGTTGCTATGGATACTAAGCTCCTTCACAGAGTTGAGCTGTGTGGATGAGCATAAAATATTAGCCACTTGATTAACTTATGATTTTATTCAGAAATGCTGTAATTTATGTGTTTTGCTTGTTTTACCACAGACTGATGTATTTTCTCTCATAGATAAGACAGTTCTGAAAAACATACTCTCTCCTTTTTTCTACCAATTTCTTTGGAAGTATGCTCAGAAACACATCAAGGATACATAAAACTTTAAATAGTAAATTACATTCATAAAAAAGTTGCATAGTCAACAATTTTTCCAGCATTTTGATGTAAGAAGTAAAAACCATCAAAGAACTTACAATATATCTTGGCAAAACAGCTTGTATACAAGAGGACATTATCAGCAGAATTTTTTATAATCCACAATTTTACTTTAAATAAAGATTATTCATCAAGTTCAGTCATTTTGTTGTAAAATATTTAAAATTTTCATTTTTCAGTCTCAGAGATTACCAAATTTCCTTTTATCCTTGTTTGTTAAAAATACAGCCATGAGGGTAGAGTTATATTTACCAATAATGGAGTTCCCTTAGTTTTAGCTACTCTGTCTAATGACCAATAACAAACACAAATGAGCCACCAATTCCACTCAAATTGCAATGACAAGCATCTGGAAGCAACATTTTCTGCTAACTTCCGAGATTTCTATGTCTGATGTTAAAAGTACAAGGGAGAAAACTCTTTATGGAGTCATTTAATTTTACCTTTAGCCACTCACTTTTTGAAAATGTGTGTAATATTCAAAGTAGCAAAAATGATGTGCTGCACAGAACTCCAAATACGTTTCCCCACCTGCTACACTGCACACCTCCCACCAAAACATAAACAACACAAGGAAATGATGGGATTATTAAAAGCCCTTGTGTATCCAGCAATCTGATGATGAGCCTGCAACACTCCCAACCTGCCTCACCAAGACAAAGCTTTGGAATCAGGGCAGATGCCCTCCTTTGGAAAGGAGACGCGGAAACCGCAGTCAATGGGTACTGATCCACCATGTGTTGCATTTCCAGAAGTCTTGCATCTGTTGGGAGCCACTGTGCTGGTTTCCCTGTATAGGCCTTTTTTAGACTAACCTTCAACTGTGTTCCTGTAAGGAGGATTCACTAAAAAATTCCGTTTGTACAGCTCACTGATATGGTTAGCGCTTGGCCATCTGGCTTCAGTGCTCTTTATTGTACCTCGATAAGCACGTCTGGTAGCTGTAAGACCTCGCTGTAACTCCCTTTGTCAAACTGATACTGATTCCTGTGAAATTATTCCTTTGAACTATGTTGTAAGATGACCCCTGCTTACCCTCGACTGTTACAATCCTCGCCTTGTACTATATAAGCTACCTCCTTCTCCAATAAAGTGAGACCTTGATCAGAGTACTGTCTTGGTCTCCCTTCTCGTGTCTGGTTTGTCTCTCCACTCAGGTCTGCCCTTTGTCTCTCCACTCAGGTCTGCCCTCCTCGTGTCCTAGTTGATTACCCCGCGGGCTGGGGCAGCATCAGGGAATCTGTTGCACTTACAAGACTTTTGTGTACATGGCATCCCCTTTGGTCACTGTATCAGCTTTTGGGAAAAGGTGCAGCTGTCAGAAGTGAGGGCTCTGGGTTCAGAAGACTTGTGATGTGTCACTATCAACTACTTCCACCCTTTGTGAGGCTGGGCAAGCAACTGAGCCGCTCTGCTGCCTGGCTCCATTTCTGCAGTAGAAGTCAGTCCTAGCTGACTCTTTGTTCCTACTAGACTCGATGCACTACTTTCAAGATGAGAGCTTAGAACAAATGAGGGACCAACGGGCATTTCTGTTGTTGATGCTGCCATTCATTTCCACTCTTATCATTTATGACAATTCCCTCAAAGGCCATTGTGGAGGACACTATGGCAACCCAATTTTTATTGACAGATGTGGCATTCTTGAGATTACTATGTTAGCCTACTGATTTTACTTTCTTAGGCAAGACAACTTTAAAAATGCATTAAAAGGGATAGCACTGTGGTATAACAGGTAAAGCCACTGCCTGTACTGCTGGCATCCCATGTGGACACAGGTTCGAGTACCAGCTGTTCCACTTCCTATCCAGCTCTCTGCTATGTCCTTGGAAAGAGTGGAGGATGGCCTAAGTCCTTGGGCCCCTGTACCTCTGTAGAACATCTGGAAGAAGCTCCTGGCTCCTGGTTTCGGATCAGCCCATCTCTGGCCATTGAGGCCATCTAGAGAGTGAACCAGCAGATGGAAGACCTCTCCCCCATCCCCTCTGACTCTGTAACTCTGCCTTTCCAATAAATAAACAATCTTTTAAAAATTCATTAAGGCCAGCGCCATGGCTCGCTAGGCTAATCCTCCGCCTTGCGGCGCCAGCACACAGGGTTCTAGTCCCGGTCGGGGTGCCGGATTCTGTCCCGGTTGCCCCTCTTCCAGGCCAGCTCTCTGCTGTGGCCAGGGAGTGCAGTGGAGTATGGCCCAAGTGCTTGGGCCCTGCACCCTATGGGAGACCAGGATAAGTACCTGGCTCCTGGCTTCAGATCAGCGCGGTGCGCCGGCCGCAGCGTGCCGGCCGCGGCGGCCATTGGAGGGTGAACCAACGGCAAAAGGAGGACCTTGCTCTCTCTCTCTCTCTCTCACTGTCCACTCTGCCTGTCCAAAAAAAAAAAAAAAAAAAATAATTCATTAAGGATTTCTAATTCTGGTAATGGCAGACTTACTAATTTGTAAAAGCATCCTACCAAGTCAGTGAGAGATTTTAAAGAAAACCTTTTCTGAATTATTCTTGACGAGATTAGAACCACCACCGTGTGATGGAGAATGTTGGGCTGACATGTAAGATAAACAAAAGCCAGAGAGGTAAGACTGACTGTGGCAGTCAGTTTTTCCACAAGTGTCAACTGTGTCTTGAAAAGAATTGAAAGCCTAAGTTTCTAAGCCCCTATTCTGACACCTTCAAGGCACCCATGAAATGAAAGTGAGAAACAGAAGAGAGATATAGCTGAATAGTCATCCAGTTATTGAGTCATGAATTTGAATGCTAAACCATAAGAGCATTTAAAGAATTACTAGTGTTAAATTTCTACCAAGTTTGAACATCAGCTCCTTAGGTGTTTATTTGCTTTATTTAAAACAATATGCAGGTCAGTGCTGTGATACAGCTGGTGAAGCTGCACTTTGTGATATTGGCATCCCATATTACAAAGCAAGTAGGAGTCCCTGCCCTGCTTTATAAACAGCTCCCTCTAATGCATTGGAAAGGTAGTGGATGATGGCCCAAGTGCTTGGGACCCTCTGCCCACTGGCTCAGCCCTGGCTGTTGAGGCCATCTTGAAAATGACCCAGTGGATGGAAGCTCAGGCTCTTTTTCTCTCTCTCTCTGTCTCTTTCCCTCTGTGTTTCAAATAAATATTTAAAAAATCCTATGCAGACAATTTAAGCTTAGAGTTTACCACTAGGAGGAAGCATTTATAAAACCAAACAAATTGGGAAAGGTGAAAATTATAGCTCAAATTTGAAAAATATTTTTAAAATCCATATATTTTTATAATTTGCATAAAATAGAGAGGAACATCATTTTTGATATTTCTGTTTTTAATAAAATCCTAATAAAAATATATACATTGAACTTCTCAGTTTCTTTTTGTTAATTAATTTATTTATATTTAAGGAATACAAATTTCATATGTATCACTTTAGGAATATAGTTATTCCTAAATTTCATATGTATGACTTTAGGAATATAGTTATTCCTAAATTTCATATGTATGACTTTAGGAATATAGTTATTCTTCCCACCATACCTGCCCTCCCACCCATACTCCCATTGCCCCTCTCCCCCTTCACCCCTTGCCAGTCCCATTCTCCATTCAGATTATTTTCACTTAACTTTCTCCAAAGCAGACCAACTCTATACTAAGTAAAGATTTCAACAATTTGCACACACACCAAAAAATAAAAATAAAAAACTGATTGTGAACTAGTTTTACAGTTAACTCTCATAATACAACTTGTTGAGGACAGAGGTCCTGCATGGAAAGTTAATACACAGTGACTCCTGCTGTTAATTTAACAATTAACACTCTTACGTATGATGTCAGTGACCAAGGCTCTTGACATGAGCTGCCTAGGCTCAAACAACAAACTCTGTCAATATTTACACATTGCTATAAGCAATGTACTTCAGAAAAAAGTACATCCTTCTTTGATGGCCACTCTTTCTGCTGGGGTCTCACTCACAGAGATCCTTCATGTAGAATATTTTTTGGCCACATGTCTTGGCTTTCCATGCCTGAAATGCCCTCCAGGGCTTTTCAGCCAGTCCAGGAAGCCTTAAAGTCTGATTCTTAGTTGTTTCTTAAACCTATTTAATAATAGTAAGAGATGAGTTCTGAATTTTGAATTGTATTATAAAGAGTCTGTATTGTAAATAAGCTCAATTTGTTGGCAAGCTATGATAAGGCATAAAGAAATTGGCATTATTTCTCATTTTCCTAAGATAGTCAAAGTGACAATCATAATATTTGAAAAGAAAATACAGACGTATAATACACAAGCTCTCTCTGGGATCATTAAAAGGATAAAGGCCAAGAATTTTTTTTCCATTTAAGAGTACCTTTGTCTAATTTTCAAATAATAAACTAGAAAATGTGACAAAAATTAGTTATATTTCCAAAAGTGAACAAACAATATTGAGACTGTCCCACTTCACCAGAGCAGATAATTAAACAATTGCATTAACTATAAATTGACAAAGCACAGGCAAGCCTAATGAACTATTATCATAGGTTACAAATGTAGCAGAAACAAACTTGCTAAAAATTGTTCTTCCAGAACAGCAACTTTGGAATTCCTTCTAAATTCTATGTAAGTTATAAATTTTATATTTAACACCACTCCATAGAAAAATATGAAAAAAGTATCCTTTGGGGAAATTATAAATCTATGATATGGAAGAATTTTTTAAAAGAAACTAAATTGCTAAGAAATAGACTTTCCAGTCTTTTAACCTGTTTTCAAGTAAACAATTAGCTTAAAATATAGCCAACATATTCAACCCGATGTATTCAATGCAAAATGATGACTCAAGCCGTCTATTCCATGATCTCAGCCACACCGTTAAGTCCTTGGCCATTTCCACATTGCAAACTCCATCATGATACTCATTGAAGGAAGCTTCCTGAGAGGTTGGACTCAAGCATTTTTTTTTTTCCAGGATTTAACAACAAACCTGCCTGGAACACGTGGACCCTTGTCCTTGAGTCTACCATGGGAGGATAGATTTGCTGCATCCTTTCCATTTCTTTATCCCAGTCTACTAACAAATCAAAATGTTCAATTTAGAATTCATTCAACTGCTAAGGAAGAAGGGAAGGCAGGGGAAGGGAAGGAGAGGGGAGGGGAGGGGAGGGGAGGGGAGGGGGAGGGGAGGGGAGGAGGCGGGGTGGGGAGGGGAGGAAGGAAGGCAGGAAGGAAGGCAGGCAGACAGGCAGGCCTGGCGGCTGTTGATTCCCGAGGATTTAGAAGACTTTATTAATTTTTAAAAGGCAATGTATTTAAAAGTAAACAAGGCACATCTATTAAGAGCATAATAGTTGACATTTATCAACATTAGTAAGTACATTAAAAATATTATTAACAGCTGTTTAGGATTAAGATCCCACATCCCCACTGAAAGTGACTGGGTTCAATCCCCAGCTCAAGATCCTGACTCCAGCTTCCTGCCAGTGCAGATCCTGAGAGACAACAGGTGATTGTTCAAGTAACTGAGTTCTTGCCACTCACCTGGAAGACCTGGATTGAGTTTCTGGCTCTTGTCTTTGGTCCAGCCCAGTCACCTAATTAAGTTGTGGACACTGAGGAAGTGAACCGAAGGATGAGTGCTCTGAGTGTGTGTGTGTCTTTCTCTAAACAAATCGAAACAATTGGAAACACTCTTTTAAATAAACTATTTTTTGGTACAAAAGAAATCAAGTCCACAGACAGGAACCTACAGAAGTCTGATAGAATATTCCACAGTGGTAAAAATGATTCATATCTACACCGTCCAATGTATGTGTTCAATATACGTGGCCATGAAACAGCAAAACTCATGTTAAGAATTTTACTTTAGTCAATTTTAAAGTGGCAGAACCTAAAAGCTTTCACATAGTTCAATGAAATAAAATGCACTGGGATAAGCAATGGCAAAGCTGTGCAACAGGAGTCAACACTGAACACAGTGGGTTAGGTCACTGCCTGTGATGCCGGCATCCCGTATGAGCGGTGGCTTCGGCCTGGCTGCTCCACTTCTGATCCAGCTCCCAATTAATGCACCTGGGAAAGCAGCAGAAGATGGCCCAAGTCCTTGGATCTGCGACCCAAGTGAGAGATCTGAATGAAGCTCTTGGCTCCTGGCTTGGGCCTGGCACAGTCCCAGCTGTTGTGACCATTTGGTGAGTGAAACAGTGGATGTAACTCTCATTCTCTCTGTTTCTCCCTCTCTCTTAATTCTGCCTTTCAGATAAATGAGTATATTTTTCAAAAAGAGTCCATGAAAGAAAAGAATGAAAAACTATTTTTTTAACAGTTGCACAACAACCACCTGCAGCACACACGTAACTAAATAACGTGACAGTTGCGCGTCCTAGCCGTTGCAGCAGGGGACAAGTCCCACGCAGTATCTCAGTGAAGTGTTAGAAAGAACCTAGTTTAAGACTTCAACTTTGATGGACTCATCTGGAGAGCTTTTGAGATTGTCAGAAAGTGGGAAAATGCCATGCTTGGGTTTGGTTAATCTGTCTATGGGGAGAGGAGCTGGCATGGGTGTGGTAGTGAGTCTTAACCACAGGGGGAAGAACTGGCCGGTAGCTAATGCTGTAACTGGTGAAAAACAGTGTCCATTGATTGTAGTAGGTGGTGAATAAAATGCGTTTGGTTTTCTGGTAGATTAAGTAACCCTTTCTCATTGTATATTTGGTTAAATTTATGGAGTAGCCTCATTTTGGCTCATTGCATCATGATCTTGAGTAATCTTGCCTCAGGTCATTATTTTGCAATATTGCTTACATTAAATTGGGGCCAGCGCTGTGGTTCACTTGGCTAATCCTCCACCTGTGGCGCTGGCATCCCATATGGGCACTAGGTTCTAGTCCTGGCTGCTCCCTTTCCAGTCCAGCTCTCTGCTGTGGCCCGGGAGTGCAGTGGAGGATGGCCTAAATGCTTGGGCACCTGCACCCCATGGGAGACCAGGAAAAAGCACCTGGCTCCTGGCTTCGGATCGGCATAGCTCTGGCTGTAGAGGCCATTTGGGGGGGTGAACAAATGGAAGGAAGACCTTTCTCTCTGTCTCTCTCTCTCTCTCTCACTGTCTAACTATGCCTGTCAAAAAAAATTAATATAGAGCCTCATTGGATGCAATATGTCAAATTTCAAATACTCCTCTCCAACCACTATCTCCTGCTTGTCCAATTCATTCCCTCTCTACCCTGAATCCCCAAATCCTGTATCCCAACGGGTTTACCACCTTTGTGAGTCCCTCAGCTCAACCTGCCCATTTGTCCCTGCCTACTTGACTTAAATCTCAGGGTCAAACCTTCAACTCCTTTGCTCTGTCTTCCTTCATTTTGTGCTGGGACAAAACCAAGTATCTGGCTAAACCCAGTTTTTATCTAGCCATGCCCACATTGAAAAGCTGAACATATTTAGAGAGAAATACATCTATGTCGGCCAATTTGAAGATTTTTTTGCTCTTTTAAATGCACCCTATAGAAGGAAAAGACAAGCCATAGACAGAAAGAAAACATTTATGAATAGTGTTCATGACACAGGACTTTTCCTCAGAATATGTAAACAATTCTCAGATTGAAAAATAAGCAACCAACCCTGCAAATGTGCAAATTATTTGAGCAAACACTTGGTCAAATAACATATTCATATGGCAAACACACATTTGAAAATGCACTCAACATCCTACTGTGATACTATGCACACCTAGTAGAATACACAAAATTTAAAATCCTGATCACTTCAACTGTTGTTGAGATTGTGGCTGAACTAGGATTGTCACACATTGCTGATGAGTTTGCATAGGATACAATAACTTTAAGAACTGTCAGGGAGTTTCTTTAAAAGGTCAACATGAACTTATCGTATGACACACCCATTCTATGTCTAGGTATTTATCTGAGAGAAATGAAGACACAGGCCCTTAGCAAGACTTGCTTTGGAAAGTTAATGCAGGGGCCATTGTTGTGGTATAGCATGTTAAGTTGCTGCCTATGATGTTCATCTTAGAATTTTACCTAGGAAATCCATGAAATCTATTCTCTTTATATTAATAAGTTTAAGTCAACAACAGGAGTCACTGTGTACTTACTCCTCATGTGGGATCTCTGTCCTTAATGTGTTGTCCAATGTGAATTAATGCTATAACTAGTACTGAAACAGTATTTTACACTTTGTGTTTCTGTGTGGTGCAAACTGATGAAATCTTTACTTAATATATACTAAATCGATCTTCTGTATATAAAGATAATTGAAAATGAATCTTGATGTGAATGGAATGGGAGAGGGAACGGGAGATGGGAGGGGTACGGGTGGGAGGGGAAGTGATGGGGGGAGCCATTGTAATCCATAAACTGTACTTTGGAAATTTATATTTATCAAAAAAGTTTTAAAAAATTAAAAATAAAGGCTAATCAAGGGAAATATATAAAATAAAAAAGAAACACTGTATTTATGAAGGTGATATAGTTAAAATTGATATAAAATTTTGAGAAAACTATATAAACAATGAGGAAAATGCACGTCTTCCTGATTCTAAAAATATCTGATAACTCAGGCTATCAATGAAGTCCGCAGCTTCTAATGTACCATCCTCTTCTCAAGCTGATCTGATTTATCTTCTCACAATCAGTGAAGCAAGAAAGCGTTCAGAAAACGAATGGCTTGTGAGTGATAATTATTAAAGGACACTTTATTTAAATTATTGTAATTAACAGTATCCTGTGAAGTAGATATTAACTCTAATTTACATCTGCAAACAAGCTCAGAAAGGTTAAATAACTTGTAATAATATGATAGCTGACAAATACTGTGGCCTACAATTTATGTTTTTAAATATGAGCTCTGTGCACCATAAAAACTGCCTCAATGCAAATAAACTTTATCCACTTTAATTCATTCAATCTTTTCTTAATTAGTATCAGAATATGATAGAAACATATCAAGAATAACCATTGACTTTCTATCTTCTAAGAGAATGCCAACCTTTTTCTTCCTCATAAGGAAAGAAATACTACAGTGGAGACATTTAGACCATTGTTGGATAGCGCAGGTGATTACAATTCATTGTACTTGTTTATTAAAGCAGACAATAAAAAAAAAAGATTAAAGGATGTGTGACGACCAACAGAGGACCTGCTCTCCTGTTAGCACACTTGAGTCTGTCAGCAGAGGGAGAAGGGTTCTGATGTTTGGTCCTGCAGGAGACCACTACCATGACCTCAAATTCACATGACATTCTGTTGACTTGTCAGCTTTGTGTGAGGCCTGTTGGTGCTTGTCTTTGTAAAGTGAGCATTTTGCCTATTAAATTAACTTTGACTATCCCTCCCCTGTTTTCCATAAACAGATGCCATAGTGTTTCACAGTCACCTGTGACTTAGGTTTGTGTTTCTGTGAGGAGCACATTTAATTTTCTACATCATTTTCATTTGGATTTCCACCGTATGAATGAAGACGCCATGGCTTACCACATCTCTTTAACTCTTCCACCTAGTACCTCTCTCTCTACAATATTACCTCTCAGGGTCTGGACTAGCAGGAACCTGGGTTCAGGAACAGAAGCTGGGAATCAAACCTGGATACTCTGGTGTGGTACGGGTGGTGGCCATCTTGACTGGGAATTAGCTGTGAGAGAGACTAGACACTTCCTACTAAACTCACCTTTTAGTTCATCCTTTTTTTAACTTTTATTTAATGAATATAAATTTCCAAAGTACAGCTTATGGGTTACAATGGCTTCCCCCCCCATAACGTCCCTCCCACCCACAACCCTCCCCTTTCCCACTCCCTCTCCCCTTCCATTCACATCAAGATTCATTTTCAATCCTCTTTATATACAGAAGATCAGTTTAGCATATATTAAGTAAAGATTTCAAGAGTTTGCTCCCACACAGAAACACAAAGTGAAAAGTACTGTTTGAGTACTAGTTATAGCATTAAATCTCAATGTACAGCACACTAAGGACAAAGATCCTACATGAGGAGTAAGTGCACAGTGACTCCTGTTGTTGACTTAACAAATTCACACTCTTGTTTATGGCATCAGTAATCACCCTAGGCTCTTGTCATGAGCTGCCAAGGCTATGGAAGCCCCCTGAGTTCACCAACTCAGATCATATTTAGACAAGGCCATGGTCAAAGTGGAAGTTCTCTCTTCCCTTCAGAGAAAGGTACCTCCTTCTTTGATGACCTGTTCTTTTCACTGGGATCTCACTCACGGAGATCTTTCATTTAGGTTTTTTTTTTTTTCCCTGAGTGTCTTGGCTTTCTATGCCTGAAATACTCTCATGGGCTTTTCAGCTGGATCTGCATGCCTTAAGGGCTGATTATGAGGTCAGAGTGCTGTTTAGGACATCTGCCATTCTATGGGTCTGCTGTGTATCCCACTTCCCATGTTGGATCATTCTCTCCCTTTTTTATTCTATCAGCTAGTACTTGCAGGCACTATTTTTGTTTATGTGATCCCTTTGGCTCTTAGTCCTATCATTATGATCAATTGTGAACAGAAATTGATCACTGGGACTAGTGAGATGGCATTGGTACATGCCACCTTGATGGGATTGAATTGGAATCCCCTGGTATGTTTCTAACTCTACCGTTTGAGATAAGTCAGCTTGAGCATGTCCCGAATTGCACATCTCTTCCCTCTCTTATTCCCACTCTTATATTTAGCAGTGATCACTTTTCAGTTAAGTTTCAGCACTTAAGAAGAATTGTGTATTGATTACAGTATTCAACCAAAAGTATTAAGTAGAACAAACAAAAAAAAAAATACTAAGAGGGATAACATATTAAGTTGCTCATCAACAGTCAGGGTGAGGGCTGATCAAGTCACCGTTTCTTATAGTGTTCATTTCACTTTAACAGGTTTCCTTTTTGGTGCTCAGTTAGTTGTCACCTATCAGCGAGAACAAGTGTGAACTTTCCGAGTGACCTCATTTATCTTCCTAGAAGAAAATGTGTGCACACATGCAGTCTTCTCTGCCTCTTATAGCTGCTCCTTCTACCACTTTTTCCCTCAAAATTTTCATAGATTTCTGTATTTCATTTTTTTGACAGGCAGAGTGGACAGTGAGAGAGAGAGACAGAGAGAAAGGTCTTCCTTTACCGTTGGTTCACCCTCCAATGGCTGGCGCGCTGCAACCAGCGCACTGCGCTGATCAGATGGCAGGAGCCAGGTGCTTTTCCTGGTCTCCCATGGGATGCAGGGCCCAAGCACTTGGGCCATCCTCCACTGCACTCCCGAGCCACAGCAGAGAGCTGGCCTGGAAGAGGGGCAACCGGGACAGAACCGGCGCCCCGACTGGGACTAGAACCCGGTGTGCCGGCACCGCAAGGAGGAGGATTAGCCTAGTTAGCCACGGCGCCGGCCAACCAATAAGTCTCGATCTTCGCTTTCCATTTTCTTCTTATAGTAATTTTTGTTTGAATGAAGAACTGTGCTTCCTGATTAGGATACTCCCAAGGAGTTTCCCCTCTAAGTAGTGACATGGCTGTAATAGTTCTATAATAGGGTCGTGAAGTGGCTCAGTTGTCTCTTGTTTCAGAGCACCGTCTGCTGCTGGTGTGTGAGACCTTTCGAGTGCATCTGTCTTGTAATCTTGTGCACAATCCAATTGTAGAAGAATCTGTATCACCTTTGCTTTCATCCTTGACCATCAAGCTACAGATGGCATCAGCCTTACCGAGGAGCTTTTCCTTACACCAAACAATGCTTTCTCAGACTCTGCTCCTTCTCCGCCTCTGAGTGCTTCCTTTCAGAGCCGGGATCAACAGAGCTGCTCAGATCTGTCCACACTGTGCTGCTCTGCTCTGGGATTCCTTTTTCTGCAGGGAACACCGCTAATAGATCCCTGCTTCATCACTCACCTGCCACTCATTGTGCTCCTCTCTTATCTCTGCTCAGTCATCATCCAGCAGCAGTTTACAGGCACCCTGTGGGACTTCGCAGTATGTTTCCAGTTTACCAATAAGTTAAAATTCACCATGGTCTCTGTATCTGAATTACCTTCTTGATAGGTGTTTGGATGATGGCCTCAACTTTTTGTTTGTCTACATGATTTTGGAAGATGTGTGAAGAAATGTTAATTTAGCAGCCATAATGATGCTACAGGACATGGACACTCTATGGCTGTCCTCACATCATGACCGACAATCTGCTTCCTCCTCCTCATAGACATCATTTGATTCCTAGGGGCAGCCCTTAACCAATATACTGAATTTTAATGTTGTTGATATTATTTAATTTCCTTAGGGATACTTTTAGATGTTGAATGACATCTTATTTATAGATTTAGAATTTTAACCTTGAAAATCTATAGACCATGGTTAAACACTTCCAATTCTAGAACACAGTTGTCATTCCCTCCAAGATCTCAGCAAATTCTCAGAACTCTTTTCTTTCTCTTTGATGTCTTTGTGCCAAAAAAGAGAGAAATTATACTGGAAGAAAATTCATACACTTAAAATGAATACAGCAGTAAAGGCTAAGAGAGAAAATGAATGAATTTAAAAAGACTGAAAGAGGAATGAAAAAATAACAGAATAGATGTATTGATTGATACCATACCATATTTTCCTTCATTAAAATGTATCAGAACCTCAGTAACATAAGATACTTCTAACTTTAAAGTGCTCTCTGAATATGTTAGAATACAGAACTCTCTACCTCCTTCATTAACAGATATTCAAGTCTGAATATAGGATTAGCTGCCAGTGAGGCTGAGGTTTTGTAGATTCTCATTTCAATTTAAACACTGAATAGAAATATCATTTCACTTATAAAGAATCTTCACACTACACTGATTGCTTAATTATAATAATACCAGAATATTCTATGAATACAGTTATTAAACTCATGCTTACAGCAACTTGAAGTAGATATCCATATTGTTATTATAAACCTGAAAGAAACAGAGACCCACCAGTAAGCACAACTAAAGATGGCAAAGCTGATCATGGCAACCTGTCTAACTTCAACATAAACTGACATCATTACATTGTGAAGTCCTTCAAGGTAATCATAATTTTTACAGTGATTTTTGTATACTAATGAGTACAGTGATAGATAAGAGGAGGTAACTGACAGTTTGCAGAATGTATCTTTTAACTTGTAAAGGTCTTATTTTCACAGAAGTTGCAGATTACAACAGTGATACATAATAAATTGGATATAATTAAACATGGAAATTACAGTCGATTTGGTCAATTAAGATTATTCAGTTCATTTTATATTGATTGATATTTATGCAAAGCACTGGAGATAACAGAGCTCAAGTTTTAATGAATTTTAAACTTACTGGGAACTTCATAAACTCGTAAGTTCAGCAGCGTGTAAAATATACAATAATAGTGGAACTGAAAATGTACAAAAAATATAAAATAATGTGTGTATAGTGAAGACTAGAGGAGAGATTGTGCCTAAAGCTGGATTTGAAATGCAGATATCAGTTCTTCCACCTGGCTAGGGAGATAAAAGTGATTCAGGAAGAAGAAATACTGTGTATCAAAACAGATTACTGAATTTGGGGAGCATGCTTTTAGAGCAATAACAAAGATGCCACTTGGGACCCACATGAGTCCCTGGCTTCAAATCTCGCCTTTGGTTCTGATTCCAGCTTCCTACCCCGGTAGGCAACAGTGATGCCGTAAGCAGTTGAGTCCCTACCACAGACATGGGAGATGTGGACTGAGTTCGGAGCTTCTGGCTTCAGCCTAGTCCAGCCCTGAATGTTGCAGGCATTTGGAAAGTGGAGCAGCTGATGGAAGATTTCTGTCTCTGTCCATCTCTCTCTCTCTCTCTCTCTCTCTCTCTCCGTGTGTGTGTGTGTGTGTGCACGCGCGCCATTACAGTTATCAAAATAAATATTTTTTTCAAAAATAACATAAAACTTATTTTATCAAAGGAGAAACAATGGAGTGTGTTTAAATATCTACATGTAAAAGCCAGAAAGAAAGGGTGTAATTTCTTCAGAACCCAAGGACCCTTCCTGCTGATCAGTTAGAATAACTACAAAGTCACTACTGGATCCTAGCAGATTATCAGGAGATGCAAAAATCTTACCCACAACATCCACTTTTATTTTCCAAAGGAAGATGATTCCCCCCTCCCAGTTAGTAATGTTGAGGTGAGCATGCTAATGTCCTCTTTCTGCCTTCCGATTTTAGGTGTGTGTTTTGTCTTAATAAGTTATGAGAAACACAAGGGCAAAGGAACAGTTTGAGAACTCAGGCACGTGACCGAAGAACCAAGTTCTCAGGTCACCCTGGGGGTGGGAAGAGGAGGTGAGCAGATGCTTGGAGCATACGGGCCTGAGGGCTGTGCCTGCCCCTGGGACAGCATTCCATGGATACTTGGTGTGCCAACTTGAAAGTTAGATGATTTCCATTTATGTTTATTCAAGCTGGTAGAGAGAGCTAACTGCATGAAACCCCCGGGGGGCTGGAGGTGCCGAGCCCTGTGGCTCACAACCACAAGCTTTCTCTGCTCCCCCACCCAGAGTGCTTCTACTCAATAAGATGGAAAGCTGATAAAAGCATATGAACAATGTGGTTTCTCTTCCAAGGGAGAGGGTCTATCTTTTACTTCTGCAATACCAGATGGAGTGAAATCTAATTTTGAGGAAAACGCTGTGAATGAACAATCCTGAAACACATGCTCAGTGTACAGACATTTAACACAGGGGAGGGTGTGGTGGAAGGGACTGCTTATTTTAATTTATAAGTCATTATTCTATTACTTTGTTATGATAAAATATTTTTGGGCCGGCGCCGCAGCTCACTAGGCTAATCCTCCACCTGTGGCGCCGGCACACCGGGTTCTAGTCCCAGTTGGGGAGCCGGATTCTGTCCCGGTTGCTCCTCTTCCAGGCCAGCTCTCTGCTGTGGCCCGGGAAGGCAGTGGAGGATGGCCCAAGTGCTTGGGCCCTGCACCCCATGGGAGATCAAGAGAAGCACCTGGCTCCTGGCTTCAGATCAGCGCAGCACGCCGGCCATAGCGGCCATTTGGGGGGTGAAGCAACGGAAGGAAGACCTTTCTCTGTCTGTCTGTCTCTCTCTCTCTCTCTCTCTCTCACTGTCTAATTCTGCCTGTCAAAAAAAATAAATAAAAAATAAAATATTTTTGAAAAATTATTAAAAGAAACAGGTGCAATTTGATGAGAAAAGATTACAAATGATAGGTAGGCATTTTAAAATTGTTCAGAATGCTGTTGCTTCCAGAAGCCACTATCAAGCTATGAAAATTATTTACCCAGTCATCCCAGGATGTTGGCAATAATGAGACACCCATGGCCACCCTAAGCTGTAAGTCTTTGAGAACTTTCTTTCTTTCTTTCTTTCTTTCTTTCTTTCTTTCTTTCTTTCTTTCTTTCTTTCTTTCTCTCTCTCTCTCTCTCTTTCTCTCTCTTTCTCTCTCTTTCTCTCTCTTTCTCTCTCTTTCTCTCTCTTTCTCTCTCTTTCTCTCCCTTCCTTCCTTCCTTCCTTCCTTCCTTCCTTCGACAGGTAGTTATAGACAGTGAGAGAGAGAGAGGCAGAGAGAAAGATCTTCCTTCTGTTGGTTCACTCCCCAAATGGCCACTATGGCAGACACAACCCGATCCAAACCCAGGAGCCAGGTGCCTCCTCCTGGTCTCCCATGTGGGTGCAGGGCCCAAGCACTTGGGATATCCTACTCTGCCCTCCCGGGCCACAGCAGAGAGCTGGACTGGAAGAGGAGTAACCGGGACCAAAACCCGGCACCTACGAGGACCTCTTTAAGTGAAGTTTTTTGCTTCATTTTTACTATTTTCAGAAAACTTGATACGTCTGTCTCCCTTAACTCATTTGGTTTTTATACCTTAATCTTCTAAATATTTTTCATTTCAAGTTCACATAAACTTTTCATCTTTTAAAAGATGAATAACAGTACGTGAAGCAAACAAAACATAACTTTGGCTATCACTTGTAGTTTTACCTGTATATAGAGATAGGGTTAGCAAAGTCCCCTTTAAGTCAATAAAGTTTTTAAAAACGTTCTTTGTCAGGAGCAAAATAAATTTACTGGAAAGAATAATAAATAAACTACTTATAAATAAATGTGAATTGTGGGACCTAAAAATTCTTATCCATCAGAGAAGCATTCTGCCTATTTTCCCCCAAAAGTTAAAAGTCTATAGATTTTACAAAAGTTTTAATAACAAGTTCCCTCTAATTACTATGTGTCCTGAAGACCAGCAGACGGGCAGTTGGATGCTCAGTGAAGAGGCGTCCATCCCGTTCTGAATGCGCGACTTCAAGCCCAGCCTCCCTCCTGATGCTCCCTGCCTGCTGACGCACACCCTGGGAGGCAGCAGGTGATGGCTCACGTGCTCGGTCACTTCTACTCTCATGGGAGACAAAGGCTGAACTCCCATCTCCTGGACTTGGCCTGGGCCAGTCCAGCTGTTAACGAGAGTTGAGGAATGAATCTGAGAATGTGAAGTAGGACTCCCTCTGTTCCCATATTGGTGGGAAGGGCCAGGATGGACCGCATCATTAGAAAGGTCTTATGATTTACCTGTAGAATCAAGCACATAAATGCTAGAAATTTCACACTAGGTGAGTTGGGAAAGTTCTTAAATGATGAAAACTCGGGGAAAGAAATTTATTTTACAGATGAAACTTACCCATTTTAACAGTTTGAATTTTTATATAGCTTCCCTCTTATTTACAGTGACTCTTTAAAAAATTTTTATTTTACAAATTTGCCTCTTCATTTTTTAAACATTTAAGACACAAAAAAATGCATGAATTATTTTAATGAAATTATAACTCAAGCAAATTTTATGGTTTCTGAATTTTTTATGTTCCTAAATTTGTAATATGAAATACATGAAACTTGTATAATTTAAATAAAATTTCAAAAATTACTTATTTTAAAGTCAATGTTTGAGAGGAGAGAGAGAGATCTCTTCCATCCACTGGTTCACTCCCCAGGTGGTCATAATGGCCAGCACTGGGCCCAACCAAAAACAGGAGCTAGAATCTTCATCTGGCCCTCCCACATGGATGGCAGGGGCCCAAATACTTGGGCCATCCTCTGCTGCTTTTCTCAGGCCATTAGCAGGGAGCTGGATCTGAAGTGGAGCAGCCAGAACCCATACCAGTGCTTATATGGGATGCCGGTGTTACAGGCAGCAGCTCCACCAGCTATGTCACAACGCCAGCCATGTTACCAAAGTATTTTAATTATATGAAGTATTTCCAAAATTTTGAGTAAAGTGTGCATCACAAAAATGCATCCTAAAAGGCAGTTGCTTAAAGTGATGTTTCCATTTCAAGGAGACCTGTTTCTGTAGATTCTGTTTGGTTCCCGGAATCCCTTTTAGACAGCTTGCTGTCCCATCATATCAGAATAACAGCTGAATTCAGTGTGAGATTGGCTGTTCCTTTTGTAAGAATTAGTCTATTTTCAGAAGTATTGTCATTTTTACAACATTGTACCTTCTTGCTTGGGGAGAGAAGCATTTTATCAGTTGAGAGCTCTGTATTTCACAAAGAGCAATCCCACACCATAGTTCATAACATGCCCAACACCCAGTTTCTTCATTTTCATGCTGAAATATAAGGATTACCATGTTTTTTTTTTTTTTTTTTTTTTTTTTTTTTTTTTTACAAATTTAGCATGTCTACCTCCAAGGGGGAGTTTGGGAAACAATCACAGTTAACTTGCATATATAAATAAATCCAACACACTACTGATGATATATTAATGACGTTTTTATCAGAGTGACATTTCTGTATGGCCTTGTCAAAGTGCTTCTCATAAAGATTTACAAAGTGCTGTCAGAAATGCGTGTGTTCAAGGCTGGCGTTGTGATGCAGCAGATTAAGCCACAGCCAGCAACACCGGCATCCCATAGGAGTGCCCGTTTTGGTCCCAGCTGCACCACTGCCGAACCAGCTCCCTGCTAATGGCACTAGGAAAGCAGCAGAAGATGGCCCCAGAGCTTGGCCCCTTGCACCCACGTGGAAGACCCAGATGGAGTTACGAGTTCCTGCTTTCAGCCTGACCCTGCCCTGGCCCTTCTGGCCATGTGGGGAGTGAAACAGGGTATGGACTATCTCTTTACTCTGTGTCTCTCTGTCTCTCTTCCTCCAGGTGTAATTCTACCCTTCAAATAAATAAATATTTTGAAAAAGAAATGTGTGTGTTCGGGTTACTTTTCCACTTTCTCTTACTATGAAAGTGAGCTGATGTTCAGCCCATTCCTCCACCACTGCTGCCACACAAATACCTCTTCCAAGGCTAAGAAACAGGTGCGTGGGTTACTGCTCCTTGACCCCTTTGATTCTACCACTGCCTTTGATGTTCTGCGTCTGTGATTCAGAGCATAAGAAATATGCTCCTGAGGAAGGCAAGACTCGCTCCCTGTTGCAGACCAGGTGATACATCTTTAAGGGAGGCTGTTGTGTTCCACCTGACCCTAACACACCTATTCAGAGCAATCTGTTCTTTACAAAACTACCATTTTATATTTAATAATCTTGCCAAGTGCACCTACTTTAATGCTGCAAACTCAGACGTGGCAGTTGAAAGGAACACAGAGCTTAGGTACCCTTTGTGGAGTGCACTAAAATGATTACACGTGACTTTTGACCGGGAGGAGTATTGTGTTCCACATGCTTTCATACTTTAACTGACTGTACTTTTTCGTTTAGTTACAGCTGCACAGGACTCCTCTCGTCAACCTTTAATCTCGGTACCAAAAATTTTCAGGAATGAAGTAGTGACTTCTGATTGAGGAAAAACATTGTTGGAGTGAATATATTTGCCAGCATTTTAGAAAAAATGAGCAAAATTTGTATCTGAATTTGTGCAATTTTTAAATTTTTATTTGAAAGTTAGAATGACATAGAGAAAGGGAGTGGGAGAGAGACGGGGGGGGAGAGAGAGAGACAGAGAGAGAGAGAGAGAGAGAGATCTTCCTTCTGCTGGCTCTCACCCCCAATGCCTGCTACAGCAGAGTCTGGCCCAGGCTACAGTCAGAGCCAAGAACTCCATCCGCTCTCCTGTGAGTGTGTCAGGTGCTCAATTTCTGAGATGTCTTCTGCTGCATTTCGGATGCAATAAGAGGAAACTCGATCAGGAGGAGAGTAGCCAGGCCTTGGTACCAGGCGTGTCCCCATTTCACAGTGGAAGAAACTGAGGTACAAATAGGCAAACACTTTTATTCAGGTCATATCAATTTATGGAGAGACTCCGGAGCTCATGCACCCAGACACCAAATTACACTGCTCAGAGGATTCCTGGATTATTATGCTAGAGCTACAGAGGGAAAGACCTGTCCTAGATTTAAAAGCATTACTGAGGTTTAAAGAGTCAGAAGAAAAATACCACATACAAAAAGATGCTGTAACAAATCCTCCTGTCTATTTAATCTGTGGGCTTTGATGTATAGTTACGTATAAATTGTAACCGTATCTTAGATTAACTTTTTCAAAGGTTAGGCATTTTTCTTACAGATTCAAGCACATGTAAGCAGTTCTGGTGGATACTTCTGGTAAATTGGGGAATAGATGATGCCTGTCCCAACATATTCAACTCACTAATAACATATTGCAAAATTTAAGACAATTTACTTGCTTATTTTTTCGATTTGAGCTCATAGGCCTCTTATGAAACAAAATTGATAATGAATCTTGCATTTTAGCAGTTTTTACTGTCAGCAAAGCAATATTTATTGAATATTTGATAGAGTATAACATAAATTGCAACAGCATGGTAAGGAAATTAAAAATAGCATTCACATATATGATTTCATTTTTTTCTCATAGACCTGGTGGTAACTGATGCTTACTTCCTGGCAAAATATGCACACAAAGGCAACAGCTTAGAAGTTTTTAATATTCACTGTATTTGTTATTCATTGTATCCTAAAAAATTACATTTTGCTCTATCTCATAAAATAAAATGAGAAATATTATTCTATTGTTGTGGGTTTTAAGAATTTTGCTGCCTAAGTTTTCTTCTTTTATTTGAAGAGAAGAAAATGATTATGTCAATCATGGAAAGCTATTTACCTAAGTGAGAAAGAGAAAGTTATTTTGGCCTTCTCATTTCCCTGAGGAATTGAGTAATCATATATACATCTGAGAAGTTGTGTATTCATTTTTAATTTTCCACATGTCAGATTATTTTCAGATATGCCACCACTACTGAAAGATCAACTTAATTCTAACACAGCAAAGATCCTATAAACCAAGCAGCTCATAAACATAGATATCACACTGAAGAAGTCATATCCTAATCTCAATAATAAAATAATCCAGAAACGATAAAGAACTTGGAATTTTTGTAATACTAATTGAATAATCACAAGGAAGTGCTAAAGGTATAGGAATCACCACAACAGAATTTGCACCTCAAACGATTTAATTTGAGTAGCAAACAAAAGCAACATAAAAGTGTGTTATTTACAGTGTGTTATCTACTTCCTGAAATTTTCCTCTTTTTCTAGTTTCTCTTTCATCTTGTAGATCTAACCATGTGCAGCATTGACTTGTCTTGTAACTGGACATGCCCATGTTCAGTACCCTCAGAGTGGCAAAGCTCAGGATTTTGTGTCTAAATCAGGCATTAGCTGATTGAAAAATCCATGGACACTGTGAAGTTTCAGGTATTTTACTCAAAAGCATTGATAATAATGCCAAGTGAGACAGCAATGAAAGTAAAGCAATGAAGAAACTTGCATTCCTGCAAACCAGAGACACAGCAGGTTCGTCCCAGCCTCACACTCGCATACAAGAAGTGTGTATCTACTGCAACATAGATAAAAGTGTATACCGTTCTAGTGAATTTTGGAAAAGGTACACTTTTCTCACCTTCCACCCTATCTACTGCTGTTTCTGAAGTGGGTTCTGAAAGATAACAGTAAGAATGAGGAATTCTAGTTAATATCCTTACAGATGGCAGCTTCAAAGATGACACCACATAATAGCAGAAAAAATGCTTGAAGGGCATGTTCAGTACAGGCCCCACATTCCAGATTCAATGGTAACTCTGATAGCTGAAAATTAAATCTATTTCTTGATGCATTGATGGGACTAATATCCTTCATTTCTGCCTCAGATTGCTTTTAATCTCTTCGACTTTGAAGGGAGGTGGAGCTCACTTCACCATGTAGCAATCTCAGCTGCTGTTCTTTGAACACAAACTGAACAAGAGAAATCTCTCTTTTTAAGCCTCCATTTTGAGTATTGTTTGTGGAGATGGGAGAAATTTCAGGGCACAGTCAATATCAAGCATGACTAGGAAGAGCTTCTTCTAGACTTACGTCTGAATCAGAATGAAAACTGACTGCTCATTCTGTCCTGAAAATACTATGAATAGATGTATTCAATTGCATACAAATTATTAAGTCTGAAACATTAAGGATACATATTACAGATACTTCTTGGTTCTGTGCATTTTGTATTGACTATAAAGATGTATTTTATATACTACAATACACCAAATCTTTTCAAAAACATTTTGGAAAGTAGATAAGCTTAAAAAAATCAGAGGTTGTTGAAACCCAGAAAAAAAAAATGGGAGTTTTGTACCACATTTTATATTATGAAAACAAATGCCTGTTTTGTATGCATAATTTATAATACAATACTTGGAGAGATTACCATGTATCAAGTAACAATACATAATTACTTCTGTATAATGCTGCATTATGCTGAATCCCTAATCCCGCAGGCCCCAGCAATGTAAGACCAGCTTTTGGGAGGTGATCTGATCTGATAGAGATCTGACAGGGTTCACAGCCTTCACATGAAAAGGCACAAAGTGGGGGCGGGTTAGGGGAGAGGGAGAGTTCTATGTGTGTGCCTTGAGAAAAAGCATGTGAAGGCAAGAATGCTGTTCTCTACAAGTCAGGATGAGAATCCTACCAGAAGCCGACCAAGATGGTAGCCTAAGGTTAGATTTCCAGCCTCCAAGACTGTAACAAAGTGAACTTCTGATGTTTAAGCTGTGCAGTCTATGGTAAGCTGTTTTGGCAGCCTGAGCTGGCACCACACTGACTGTCCAGAGTTAGCAGCATAAAATTTGGAACTTTATTACTGATTCCTGTTTCTGGGAGGCATCACAACTAAATATATGGAATACAAAGATACAACTATGATTTATATTTCATAAATTTTGTTCAGGTTTCCAATTTGATTTGAGTATTCTATTGAAAATATTCATCAGTACTCAACCTTGTGGTTTGAACCTTATTCTTTATTTTCTAAAAAAGCAAAATTACAAAGAGGCACATATTGAAATCCAGTCCCCAGAGCAATGGTGTTTGGTGGTGACATGTGAGAGGTGATCAGGACCTGAGGGTGGGCTCTGGGAGGTGGGAGGTCATGGGGGTGATTGAGTCATGAAGGTGGACTCACTTCTCTCAAGAAGATCTCATGGAGAACACAGACGCCCATGAGCCAGGAAACAGGCTCCACTGTGCACAAAATCTCCTGGGGCCTTGCTGCTAGTTTTTTAGCATCCAAACCGTAAGAAGTAAATTCCAGTTGTTTAGAAGTCACCCATCCTAGGGTATTTTGTTACAGCAGCTGAATAAATGAGGACATCTTTCAACATTAATGTTAAGTAAACAAATGAAAACCTTTATCTCTAAGTAGGTAATGTCACAAATTAATTTAAATATAATGACAATAAATGCAAGTATCCCATCATATGGATATGAGGGAGCAAAAGTGTTAGCCTTAAGCTGATTTTTATGTACCTGAGCTTTTGCTGATTTTTTGTATTGATTTTTAATTTGCTTTCAGCACAACCCCAGCTCTCCTTGTCTGGAGGTCACCCCGAAGTGGATGCTGACACTTGTCCAGGAGCTGCCAGAGTCACTCACAATGGGTACTCTTAGGAGTCCCTTCAGATTTCTGCCCTCATGAAGCCAAATCCATCAGACCCTGAGCACTCATGTGGAAAGGAAAGAACTGGTGCTACCAAGCACAGGTGTCTAGAGACGTGGGAGCCTGAGGGCTGTTAGTATAGATTTTTATTCAAGATTTTGGCCTTGTTTAGTCTATCCAAAGGCAAACAGAAAGCTATCACTTGAATGCATTGTTATAATATTACATGTGTCATTGTTGCCACAAGAAAGATAACACAGGCATCCGGTCCAGACTTCAATCAGATATAAAAAAATCATTTAATGAAAAAATCACATTCTGGTTTTATTGTAGCTAATTCTGAAATTTCAAATTAAATGCCTAATCTGATGGATTCTTATATTTATAGAAGAAAATTGTTGATCACAGTTAAACAGCATCTACCAAAAGAGGTGATATAAACATCACACACATCTTTGATATTTTTATTTTAATGTTAATAAAGCGAGTAGAACCATCCCAAAAAGCAATATCATAGAATGGTATTTAGAAATATATTCTGGCCAGCACCGCAGCTCAATAGGCTAATCCTCTGCCTGTGGCGCCGGCACACCGGGTTCTAGTCCCGGTTGGTGTGCCAGACTCTGTCCCGGCTGCTCTTCTTCCAGTCCAGCTCTCTGCTGTGGCCCGGGAGTGCAGTGGAGGATGGCCCAAGTGCTTGGGCCCTGCACCCACATGGGAGACCAGGGGAAGCACCTGGCTCCTGGCTTCGGATCGGCCTGGTGCGCCAGCTGCAGCACACTGGCCGCAGTGGCCATTATGGGGTGGACCAACGGAAAAGGAAGACCTTTCTCTCTGTCTGTCTCTCTCACTGTCCACTCTGCCTATAAAAAAAAAATAAGAAAGAACTATATCCTAAAATAAGCTTTCTAGACAGGAAACATTTTGGAATTTAGAATTGCCTACATACAACACAATCATAATTGACAGAAAATAGTCAGGGGATTATTAGCTATTATTGCCATTGTATATGCTGTCTACACCTTAAGCAGATTTTATATCATATTTATAAGAAAAGGAGTTCACAATATCTAAATGCATGTGTCAAGAAAGAAAATTTGGAAAGGCTGTGTGTACATTGTGAATCCGATTGTATGACATCTGGAATAAGTAAAACTGTATGAACAACAAGCCCATGAGTGGTTTTGAAGGAGATGGGAAGACAAATAGGAGAAACACGTGGGCGTTTTGGGAACTGAAAGTATGTTGATGATACCATAAGTGGGCATGTATGGCACCATACATGAGTCTAAGCATGAAGAGCTCAATAACAAACGTAAGTCAGAAACATCCCGGGAGTACCAGGAGGAATTTTGATTCTAGCAAACTAATCTAACTCACTGCAGATGTAGGAAATAATCTCACCCATGAGGGTGGGAGAAGGGTGCAAATCTAAGCAATCCTCAAATGGGTGGGGTCTGTAGGACTAAAGGCAACGTGAATTGCACACTTGATAGAGCTGTTTCCAGGGGATCATGCAGGTGCAATTCTGATACCACTATGACAATTCTGATGCTTACACATTTGTATTCAATATTTACGCAAATGTTTGGCATTTCCTCTGTCAGATGAGCTCACTGATATGCAAGGTGAGGGGGTTGGAAAGATTCACGTGGTTGTGTATCACAGATGGACACATTGGTATGAATTCATGTTTCACCCAATACAGATGCAGAGGGCTACAGATAGAAATATCCATAGATATATGCAGTGTGCCATTACTCAGCCAGGTGCTAAGTCATCAGAGAAACGATGCCCCAGTAGCAAGAAGCACAAGAGTTTCCAGTCCTTGGTCTCAAGTCCTATTCTCCAACAAAAGAGCCAAGATTCCCTGCAGAAATGACAGAGTCTAGGATCAAGATTAAGAAATATATAAACTGAGCATGCCACATCTTGTGTTGTCAGAAAGCAAGGACATGCTAGGCACATACGCAGACACACATTGAGGGGCATATGTCAAGGAGACACTGGAGTCAACTGAAAGAGCTCCCCTAACAAAAATAGGGACGTTGTGAAAACAAAACAAGGTAGAACTGGATAATAACCCAAACCAGGAAATAAAATCCATGAATACCCATTGGAATAAACAAATGATTTATATTAATAAATGGTGAACAATGCCTGCACCAAAGAGTTCAGAGTTAGTTCTATAGTAACCCCACTCTATAGGCAGGGGTACCTGATGTCATATTCCCTTGTGTACTGAAGATAATGAATTCTTTCCAAAGAATGAAGTACAGAAAGAGGATAAAAGGAACTGTACAATGCAGAGCCTAAGACAGGTGATCTGTATCAGCAAGGCTGTACCATTTTGACAGAAAGCACCTTTGATATGATGTGATGATGAAAATAATGTCTTACCACTGTGGTTTTCTTTCCAAAACCGACAATAGCAATCCTCATGGTACAAACAGCAGGCCAGGTCCCAAAATATAACTGGTCAGTACTCTCAGCTGTCAAGGTCATAAAAAAAAATCCAAGAAATTTCCCATTCAAGAAGAAACTAAGGAGAAGTGACAACTAAACACAAGGTTGAATCTTGGACAGGATCCTTGACTAGAAATAGGACATGACTCAAAAGCTAAGAAAAGCTAAATAAATCATGAACTCAAATTTTAATACGTATACCTCACTAATGTAAGATGTCAATTATATAAAAAATGTGTGTGCAGGTACCTAGGACTCTTTCTTGTCTCATTTTGTTCTATAAACCAATAACTGTCATAAAACCTGAAGTCTATTACAAAATATACATATATGAGGTAGAGATGATCTCTTCTCCAAGCACTCATGATCTAGAGAGGAGACAAACATCCCAGAAAAAATAGCCCAGGTTGGATGTTTGCGACCTAGGGAAGCCCAGCGCAATGTGCAGGGAGATGCACCCAGCAGTAAAATCCTCGGGGATCACGTGGGAGAGAATGATTCTGAACTAACACAGCAGTTCTCCTTTATCACAGTTTCACATCCCATGTTTCCTGTTACTGCAGTCATCTGTGGTTCAAAAGTGTCCAATTTTGAAAATAAATAATGTGTACATTTTAAATGGCAGGCTCCTCCAAGTAGCATGGTGAAATGCCATGTCATCCTGCTCCCACCTGCAAAAGATGTACTGTAAATGCAACCCACCTGTTAGCAGCTCTATTATCACCGTGTCATAGTGCTTTTGTTCAAGTTTCTTACACATGGCCCAAAAGTGCAAGAGTAGTGATGCGGATGATTTGCATATGTCAAAGAGAAACCATAAAGTGCTTTCTAAAGTGAAAGGGCAAAAGTCCTCAACTAATAAATAAAGGAGAAAAAAAAAAGATGTGTGCTGAGAGTAACAGGATCCATGGTTAAAAAAAATCTATTCATCTGTTGATTGTGAAGGAGAAAAAGCCTTCTGCCAGTTTGCTGTTGCACTTTAAACTGAAAAATGTGTGGTCACAAGTGTGTGATAGTGCTTAGGTAAGGTAGAAAAGGCATGAAATTCGTGGATCTGTATAGTAAAAGCCATGGCACATGCAGGGGTCAGTCCTTTCTCTGGTCTCAGGCATCCACCAGAAGTCTTGAAATGCGTCCTCCATGGATAAGAGGAGAGCAATGTATTTCAGGAATCAAAGAGCAAAGAAGGAATGGGAAGATGCAAGAAGCAATGAAGTCTAGCCTTGAGTGGGTAATTCCTTTTATCACCAGGATCAAGAGTAAGCTCCCTAGACATCCCAAATTTGATTGCAAGCTTCCTTCCCTGCTTTATCTCCCACTTCTTGACTCTTCATTATTATTAAATCTCTGTTTCTATCACAGTCAGAGATGTCAATCACTTAGACAAGTCTTGTGTCCTCTAGCCTCCTTCTGCACGTGCAGTTGCCTTAGAGCTGGGGAATGTTTTTTTGTCTCTTTAAAAGATTACACAGTCTATAATGCCTGTCTTGTTCCCCTTCTCGTTGAAAATTCCCAAATCATTCTGGTTCATTAGTTCCTCATTTTGCTTATTTATTATGCAAGATTCAAGAAAAATAAGACTATTATTTAATATAGTGATATAACAGAAACTAATTTTATTGATTTTTGCATCAGAACCTGTACAAGACATACATAATACACTAACTTTTCAAATCTCACCAAACACCTATCAGTATATTATCTCCATTTTTATACAACAAAATTATTCAGGACCACAGTAGCTGTATAACTGATCCAGGACTTCCTCAGAATTCTGAGTGTGGAACCCAGCCTCAAAGAAAGCCAGGCTGCTTCTGGTCTAGCCTGTTCCTTCCTCTGCGAAAGCAAAGCAGGTAAATTTACTTTTCAACATTATAAAGCTATGTAGTCTCAGAGCCAGACTGATTCTCACGTCTCTGTAGTGGCCGCATTCCTTGCCAAACATATGGCTATGAGCAATTTTTTAATAATACAAATCCTCAGTTTTCTAAATTTTAAAACAAGCTAAAAATAGTACCCGCTTTATAAGGTTTCCAAGGAACAGATGAGACGATGGGAATCTAGTGTTATCAGAATTCACTGGCACATGGCAGGTTCTGTTGTCACCGCTGTGGCTATCATCATCCTTTGTTGTTGGGTTATTTCTGTTCTCACTTTGTGATTCTCCATGTAATGGAAATGCCCAATACTTATTTGTTTGTTTTACAGCCTCTGGTTTTCCTTCCGTGACAGTCCCCTCATTTTCAAGAATATAACAAATGAAATGGTATATGGCTTCATTTTAAGAGCTTGACAGTTAGTCACTTTTAAATGCTTATAGAAAAAAAGGGTGTAGTTAAGGCTGTCAAGAAAATAGGGGAATTGTCACACAGTTTGGGGCAGGTAGTGATGGGGGCAGGGCAGGTGCACGGAACCTTCCTCTCCCCCCTTCACACTTCTTGACAGTACTCAGAAGGGAACTTTGACATTGGGAGTGCACAGAGAAGAGACACTACTTAAAATGAAGCAGTAAAATGTGTAATATATGATAGTAATTAGAGAAACTGCTTAGTTCTCTTCTCAGGTTTAATAGCTTCTCAAAGATTGTGAATAAGTTAAGGGAGTTTTTAATATTCTTCTAAAATATGAATCCATGTACAACTTTGTATTACATAATTAAAAATGTCTTTGATCTGAAGGTCTTAGATTTATCCTAGCAAATTAAATATTGAGCCACTGATCTCTAGGTTTTATCATAAAGCAAACAAGTAAGGCAATGCCTGCCGACTTTGGGACACGGGCACCCACAGAGGGGATGGCGTAGCTTCCTTCATGTCAGTTAGAATGGTGAATCCTCAGGAAAAAGGGAATGCAGGCTACTCAAGTTCATAAGAATTCACTTATTTTTTGTTCAAGGTTTAAATGGCAAAGACAATTTAATAGATATTGAGAGTACAAAGTACACAAAGAAATACTCAGATAGACCCATAATGCTGCAAAGGAAGACTCCCAAAGGACATTTCATCAATAAAAGATGTATCATTTTCAAAATAGACTAACACTTCACATTGGTCAGTAAAAAATAAATCCATGCTTCTACATAATCATCAATGATGTCCTTGATTTCCTGCAGAAAATTGAACACCTTCAGTTCCTAGTAATTAGCAATGCTCAAGATCAGTATACGTCACTCATGCTGGATGACCAGAAAATCACTGCGCAGTTTTGGTCAGCTGCTCTTCACCAAACAAGTGCAGGAGCTACTTAAAAACTTTTCATTCCAAATGTTTTAAAATGTGGAGGTGAGGGCCGGTGCCGTGGCTCGCTTGGCTAATCCTCCGCCTGCAGCACCAGCACCCAGGGTTCTAGTCCTGGTTGGGGCACCAGATTCTGTCCTGGCTGCTCCTCTTCCAGTCCAGCTCTCTGCTGTGACCCGGAAAGGCAGTGGAGGATGGCCCAAGTGCTTGGGCCCTGCACCCTCATGGGAGACCAGGAGGAAGCAACTGGCTCCTGGCTTCAGATTGGTGTAGCATGCAGGCCGCAACGTGCAGGCCATAGCGGCCACTTGGGGGTGAACCAATGGAAAAAGGAAGACCTTTATCTCTGTCTCTCTCTCTCTGTCTAACTCTGCCTATCAAAAAAAAAAAAATGTGGAGCTCAAACCATACATGGCCAAGCTAACTATCAGCTGCTTGATTTCAATGAATCTACTTTAATGCCATGGATTATATTAAAGCTCAGAGAATTCTCTAGAGAACCCGAGCAGAGCATCTAAGTGTGCGAAGCACATGAGACAGCCCTGGCTTCATTGTCATATTGAACTTTGATGTGAATACTGAAAGGACACTGTATATGAAGATCCTTTAGAAATAAGGAGCAACAGGACCAGCATGGCGCAGCAGGTTAAGCCTCCACCTGCAACGCCAGTATCCCATATTGGTGCCGTTACAAATCCCAGCTGCTCCACTTCCAATCCAGCTCCCTGCTGATGCTTCTGAGAAAGCAGGCAAAGCTTATCCAAGTGCTTGGGCCCTTGCACCTACATGGGAGACCTGGATGGAGTTCCAAGCTCCTGGCTTTGGACTGCCCAGTGCAGGCCATTCTGGCCATTTGGTGAGTGAACCAGGTGAGGGAAGGTATCTCTCACTGTTTCTCTCCTTCTTTCTAACCCAGCCTTTCAAATAAATAAACAAATAATTTATAAAAAAGAAATAAAAATGTTATAAATATATCCATTGTGTTTTCATTCTTTAAGTAGCCCAGGCCTCTGATAGAGTTGGTTAAGTTTCTACCTGACAATTTAGACAGTCTTATTAAAAGAAATAGGATGTTAGCATTAATGTCAATGAGCCACACAAAAAAAAGGATTTATCTGAAAGGTTAAATCTTTGTTTTGAGTTTAATTAAAAATATTATTAATCCTGGAAGAAAATAGCTTTGTCCCATCATCAGCACTAGTCTATCATAGGGAAATGGCAATTGAAATTTACATAAATGTGTAGCTCTGACAAGTGCCTGACAGCGAAGACACTTAGAATCTTCTATGAATGGGTGTGGAGAATAGGTCTGTCTAGTGATGGGTTAGTACAGTCATTTGGTGGGTTATCTTTATCCAGAGGGTGAACCACCACTGCATTCCTGCTGCTCAGCACCGTGGGCCTGGCTATTTTGTGCCTCTAGTGCAGAAGCACCCTTTGTGGCTCGACACAGTGCTGGCTTCTCAGGTCTTTAACCGTTTTCCTTCAGGTTTGTCTTATTTAAATTGTTTCCTACTCATTAATCCAAGAAAATACTTCAATTACCTTCAAAAATTTTATTCCTTTCTGGGGCCAGGGTAAAGGTGGGTGTCTTGCTGTTGAGGAAAACAATGAAGAAAAAGCTCTCTTGTTGCTAGTGCAGTGTGTGCTCACCTCCTCAGGACAGGAGACGACATTCTATTCAAAGTGCAGTGAGAAGACATTCTATTCAGAGTGCAGTGAGCAGGGGCAGAGCCAAGATGGCGGAATAGTGAGGGCGCCCACCGATAGTCCGGGAAGAAATAGTTTAATAAAAGTGGAGTTACGGTAGCCTCAGGAAAAGGATCAGGAGAAAATTGCAGAGGAAACTCTTCCGGATCTAGTGGATGTGACACAGAGGACCTAAGGGGAGAGCAAGGTCGCCCACCTCGTGGAAGCCGAGCCGCGGGAGCCACCGGAGCTGCGACGCAGAGTCTGTGCACCAGCGCTGGAAGGAGAGGTGAGACAAAGACCTCCGTAACCGAGACATTGGCGGGGAAAAGCAGAAAGAGCCTGCAGATAGCAAGGCCTGAAACCCCACTGGGGAAAGTTCACCAGGCTGACTGGAGGAGAGAAAAAATCAAATAAATAAGGGGAACCAGCACGGACATTAGCCTCTCTCTCCACTCACCTTACAAAGCCCAGCAAGACAAAGGGCAGGCGCCATTTTACGTATGTAAAGCGGCACATGCCATTTTGTGTATGTAAAACGGGTGCCCTTCATTAGCCAAGCAGAAAAACCTGACTCTGGTGGAGAGAAATAATAGGAGGTTAACACCTAATGAAAGTGTGGAGCTAACCAACTGAGGCTGTGAAAAACTGAGGGGGGGGCGAGAGAACTCACTGAGAACACAAACTCGGTAACCTGGACAACCTGGCCAGAAAAGGCAGAGAAATTTGAGACCACACTGAGGGCTGCATAAACTCTTTGTGTTGTCCCAGGGGTAAGCAGATGAATACCCACAGGGGCCAGATTTCATACATCAACTACTCTCAATTCCACTCAGCTGTGTGGAATTACTTCCCAACTGAGTCAAAAAAAAAAAAAAAAGAGAGAGAGAGAGAGAGAGCATGAGTGAGCGAGAGAACAATCTGGGTGAATCACCTTTGACACACCCTTAACCCTGAAGAACCAAACAGAGCTCTCTGGCCACACCCATCACAGCCTCTAAGGATCCATCAAAAGCAGACAGTCCATTTAATCTAGAGACACATTATAATGAGAAAAAGCACCACCACGAAGAAACCAAAGAATATCTCCAATATGCCAAACAACAAATGCAAAACCAAGGTAACAAGAACAAGGAAGACACTATGACACCCCCAAATGAAATAGACACCCCAATTCAAGATTGTGAAGATCATGAGATAGAAGAAATGCAAGAAGCAGATGTCAAAAAATTGATAAGAACATTACAAAGTTCACAAAAACAAATTCTCAAACTACAGAAATCCTTAATGGACAAGATAGAAAATATCTCTCATGAAAATGAAATATTAAGGAAGAATCAAAATGAAATGAAACAACTAGTAGAACATGAAACTGTGATAGTGATGAGAAATCATAATGAAATGAAGAATTCGATGGATCAAATGATAAACACATTAGAGAGCCTTAAAAACAGAATGGGTGGAGCAGAAGAGAGAATATCGGACTTAGAAGACAGAGCACAGGAAAATATACAGTCAAACCAAAGAAAAGAAGAGGAAATTAGAAATCTAAAAAATATTGTCGGGAATCTTCAGGATACTATTAAAAAAACCCAACATTCTGGTTCTAGGAGTTCCTGAAGGCATAGAGAGGGAGAAAGGATTAGAAGGCCTTTTTAGTGAGATACTAGCAGAAAATTTCCCAGGTTTGGAAAACAGAGACATCCTAGTACAGGAAGCTCACAGAAACCCTAATAAACACAACCAAAAGAGATCCTCACCATGACACGTTGTAATTAAACTCAACACAGTGAAACATAAAGAAAAGATCCTAAGATGTGCAAGAGAGAAACGTCAGATTACTCTCAGAGGAACTCCAATCAGACTTGCAGCTGACTTCTCATCAGAAACCCTACAAGCTAAGAGGGAATGGTGAGATATAGCCCAGGTACTAAGAGAGAAAAACTGCCAGCCCAGAATATTATATCCTGCAAAGCTCTCATTTGTGAATGAAGGTGAAATAAAGACCTTTCACAGCAAACAGAAATTGAAAGGTTTGTCGCCACTCGTCCAGCCCTGCAAAAGATGCTTAAAGATGTGTTACACACAGAAACACAGAAACACGGTCATCAGTATGAAAGAAGGTAAATGAAGGAAACCTCACAGCAAAAGATCACAGGAAGTTTAAAGCATATATTAGAAAATATCTTTGGCAAATGGCAGGGCAAAGTTACTACTTATCAATAGTCACATTGAACGTCAATGGCCTGAACTGCCCAGTTAAAAGACAGTTTGGCTGATTGGGTTAAGGAACAAAACCCATGTATTTGCTGCTTACAAGAAACACATCTTTCCAACAAAGATGCATACAGACTGAAAGTGAAAGCCTGGAAAAGGATATACCATGCCAACAGAAATGAAAAAAGAGCAGGTGTAGCCATCTTAATATCGGACAACATAAACTTTACCATAAAAACTGTTAGGAGAGACAAAGAGGGGCACTATATAATGATTAAGGGATCAATTCAACAGGAAGATATAATGATTATCAATGTATATGCACCTATTACAGGGCACGGGTTTATTTAAAAGATTTATTAAGGGACTTAAAGGGAGACTTAGACCCCAATACAATAGTACTGGGGGACTTCAATACTCCACTCTCAGAAATAGACAGATCAACATGACAGAAAATCAACAAGGAGACAGTAGATTTTGTGGGGAGCAACTCGGACTAGACTAAGTTACTTGAATTAGGACTTGTTCTGTGCATCTGCTCTCCCACAATTTGGCACTGGGAGAGGAGTGAACAGCTTCTACACAGCTGCCTCCAGTTCAACCAATAAACTGTAGGACCTGCTCCTGATTGGAGGAGAGCAGCGTACTCGGCGTGTGGGTAGCAGAGTTGGGATTGGTGGAAGAGGACTATAAAGGAGGAGAGAGACAACATGCACCAGGAACATCTGAAGGAACACCTATCTGAAGGAACATCTGAGCAGCCCCCGAGAGAGCCGGCCGGCGGTGTGCTGCTCCCACGCGGAAGTGGGGAAAGTGGCAGGGGGAACCGCCCTTCCAGGGAGGTGGAAGGGTCGGTAGCCAACCCGGGAAGAACCAGCAGTAAACCCGGGGAGGGCCGAGCAGACGAAAGAACAGCACAGGGTCTAGTGTTGTTCCTCCGTGAAGAGGGGGAGCGACATAATGGTGCCGTGACTCGGATAGGAAGCCTAGGAGGTATAATGGTGCCATGACTCGGATAGGAAACCTAGGCAGGGTTTAGTGTCGTTCCTCCACGAAGAGGGGGAGCGACAGATTTAAACGACACTATAACCCAAATGGATCTAACAGATATCTATAGAACTTTTCATCCTACACATAAAGCATTTACATTCTTCTCAGCAGTACATGGAACCTTCTCTAGGATTGACCACATACTAGTCCATAAAGCAAGTCTCAGCAAATTCAAAAGAATTAGAATCATACCATGCAGCTTCTCAGACCATAAAGAAATGAAGTTGGAAATTAGCAACTCAGGAATCCCTAGAGCATATGCAAACACATGGAGATTGAAAAACATGCTCCTGAATGAACACTGGGTCATAGAAGAAATCAAAAGAGAAAGCAAACACTTACTGGAAGTAAACGAGGGTAACAGCAAGACATACCAAAACTTATGGGATCAGCAAAAGCAGTGTTAAGAGGAAAGTTTATATCAATAGGTGCCTACATCAAGAAATTGGAAAGGCACCAAATAGATGAGCTTTTAATGCATCTCAAGGATCTAGAAAATCTGCAGCAAACCAGACCCATAGCTAGTAGGAGAAGAGAAATAATTAAAATCAGAGAAGAAATCAACAGGATTGAATCCAAAAAAAAATTACAAAAAATCAGCCAAATGAAGAGCTGGTTTTTTGAAAAAAAAAAAAAATAAACAAAATTGACACCCCATTGGCACAACTAACAAAAAAAGAAGATAAAAGACCCAAATCCATAAAATCAGAGAAGAAAAAAGAAACATAACAACAGACACCACAGAAATAAAAAGAATCATCAGAAATTACTACAAGGACTTGTATGCCAGCAAACAGGGAAATCTTTCAGAAGTGGATAGATTCCTGGACCCATGCAACCTACGTAAATTGAACCAGGAAGACATAGAAAACCTAAGCAGACCCATAACTGAGATAGAAATTGAAACAGTAATAAAGGCCCTCCCAACAAAGAAAAGCCCAGGACCAGATGGATTCACTGCTGAATTCGACCAGACATTTAAAGAAGAACTAACTCCAATTCTTCTCAAACTATTCAGAACAATCGAAAAAGAGGGAATCCTTCCAAATTCTTTCTATGAAGCCAGCATCACCTTAATTCCTAAGCTGGAAAAAGATGCAGCATTGAAAGAAAATGACAGACCAATATCCCTGATGAACATAGATGCAAAAACACTGAATAAAATTCTGGCCAATAGAATGCAACAACACATCAGAAAGATCATCCACCCAGACCAAGTGGGATTTATCCCTGGCATGCAGGGATGGTTCAATGTGCACAAAACAATCAATGTGATACACCACATTAACAGACTGCAGAAGAAAAATAATATAATTATCTCAATGGATGCCAAGAAAGCATTTGATAAAATACAACACCCTTTCATGATGAAAACTCTAAGCAAACTGGGTATGGAAGGAACATTCCTCAATATAATCAAAGCAATTTATGAAAAACCCATGGCTAGCATCCTATTGAATGGTACCAGACAGGGATGCCCACTCTCACCACTGCTATTCAATATAGTTCTGGAAGTTTAGCCAGAGCTATTAGGCAAGAAAAAGAAATTAAAGGGATACAAATTGGGAAGGAAGAACTCAAACTATCCCTCTTTGCAGAAGGTATGATTCTTTACTTAGGAGACCCAACGAACTCTACTAAGAGACTATTGGAACTCATAGAAGAGTTTGGCAAAGTAGCAGGATATAAAATCAATGCACAAAAATCAACAGCCTTTGTATACACAGGCAACGCCATGGCTGAGAAAGAACTGCTAAAATCAATCCCATTCACAATAGCTACAAAAACAATCAAATATGTCGCTCCCCATCTTCGTGGAGGAACGACACAGGACCCTGCGCTGTTCTTTCGTCTGCTCGGCCCTCCCCGGGTTTGCTGCTGGTTCTTCCCGGGTTGGCTACTGTCCCTTCCACCTCCGTGGAAGGGCAGTTCCACCTGGCCACATTCCCCACTTCCGCAGGGGAGCGGCACACCGCCGGCCGGCTCTCTCGGGGGCTGCACAGGTGTTCCTTCAGCTAGATGTTCCCCTTAGATGTTTCTCGGCGCATGCCGTCTCTCTCCTCCTTTATTGTCCTCCTCCGCCAATCCTAACTCGGCTGCCCACACGCCGAGTACGCTGCTCTCCAATCAGTAGCAAGTCCTGCAGCTTGTCAAGTTGGTGAGAGGCAGCTGGGTAGAAGCTGTTGCCTCCTCTCCCAGCGCCATATTGTGGGAGAGCAGATGCATAGAATAAGTCTTAATTCGAGTAACAGTCTAGTCCGGGTTGCTCCCCACACAAATACCTTGGAATAAACTTAACCAAGGACGTTAAAGATCTCTACGATGAAAATTACAAAACCTTAAAGAAAGAAATAGAAGAGGATACCAAGAAATGGAAAAATCTTCCATGCTCATGGGTTGGAAGAATCAATATCATCAAAATGTCCATTCTCCCAAAAGCAATTTACAGATTCAATGCAATACCAATCAAGATACCAAAGACATTCTTCTCAGATCTGGAAAAAATGATGCTGAAATTCATATGGAGACCAAGAGACCTCTAATAGCTAAAGCAATCTTGTACAACAAAAACAAAGCTGGAGGCGTCACAATACCAGATTTCAGGACATACTAAAGGGCAGTTGTTATCAAAACAGCATGGTACTGGTACAGAAACAGATGGATAGACCAATGAAACAGAATAGAAACACCAGAAATCAATCGAAACATCTACAGACAACTTATATTTGATCAAGGATCCAAAACCAATCCCGGGAGTAAGGACAGTCTATTCAATAAATGATGCTAGGAAAATTGGATTTCCACATGCAGAATCATGAAGCAAGACCCCTACCTTTCACCTTACACAAAAATTCACTCAATATGGATTAAAGACTTAATTCTACGACCCGACACCATCAAATTATTAGAGAGCATTGGAAAAACCCTGCATGATATAGGTACCAGAAAAGACTTCTTGGAAAAGACCCAAGAAGCACAGGCAGTCAAAGCCAAAATTAGCATTGGGGATTGCATCAAATTGAGAAGTTTCTGTACTTCAAAAGATACAGTCAAGAAAGTGAAGAGACAACCGACAGAATGGGAAAAAATATTTGCAAACTATACAACAGATAAAGGGTTGATAACCAGAATCTACAAAGAAATCAAGAAATTCCACAACATCAAAACAAACAACCCAATTAAGAGATGGGCCAAGGACCTCAATAGACATTTTTCAAAAGAGGAAATCCAAATGGCCAACAGACACATGAAAAAATGTTCAAGATCACTAGCAATCAGGGAAATGCAAATCAAAATAACAATGAGGTTTCACCTCACCCCAGTTAGAATGGCTCACATTCAGAAATGTACCAACAACAGATGCTGGAGAGGATGTGGGGGAAAAGGGACACTAACCCACTGTTGGTGGGAATGCAAACTGGTTAAGCCACTATGGAAGTCAGTCTGCAGATTCCTCAGAAACCTGAATATAACCCTACCATTCAACCCAGCCATACCACTCCTCGCAATTTACCCAGAGGAAATGAAATTGGCAAACAAAAAAGCTGTTTGCACCTTAATGTTTATTGCAGCTCAATTCACAATAGCTAAGACCTGGAACCAACCCAAATGCCCATCAACAGTAGACTGGATAAAGAAATTATGGGACATGTACTCTATAGAATACTATACAGCAGTCAAAAACAAGGAAACCCGATCATTTGCAACAAGATGGAGGAATTTGGAAAACATCATGCCGAGTGAAATAAGCCAGTCCCAAAGGGACAAATATCATATGTTCTCCCTGATTGGCGACAACTAACTGAGCACCAAAGGGGAACCTATTGAAGTGTAAGTGACAGTATGAAAAACAGTGACTTGATTAGCTCTTGTCCTGACTGTTGATTAACAACTTAATATGTTATCCCTCTTAGTATTTTTTGTTTGTTTGTTCTACTTAATACTTTTGGTTGAATACTGTAATCAATACACGGTTATTCTTAAGTGTTGAAACTTAACTGAAAAGTGATTGCTGTTAAATATAAGAGTGGGAATAAGAGAGGGAAGAGATGTGCAATTCGGGACATGCTCAAGCTGACTTACCTCAAACGGTACAGTTAGAAACATACCAGGGGATTCCAATTCAATCCCATCAAGGTGGCATGTACCAATGCCATCTCACTAGTCCCACTGATCAATTTCTGTTCACAATTGATCATAATGATAGGACTAAGAACCAAAGGGATCACATAAACAAGAATAGTGTCTGCAAATACTAGCTGATAGAATCAAAAAGGGAGAGAACGATCCAACATGGGAAGTGAGATACACCACAGACCCATAGAATGGCAGATGTCCTAAACAGCACTCTGGCCTCAGAATCAGCCCTTAAGTCATGTGGATCTGGCTGAAAAGCCCATGAAAGTATTTCAGGCATGGAAAGCCAAGACACTCTGGCAAAAAATAAAAAAAAACAAACAACACTAAATGAAAGATCTCTGTGAGTGAGATCCCAGTGAAAAGAACAGGTCATCAAAGAAGGAGGTACCTTTCTCTGAAGAGAGGAGAGAACTTCCACTTTGACCATGGCCTTGTCTAAATATGATCAGAGTCGGTGAACTCAGGGGGCTTCCATAGCCTTGGCAACTCATGACAAGAGCCTAGCGTGATTACTGAGGCCATAAACAAGAGTGTCAATTTGTTAAGAGAACAACAGGAGTCACTGTGTACTTACTCCTCATGTAGGATCTCTGTCCTTAATGTGCTGTACATTGTGATTTAATGCTATAACTAGTACTCAAACAGTATTTTTCACTTTGTGTTTCTATGTATATACAAACTGATGCAATCTTTACTTAATATATGCTAAACTGATCTTCTGTATATAAATATAATTGAAAATGAACCTTTATGTGAATTAAAGGGGAGAGGGAGAGGGAAAGGGGAGGGTAGCGGGTGGGAGGGAATTTATGGGAGGGGGGCATTGTAATCCCTAAGCTGTACTTTGGAAATTTATATTCATTAAATAAAAGTTAAAAAAAGAGAGGGGGAAAAAAACAGAGTGCAGTGAGCAGAGTGTTTACTGTTTTCTAAGAGATGCAACTCTCAAACATAGTGGACTGCCTGCACTTGATCTTTATGGGCTGTGATGTTAAAGACAAAACAGTTGCTTGATAAAGAACATTTTCACAATGAAAGAACAAAACATTCTTTGGTTTTCTCTACTTGATTACCAAAGCCTGTAATGCTGAGTGCAGCATATCCCTCGATATGACTATTAGCATAGGACCATCTAAATATTTGATGAGCTCATCTGAGCCTTACAGAAAATCTAATTTCCGGGTTATCACTAACTGTGTGCTCTGCCACGGAGACTGCCTCCCTGCCCTGAGAAGCTGCAGGATTTGAAGAGCATGCTGGCTACCTCTGAGCACCCTTTGGACAATCATGGCTAAGACAAGACACTAGAAACAATTAAACTACTTACGAACAGATCTATGTATAGGGTATAATTTTATCAATCAAATAAAGAGGAGACAAGGTACAATATCATGTAGATTCACAAAAAGAGAGGAAACAAAGCATCTCACTCCTTATTAGTTCTGGTTCTAATACAACAATGGCTTTATAAGTCCCTTATCTTAAAATTATATTTTATATAATCCTAGATATTTAACATTTGATTAAACATGCTGAAGTTATTTTTAAAAATGTGAAAGTAAGCAATCATTTACATTTTATAAAATTAAGTTTGAAATGTAGGCAATCTTTTGGAGAATTATCATTATAGTCTTTAAAAATCTACTTTGATTTATAATGTTTGGTCCTCAAACATGAAAGAATGCACAGCTAGTAACAACAGATATGGCTAAGGTATACATTGCTAATTTATATCCAGAACCCAAACATATTTTAATGTTTTACTACTAACAGAAATTGCAAATTTTTATCCTATTCTTGTAACCAGAACAGATATGCAGAATAAGCTTCAATCACTATTAAGACCTCAGAATGTTCACAGAAAATTTTACTTGTCATAAAGGAAGCATTGAGCCTGAAGAAAATATGCAAAGCTACCAATATTCTGAATGTTTCAAAACTTATTTCAGACCACAAACATATGGTGCTTTCTGTGAAGTTGTGTGTTAAGGAGATTATTCTTATTTTGTCAGAGATACACTTAATTATAAGTTTTAGAATCCCTGTACATGAAAAATTAGAATGGTTTCATGAGATTTTTTCTACTGAAAGATATTGAGATTTATTCAACATCAGATGTTGAATTAGGTTTTGCATTCTCCCAGCCAGTATACAGAGAGGATTAGAGACACACTAATTTCTGTTCTTGGGAAACCACACATGGTGATCACCCTCCAGCTTTTGTTTGCTGCTCTCCCTCCTCCAGCCTTCTCTATATAAATAATAATACAATATTTGAGATAGATTCCTTCCATTTCTTATGTGAAAGTTTGAAATTGGAATGGTAATGAATATGCTAGGAATTCAAATCATATCTGTTAAAGGATGTTTATTGAAATAAAATATTTTGTAGTTGCATGTGTCAATAGAATTTAATGATAAAATGAATGTATTACTTCAAACCTCATAATTTGCAAACAGTACTCTACCTTCTTTTCCAAAAAAAAAAAAATTTGAAACAAAAAAAACTGAAGGCACTACATCAGAAACAAGGCAGAGTTTAATTAATTCTTCTACTTTTTCAAAAACTACAATTGAGCCAAGTATTCTTTTATCACTAAAGATATAATCTTTCTCTCAAAAGCTGTCTGGTAGAGAGAAAAACACATAATAATAAATACATATCTATGGTTCAGTGGAACACGATTGATATTGAACTCATGGAAAAGACAGACAATCTTCACTGAACTACTGAAAATGGTAGGATACAAGGAGAGTTCCTAAAAAAGATGGAAATGAGTTAAATGTTGAAAGTTACGCTTCAGTGAAAAACGGTTATGATGAAGTTTAAGAAAAAGGAACCAAAGAACAAGAGGGAGGGACATCAGGAGACTTCATGGTTATGGATGCCTTTAGAAGGACAGTCCTGGAGACACTTGAGGAATGTGTTGCCAGGAGGTACACTGCACAAAATGATGTGGATAATAATGCTGTTCCCATTGTAGAGGGAAGAATCATTACTCTGAAATGAGAACAATGCGGATAAAAGGAAGGACACAGTCAGATCACACTGGAACTTAAACAAAAATCAATATGGTCTTAGAGATCGTTGAGTCGAGATCTTGGCAGAGAGGTTCAGTTACTGCAAAGCAGACAGCCTGTGAACTTAGCATTGAAAAATGTTTGGAGTGGTACTCAAAATATTGAGACCATCAATGCTGCTAGTTTACTGAGAAAAAAAAAAGGGGGGAATCACACATAAACGAAGAAAACATTGCAATGCAAAGACTAAGAAACAAACAGTTCTCAAATTGTATGCCCACACCAACATTCTTCAAGGAATGGAGCACATTGTCCACAGCGCACTGCAGAAGGGAATCTCATTGAGGTTTCCCAATTAGAGCGTACCTCCACATTCCCAGGTGCTCCTGTCCTCCAGGCATTCCCTGTGAGACTTCATTCTAGCCAAGGGTCTTCCCTGAGGACATGTTCCCTAGCTGGTGACCATGTGGAGGGAGTGAGCACTGTTCTGGGAGACAGAGAGGCTTCTCCAAGGAGATTGCAAGAACTGAACCATTTTTTTACAACTTTGAAGAATTCAAATTATTCACTTGATTAACAAGTTTAAGAAGGCTTCATTGAGTTCTTAAGTAATGGATCATCTAAACCTATCTTTGCTGGTAAATTTTGGCATTATGGGTCTGGCATTGTGACACGGACCCAACTCCTTGCTAATGGGCCTGGGAAGGCAACAGAGGATGTGTGGGGAGCAGCTCGGACTAGACTAAGTTACTGGAATTAAGACTTATTCTATGCATCTGCTCTCCTCTGTGGGGAGCAGCTCGGACTAGACTGTTACTGGAATTAAGACTTATTCTATGCATCTGCTCTCCTACAATATGGCGCTGGGAGAGGAGAAAACAGCTTCTACCCAGCTGCCTCCAGTTCAACCAATAAACTGTAGGACTTGCTCCTGATTGGAGAGCAGCGTACTCGGCGTGTGGGCAGCCGAGTTAGGATTGGCGGAGGAGGACTATAAAGGAGGAGAGAGACGGCATGCACGAGGAACATCTATGGGGAACATCTGAAGGAACACCTGTGCAGCCCCCCAGAGAGCCGGCCGGCGGTGTGCCGCTCCCCTGCGGAAGTGGGGAATGTGGCCAGGGGGAACTGCCCTTCCACGGAGGTGGAAGGGACAGTAGCCAACCCGGGAAGAACCAGCAGCAAACCCGGGGAGGGCCGAGCAGACGAAAGAACAGCGCAGGGTCCTGTGTTGCTCCTCCACGAAGAGGGGGAGCGACATAATGGTGCCGTGACTCGGATAGGAAACCTAGGACGGATAGAAAACTTAGGAGGGAAGAAACGTGACTCGGATAGGAAACCTGGAACGGATAGGAAACTTAGGACGGATATGAAACTTAGGAGGGAAGAAACGGGAAGAACTAGGGAAAATATCGGAGAGAGAAACTAGCAAACAGCCTAGGGAAAATATCGGAGAGAGAGACTAGCAAACAGCCTAGGGAAAAGCTGGACGAAAAAGGAGCCGGAAGAAGCTATTGAAAGCCTAGGCATAGACTCGGATACGGACTACGGGGGGAAGCTGGGAGAAATCTCTAAGGTCGAAAGCGAAAGTGAAAGCTAGAACAAACAGACTCGGATGCGGACTGTGGGGAGAGGCCAGGAGAAATGAGGGAGGAGTATCGTTGGAGGAAAGTTTGGGGAAACATACCGGGTAGAGAAAAGTGTTAGGGAAATTGAAGCCGCGGGGGGCAGGCCAAGGCGGAAACGGAAGCCACTTTGGGATTCTCAAGTTAGCCCGGGAATAGGGGGCGAAAAGTTGAAACCAGAAGCTGAGACGTAAGCCAGATTGGGATCCGTCTGATTAGCCCGGGGAGCAAAGGACGGGAAGCCAAATCGTGGGGCGGAGACGTACGCTGGGTTGAATTCGCCAGGCTAGCCCGGGGAACTTAGATTGAATGCTAGTGGTGGAGACGCAAGCTACGCTGTGTTACTCGCGGAAGCCGCCGCGTGCAGAGAGAGCACGGGGCGTGAATAGATAGGGAACGCTGGCGTAGGCCGTGGTTCAGACGCGAAAGGGTTAAGCATGGAGACCGCGGAGCGCGCGAAGCCGAGCCGCACAAAGCCGGGAAGCTGCGCAGATGAGAGAGGCGCGCGGGCTGAAGCGGCGCAGAGCCGGGAACCCGCCGGCGGGGCGAGGTGCCGGAAAGCCGCAGGGATAAGAGAAACAGAAGTTTTAGAAGTAAAGTGAGAGAAATAGGAATGCTGGAAGATAGAAGTAAAATGGGAGAAATAGGAATGCCCGGAGATAGAGAAATAGAGAAAAATAAGGCCTCCCCTCAACATGGCAATGAGAAAGCTTGGATTCGGTCTGCCTAATCAAGTGAGGCGATGAGCACCTGCGGGCAGCTAGCAGCTTATGCGCCGCAGGTCACCGAAGACAGGCACGAATTAACATCAGTAAGGCTTCCCCACAATACAACAATATTAAGCTTGGATTCGGTCTGCCTGATTTAAGGCGGTAAGCGCCAGCAAGCAGCTCGACCAGAGTATGAGCTGCAGGTCACCGAAGATAGGCACAAACCAACACTAATAAGTCTCCCCCACAATACGGCAATGAGAAGGCTTGGATTCGGTTTGCCTGATAGGTTTTGTAAACACCTGCAGGCAGTTCTAGCAGAGCAGAGCATGCGCTGCAGGGCACCGAACACAGGCACGCATCAGCGCCTAAAAACCTCCTCACAATGGCGAAGAGAGGACCCGGATTCGGTTTGCCTCATTGATAGGACTTGTAAGAACCTGTGGCAACTCTAGCAAGTAGAGCAGAGTGTGTGCTGCGGGACACCGAAGACAGGCGCGTATCAACACCAAAAAAATAAAAAGAAAGGGGGATCTGTGGGGAGCAGCTCGGACTAGACTAAGTTACTGGAATTAAGACTTATTCTATGCATCTGCTCTCCTCTGTGGGGAGCAGCTCGGACTAGACTGTTACTGGAATTAAGACTTATTCTATGCATCTGCTCTCCTACAATATGGCGCTGGGAGAGGAGAAAACAGCTTCTACCCAGCTGCCTCCAGTTCAACCAATAAACTGTAGGACTTGCTCCTGATTGGAGAGCAGCGTACTCGGCGTGTGGGCAGCCGAGTTAGGATTGGCGGAGGAGGACTATAAAGGAGGAGAGAGACGGCATGCACGAGGAACATCTATGGGGAACATCTGAAGGAACACCTGTGCAGCCCCCCAGAGAGCCGGCCAGCGGTGTGCCGCTCCCCTGCGGAAGTGGGGAATGTGGCCAGGGGGAACTGCCCTTCCACGGAGGTGGAAGGGATAGTAGCCAACCCGGGAAGAACCAGCAGCAAACCCGGGGAGGGCCGAGCAGACGAAAGAACAGCGCAGGGTCCTGTGTTGTTCCTCCACGAAGAGGGGGAGCGACAAGGATGTTCCAAACACTTTGGCCCCTGTCAGCCACGTGAGAGGTCAGGATGGAGTTCCAGGCTCCTAGCAAGTGGAAGATTCTCTCTCTCTCTCTCTCTCTCTCTCTCTCTCTCTTTCTCTCTTTCCCACTTTCTCTTTCTCTCTCTCTCTGTCTCTCTCTCCCTCCCTCCCTCTCTGCCTTTCAGATAAATAACTGAATAAATCATTTTAAAATGAATTGTGTCATATCACTGGAGAATATAACAAAGAATTAAATGACTTCAATAATAAGATACTTATGTCCCATTTTATTTAATATTATACAGTTTTTACCTTAAACTAAAACAAGTAAAATTGAGGGTGAACATTTTTATTATTAGCAGTAAGTCATTTTCATACATTGGTACTTGAATTAATTTAAAATTTGTTGTTATCATGGCCAGCATTGCTATGCAGTGGATTAAACCACTTCCTGAAATGCAAGCATTCCATGTGAACACCAGTTCAAGTCCTGGCTTCTCCAGTTTCCATCCAGCTCCCTGCTAACGTGCCCGGGAAAGCAGCAGCAGAAGGCCAAAAACTCAGATGGAGTCCAGGCTTTGGCTTTGCCCAGTCTTGCCTGATGCAGCCGTTTGGGGAGTAAACCGGTAGACGGAAAATCTCTCTCTCTCTCTCTCTCTCTCTCTCTCTCTGACTCCCCCATCCCCGGTTTCTCCTTCTATAACTCTGCTTTTCAAATAAATCAATCTTTAAAAATAAATAAATACCCTTTGTTGATTTTATTGTGTGATATATTTCCTACAAATGTTACTCTTATGTTTAATAACATTTGTAAATATATTGAATGTGTTCAGTTTCTTTGATATTTTCTCTATTATTAATAATAAAAATAATTCACTTCCTTAAATTTATGTTCATAAAATATTTTGAGGCATTTCAACTTGAATAAATTTTATAGTAACCCTTAACGTAATATCAAGAATACAAAGCATTAGCATATGCTTTATTTAAAATATAATTATAAGGTACAAGTTACATGAAATCATGAATTCCAAAAAATAAAATGTGTATATACATATATATATTAATTTTCATAAAGAGGGGCAAGCTCTTCTCATTTTTTAAATGCTTTCTTACACAAGGATCTTTGTTTTTCTTTTTAAAGATATATTTATTTATCTGAAAGTCACAGTTACACAAAGAGAGGAGAAGCAGAGAGAGAGAGAGAGAGGTCTTCTATCCACTGGTTCACTCCCAATTAGCTCCAACAGCAGGAGCCACGCCAATCCAAAGCCATGAGCCAGGAGCTTCTTACAGGTCTCCCACATGGGTGCAGGGGCCCAAGGACTTGAGCCATCTTCCACTTCTTTCCCAGGCAATAGCAGAGAGCTGGATCAGAAGTGGAGCAACCAGGACTCGAACTGGAGCCCATAAGGGATGCCAGCCCTGCAGGCAGCAGCTTTACCTGCTACGCCACAGTGCCAGCCCCACTCATCTATTTTCTTTTTAAAGAGTTATTTTATTTATTTAAAAGACAGAGTTGCCGAGAGAGGTAGAGACAGAGAGAGGTCTTCCATCCATTGGCTCACTCCCCAAATGGCTGCAACGGCTGGAGCTGCACCAATCCGAAGCCAGGAGCCAGGAGCTTTATCCGGGTATCCCACGTGGGTGCAGGGTCCCAAAGACTTGGGCCATCTTCTACTGCTTTCCCAGGTCATAGCAGAGAGCTGGATCAGAAAAGGAGCAGCCGGGACTCGAACTGGTGCCCATATGGGATTCCGGCACTTCAGGCCGGGGCTTTAACCCTCTGTGTCACAGCGCCGGCCCCATCTATTTTCTTTAGATGAGTAATAGCAATGCTGTTTCCATGCTGTTTAGAAAGAGAAAAAAAAAATCAGTTTTAAATTAAAAAGCCTATTTCCTAGTTATTACAAATTCTAGTATTATAGCAAATTAAAAAATGTATCATGTGCCACTGCTTAAAATAGGATGAAATATTTTATTCACCAACTTCAATTGTTAAATTGAAGTTAAAAAAGAATTATTTTATTGACTCTATAAGCTTAGACTGCAGCAGAAAAAATAATAATAAACCCTAACTCCAAGGGCTCCCCGCCTCAAAAGTTTTTTTTTTTTTTATTTAGTTATTTTGCAAAAACAAAACATCTTAAGATATCTGTGAGGGAAGGACGGGGCGAGAGTGAGAAGCTTGTGCTCGGCTGTGTCCCCTGGGGCTCGGGTGGTTCCCCCACCCCAGGGGCCGTCATGGCCCCATCAGTGGAAGCTCCTGGATGTAGATGGTCACCCAGGCCTCCATGTTGCTGTAGCCCATAAATGCAGAGTTCCATCAGCCTTCACTGTCAAGTGGGTCAGTGTCTCAGAAAACACAGTCTCCCACTTGCCCTGTGGGAAATGGAATACACATATCAGTAACATCTCTGATGCTTAAAGCCCTGACTCTTCAGTTTGTGAAAGTGGGCACAGGAGAGTGTAGAGGAGCAAAGGAGAGGTTCAGGTCTCCCAGATTGTCAGTGTTGGTGACAGCAGGGAGCATGCATCACCTTGAATTGTGGACAGCATGACAGCCCCTTATCACTCTGGGTCTTGAGATCCCAAACCTCTAAATAGGTTGCCTTACACAGCAAAAGGGACTCTTCAGGCGTGATGAGGTGAAGACCTTGAGAAGGCAGATCACCCTGCTTTATTCGGGTGGGCCCAGTGTCACCACAGGGCAAGGGGAGGGCCAGGGCAGGGGAGTAAGATAAGTAGATGTGGTGAATGGCATGTGTCAGATGAACTTGGCCACTGGCTTTGAGGATGGAGGGGGGCCAGCAGCCACAGAATGTGGCCAGCTTCTAGGGGCTGAAAACGTTGGGAAAGGGACCCCAGAAGCCAGCCCTGCTATGTCTTGTGGCAGTTACTAGATGTTAGTAGATGGCCAAGAAACTGGCTCCTTGTCTCTAGGCCCCACTTCCACTGGATCCTTTCACATTTGTTTTGTAGACGTTTGTTCTAATCTCACCAGTACTTCAAGGGCCATCTAAAGCATTAGCTCTTCTGTAAATCCCTCTCAAATAACTTTAATGAACATTAAATACGATGACTGTACCTCCCTAGATAGGTTACAAATTACCTCCTTATACATTTTGTATTTAATCTTTCTACTTTTGAGATATTTCTTATGAATATGAGTTCAAAGAGTTCAACATACGTACATAATTTTCAATAATGGCTTGTATACAATGTATCTATACACATTTGCATATGTAGCCACATGGTAGAACATGAATTTCCTAATTAACTTGTCATTTAAAACTTATTGTCTACGTTGTTAACTGCAATTTACAGAATGGAGTGCTGTACAACAGTAGCTCTATTTTTGAGAACTGTTTAAAAGGAAAATTTAAAAGTGTTCATTGAATTTCACATTCAGTTGAGGAACAGAAGAAAAATTTATAAATAAAATATTGTGTAATAGCATCCAAGGCTATAAGATAATAAACATTTGTTATTTTAAAAGACAGAATTTATAGCTATTTGTTATAACAGAAATGGCAAATTAATACTTACTTCCATTCCTGGTTTCTTTTTTGAGATTTATTTATTTATGTATTTGAAAGTAAATTGACAGAGAGAGAGATCACATTTGCTGCTTTACTCCCCAGTTGGCCACACCAGCCAAGTCTGAGTGAGCCAGGCCAAAGCAGGGAGCCTGGAAATCCATCTCGGTCTCCTACTCATGTGGCAGGGGCCCCAGTACCTGGGCCAACTTCTGCCACCTTCCCTGGCACAACAGCAGGAAGATGGATCAGAAGCAGGGTAGCCAGGATGCCAACAGGCTTCATCCACTGGCTTAACCTACGGTGCCACAGCTCCCACCCCTCCCTGCCACTTGTCAGAGATTAGACACTCTTGTGCCCTACCTTCTCTTTATCAGAGAGCTGTGGGCTCGCTGAGAGCAACATGGAGAAAGGAAAACCTCGCAGCTAGGGTTCTCTCCTCCTGTCTATGGTGTCTGGTCTCCCCTGGACACAGTCACCCACCTCCCTGTGGTCCGGGTTGAACTGTGTCGAAGCTCAAGCCTCCAGGGCCTCAGGACCTGCCCTGACTTGATTGTGGGGAGGCTGGGGAAGTGATTCATTCAGATAAGTCCGTGAGCCCCCAGTGGAAGGGGACAGATTGCTGCCTGAAACTTCAGAGCGAGCCGAGCCTGCTGAGGTCCTGGGACCTCCAGCCTCCAGAGCTGGGAGACACAAACTTCTGCCGCCGGGCCACCTCCCTGGTGGTGCTTGATAAGGGAGCCCAGGAGCCTGACAGACTGGGCAATCTGTTCTCCCCAGCGGCCTCTTGTAGTTTTTAGGTTATTTTCCAGAGCAGATTAGACACAGTTTCTTTTGCAGATCCCCGAGGGTGGTATTAATGGGGAGTAATCCTCAGACTGCCTTATTCCCATCTCAGCAGAAGCTGCCTGCTTATATTTTTAGCATGAATAGCTTCCTGGGGAGTAAATACCCACTCACATGCTAGTCAAGGTGTTTTATACTAAGTTCTTTTTTAGAGTTGGTTCCATTTATTATCAACGAAGTTTTCCTCTTAGACTCTGGATGTTGTTCACAGTTTATATCAGTATGAGAAATACTGTGTGCGCTATAACTCAGTCTCCTTGGGTTTTATTTTTATTTGCAAATGCAGTCGACTCTTTCTCTTGTCAGGGGAGAGTCCACAATGGTTTGTCGTCCCCCGTCTGTTCCCTATCACATTGTGCATTCATGCAGTGCCACCAGGGCATGGAGCACTGGAATCCCCCTCCCCACATCCTAACTCCAAAACTAAAACTGGTAAAGGTGCAGAACATAACATCCCTCAAGTGGGAAGCTATTTGCCATAGGCAAACTGGATGACATCCAAATAATTGTGGCCGTTGCATTTTATCTATGAAAAATGCTATGACTAGGTAAAATGGAAGATTGTAAGCAAGTATTCTCTGTTTACTTAGCAAGAGTTATATCTTTCTAGAATATACAAATTTAATTGAAATTAAATATAGTCAAAATCAATTAATTTTGTATTGCTTGTGCACATTAGAGATCCAATCCTTGTCCTTATACCCATAATTGTATTTATAATATGCATGCTATACTTGATCATTTTTTCTATGTGTTCTAAATCACTGATCATTTGTCTCTAATCATTTTAATTGAAGGTTTTGCATATTATATGAAATACTCATATCAATTTTTAAGGCCCATTTTAAGCACCAACTCCTCCCTAAGTGTTTCACAAATGACTTTACTTCATATTACAACTAGTAATTGTATCTCTTTTGACAGTTTACACATTATTTCCTTATAGAATTTATATTTAACATTTCTTCTTTTGAATTATCTCTTATTGAGTTTAAGGTCATTAGCTCCAAATATCAGGCCATCTGGACATACATTAAATAACTTACATTTCATTCCATTTTCCACAAATTTAAGAAATACTTTGTTTACAGGCAGGTACACAGCACTTGCAGAGCATAAATTTAAATGTCCTGACAATATTTTGTGTATATTTTCAAGGTGCTATTTCATAAAAGTGAGTTGATATGGAATAGTCCTACTTTTAGAAATGTTTCCAAGCAAAGTTAAAATTCATTTCCAAATTTCATACTTAGTTACAGATTCAGAGAAGTTTATGCACCTGAAACATCATATAATAACATTAAGATTACAAAAATATTTTCTGTATTGTCCAGTTATTTAATTTCTGAAATGTAAACATGAAAAATCAGTCAATAGCCCTTTGTGGAAAAAGAATGACACTTGTTGGTTAGTCAAGATGTGTTTACTGAATATGTCCAGCAGACACAGGAGTGTGTGCATTATCCAGAAAGTCGCAGTATCTTCTTGGCATGGTAAGATTTCTCATGAGGATAAATGGCTGTCTCCTCTGTGATGATAGCCTTGGCCCCTGTAACTGCTGTGTAGTTTCATTGAGGTTTACAAGGCATTTTTTCCTTTGAGAACATCATTTTCCTTCCTTGTTCTGCATATGACATCATGCAGTATGATCGATAGGACAATAGTAATCCGTGACATTTTTCTTTGCAAAGTGAAATGGTCTCTAAGTTCAAGTCTGCAGAACTGTTTTTGTACAAATTCTTGTGGTTTTCTGCTTATGTAAGTATATAAGGTAAGATTGAATTGAATATGGAAAGTATTATTGGCTTCACATGAGTTGCACAAATCATCAAAATGTCACTTAAAAGTAAATGGAAAGATCTATGGAGTGAAAGAGATTGGCACATGCCAATTAGCAGCAAATTAGAGAAACAATGAGAAAGGCACAGTCTTGTAGAGAAGCTGTTATTATTTCTGAAAAGAACTTTTTTTACTGCAGTGTGGCTAAAACAGGACTTAATTGTCTTAATTTTATCCTCAACATGATTGATTTTAGCAGACTCACAGCACTGTCAAGACATCAGGAAGATTCAACATCGCTGACTATTGACTCAGTGGGAAACAGAATGAGAAGACAACAGGCCTGGGGACAAGGGACTGCTTCAGGAAGCCACCCTCTTCAGGGAGAAAAGGAAAAGCAGTGAGTTGACTCCACTCGTGAAATGCTTGACCACCAGTTTATAATAAGATCAGGGTGCACTAAGGGAACACCTGTATTTTCAGAGACTGCAGGGAGAGACCCGGCTGGCAAAGGGTCACAGGCGGTCTGGTTGCTGCTGCTGCCCTAGGCGCTAGTTTGACTCCCGGCCCCGTGTGCAGTGATACATTCCTTTGGGTAAATTACTTAACTGCTCAATGCCTTTTGGTTTAGGAAGATTAGAAGCATTGAAAAATGTCTGTAAAATATTTTTTCTGCTTTTGTTCCTCTTTTTTTTAACTTTTATTTAGTGAATATAAAATTCCAAAGTACAGCTTATGGATTACAATGGCTTCCTCCCCATAACGTCCCTCCCACCCACAACCCTCCCCTTTCCCACTACCTCTCCCCTTCCATTCACATCATGATTCATTTTCGATTCTCTTTATATACAGAAGATCAGTTTAGCATACATTAAGTAAAGATTTCAACAGTTTGCTCCCACACAGAAACATGAAGTGAAAAATACTGTTTGAGTACTAGTTATAGCATTAAATCTCAATGTACAGCACACTAATATTTATGTTGTTATTAAAACCACTCTTTGTCACCATTAGAGACAGCAAACTTCAGAACAGACAGCTGGCTCACAAATAAAGACCACCTGCGTTCTGCATAGGAGCGGTGATGTAGGATGACAGCTACTGAGTCGCAGGTGGATCCCATAGAACAGGCACTGGAGCGCCGAGTTGGGTTATGGCTTTCCCAACCCTACCTCTGTGAGACACTTGCTACCCTTTAAACAGTGGGATTCTTAATCTGCTGACATGTAAAATACCAATAGAAATAACAAGTATTCCATAAAGCTTTTGAAGATTAAAAAACTCTATTAAAGTTTCCTCTATGTTTTTATTAGAGATTTTTGCACAGTACATAGCATGGTGAGTTCTCATTGATTATTAGCCATTACTATCATGATTTCCTCACCAGATGTGTTTCTTAGGGTTTTATTCTTGGTAACCACTTTCCATAGAACTTTCTGTGATGATGAAAATCCCCTACAGTTGTTTTGTCCAATACAATAGTCAGTAAACACATGAATATCAAGCCCTTGAAATGGGACTAGTGTGACTGCTGAACTGAAGTTTTACTTCAGTTAAATATAAACAACTGTGGTTAAGGGCAACGGTGCCACCCACCACAGTTCTGGGGTCTTTGCTCATTCTACAGTCTAAGTATGTGACTTCACCTACATCCCTATCTGTGACATTCCTTGTGTCCAGGCGTCCTCCACGTCTTCATCTCTCCCCAGTGTGGACACTAACATCGAGGGGACACTTCTCAGGGGCCAGGCATCAGTCCCAGTGCTCCACATTCAGAACCTCATCCCAGCCCTCTGTCTCTGTGATGTTTATACAGTGATTCCAGTTCTTTCAGATAAGAAAAGCATGAACAGCAGGATTTGTGTCTGACAAGTGAAACAAGGTGACCGCCATGGGGACTGTCATGACCTTGGCATATGAGCTAAAGTTAATGCTTTGCTTAAGGAGCTGACTATTCCTGACACTTCCAGGATTAAAGTACAGTCAGGGGCATCTTATTACCCAATTCTGATTTCCACTCTGCCACACTTTAGAGTGGAGGCCTGCTATATCAGCAAAAATGCCCAGACCTTAACCAAGGGATTGCAGAAGCAGCCAAAGCTGACGGAAGAAATGGGGGTGGATGAGGAACAAAGGAGTGTTGGCAATGGAAATTACATGTAATCAGCTCCGGCTTTATAAAGCTCTTCACCTCGTTCTCTGTGTCTGTATCTCTGTCTACATCTATGTGATTAACCATTCATGATACATGCATATCCACAGGCACGGACATACATGACCACACACATATATGAGGGGACTTCAAAAAGTTAGTGGAAACTGGAATTGACAAATAAGTATTTTGGTGTAAAAAAATTTAAATCCATTCATAAGAGGGGTGTTCAAAATATTTATGGAAATGTGTATTATGAAAAACCTATGCATGGATTTCTAAATGTTTTTAGAAGAAAATAAACATATTTTGATTCCATTTTCAATTACGCCCTCTCTCAATGGAAACATTTGAAACCAACAATAAAACGGGGCTTTATACCTTTTCAAGTGAATCAGATTACAAATTCTTCTTTGAAAATTGCATCAGCATGTGCTGGGGTATTATTTCAAGTCATAGGACCTTTTTTTTTTATTTTTATTTTTTGACAGGCAGAGTGGACAGTGAGAGAGAGAGAGACAGAGAGAAAGGTCTTCCTTTTGCCGTTGGTTCACCCTCCAATGGCTGCCGCCCGCGGCAGGTGCGCTGCGGCCGGCACACCTCGCTGATCCGATGGCAGGAGCCAGGTGCTTCTCCTGGTCTCCCATGGGGTGCAGGGCCCAAATACTTGGGCCATCCTCCACTGCACTCCAGTGCCACAGCAGAGAGCTGGCCTGGAAGAGAGGCAACCGGGACAGAATCCGGCGCCCCGACCAGGACTAGAACCCGGTGTACCGGCGCCGCAGGCGGAGGATTAGCCTAGTGAGCCGCGGCGCCGGCCTGGTCCATAGGATCTTAAAGCCTCCCTCTAGCTCTGTGTGGAAGAGCAGACATTAATTTGACTTTAGCTTGAACAGCTTGAAGAGCATGTTTGAAGAGAAGTCAGGAAAAAAGTGAATCACCAGAGGGAGGAGATCACAGGATTGCCTGTGCTTCCTCTTGTTCAGTTTTAGAGAATCAAACATACCTCGCAGCTATTAGAAAGAGCATGAGAGAAGCGATTTCTCAGAATGAAAAGAATATGTTTAATCTCAAAACCATCAGAGGATGTAATTTTCTTCCAGGAACCTATGGAGACCTTAGACCACTGTTATGCTTACTGAAAACAGGGTAAGTGAAATCAGACTTCTTTCAACAAGCGATGTGAGATAGGATCAGAATCATCTGAAATACACAGAAAAACAACTTATCTGGCCAATATGTCAGCAGGAAAATACTGGCTTGTTTTCTTGGCATGCTGTTAATTTATTTTAATAGCTTTTTTCAAACATAATCAATTCTCCTCTCAATGACTTTGTTTAATATTGAGTCAGGGCCAGCATCGTGGTATCGCAGGTCAAACTGCTGCCTACAATGCTGGCATCCCATAAGGGCTCCAGAGTGAGTCCTGTGGCTCCACTTCAGATCCAGCTCCCAGCTAATGTGCCTGGGAAAGCGGCAGAGGATGGACCAAGTGCTTGGGCCCCAGCACCCACATGGGAGATCTGGATGAAGTTCCTGGCTCCTGGTTTCAGGCTGGCCCAGCTCTGGCCATTGTGGCCATTTGAGGAGTGAACCAGTGGATGGAAAATCTCTCTCCATTTCTCCCTCTCTCTGTAACTCTTACTTTCAAATAAATAAATACATCTTTAAAAAAAGAATATTGAGTCATTGATATAAACCTCAATGTAGGTATAAATGTGATAAATGTACTAGAAATATTTTTTAGAAAGAGGAAATAATATCCATATTTTGCAAAGAAATCTTCTTTCACTACTACAGAGAAATGATTATTTACTGTTGGTCATACAATTTTACAAACTTGGTTATGATGCAGAGACACTTTTTAAAAGTTCATCTCATATGTTACCTTTTCACAAATGCATTAGCCAAAGTAGGCAGCTAAAAGTTCATTTCATATCTTACATTATCACAGATGCAAAGTGACCAGTGATCACTATTTTCCTTGAATGAAGAGTGGCTCTGACCTCTTAGGCTGTCCCGACCCCTCAGCAGCACTCCACAGCCTACACAGAATGCTGAGTTCCAGCAAGCATAATCGAGACTCAAAGCACACAGAGTCTGGGACCCAGGGTTCCTGACTCTGCTGAGTGGCTCACTCGTTATTTTGGGGTGCTTCCAGTATGCTGCTCTGTGATGTTATCAATTCAAAAGATGCAGGGCCAGCACTGTGGCATAGCATGTGAAGCCACCACCTGCCATGCCTGAATCCCCTGTGGGCCATGGTTCAAGTTCGGGCTGCTCCACTTCTGGTCCAGCTCTCTGCTACGGTCTGGGAAAGCAGTAGATGATGGCCCAAGTGTTTGGGCCCCTGCATCATGTGGGAGACCTGGAAGAAGCCTCTGACTCCTGGCTCCAGATTGGCTAAGCTCCAGCCATTACAGCCATCTGGGGAGTGAATGAGTAGATGGAAGACCTCTCTCTCTTTCTCTCTGTCCCTGCCTCGCTGTAACTCTGCCTTTCAAATAAATAAATAAATCCTTTAGAAAAAGAATTTGAAAGATGCATAGAATGCAGTCATCCCCAGACAAGACCTCTCTGGTCTCTAATGTTGCTACTTGCATACTCCCCCTTGTATTAAGCAAGATCACTAACTTAATATATGACACTTTCTTCCAGGGAGCCTTTCCCGAACACCAGGAAAACCAGTTGTGGGGAACTGACCCTCCAAAAGCTTAGATTAAAAACTGCCCTTATCAAACAAAAACATGATAGGCATCTGCTGATATGTCTGCTTATCTCCCTGGGTTTGGAGATCTTCAATGGCATACTCTGAATATCCCTCATCTTTAAATCCCAGACAGCTAAGTGCTGTTTGACACTTAATATCTGCTTAATTATATTTTGGTTGGGGTATGGGTAATGAAGATGAACAAACATGAGAATTAACACACACACAAATATTAACTTGGCTGGCATAAAGACTAAAATAAATTTGGCTTTTTGGTGGGGATTAGAAATCACAATATTTCACGATATTTCTTGTACCAAGAGTTTATATCTCTGACAGTCAAAGGCAGTTCAAAAATTAAGTGCATATATGCATTGAATTTGCTTTTAGAAAATCTTTGTTACTTCCTTAACAAATGATTCCTATTCCTCTGGCTGTTCTCATTTACCCAATCAAAGTTGACATTGGCCATCAAATTTTATAATTGATTATTCAGTAAATACCTGTGTTAGGAATGCAAGCATGATAGTATGTGAAGATCAGGAAATAAACCTGGGAGTGAGAATCTGTTGGAAGGGAGTGAGAAGTTGATAACTGAAGTTGGTTGCTAATTGAAGAATGACAGCAAACGGGAATAAAAGATCAGAGAATGATATTGCTTTCTTCCAGAAATGCAATAAAAAAATGGAAGAAGTCCCTCTCCCCTCAGATTTCTTTCATCTAACTCATGATGCATGAGATGCAGATGGAGAGAGCTGAAGAATTCTCTGATTTTATCATGCATCCTGTAGTCAAGAGTTCTCACCTCTATTGGAAGACCAACCACAATTTTAAGTATAAGTATGAACTCACATTACACAACAGAATACTTTTCTGCCTAAACAGAGAACTATATATAAAAGAATAAGGTTTAGGGGCCAGGATTGTGTCTCAGCAGATAAAGCCATCACCTGCAACAATGGCATCCCATATATGAGTGCTTGCTGGAGCTTCCATTTTTCTGCTTCTGATCCATGTGATGTACCTGGGAAAGAAGCAGATTCAAATGCTTAGAAGGTTGCAATAAATGTGGGAGATCCAGATGGAGCTCCCAGATACTGGCTTAAGCTTGGTCCAGCCCCCGCCATTGTGTCCATTTGGGTAGTGTACCAGTGGATTGAAGATCCCCGATTAACATTTTAACCTGTGTCTTTTGGACATTTGTATTTCCTCTTTTGAAAACTGCCTGTTCAAGTCATTGGCCCATTTCTTACCTAAATTGTTCCTTTTGTTGGTGTTATGTTTCTTGAGCTCCTTGTATGTCCTGGATATTAATCCTTTACCACGTGATAGTTTGCAAATATTTTCTCCCATTCTGTCAGTTGCTTCAACTTTACTGAGTGTTTCTTTTGCAGTGCAGAAGCTTCTCAGCTTGATGTAATCCCGTTTGTCAATTTTTGCCTTTTTGGTCTGTGCTTCTGGGGTCTTTTCCAAGAAGTTATTGCCAATGCTAACATCTTGTAGAGCCTCCCTGATGTTCTCCAGTAATTCGATAATATCAGCTCTTAGGTTTATATGTTTGATCCATTGTGAATTGATTTTTCTATAGAGAGTAAGGCAGGTGTCTTAGTTCACACTCAGCATGCTGAGATTCAAGTCTCCCAACACCATTTGTTGAAAAGACTGTCCCTTCTCCAAGGAGTGATTTTAGCTTGTTTGTCAAAGATTAGTAGGTTGTAGCTGTGTAAATTAATTTCTGGGTTTTCTCATCTGTTCCTTGGGTTTACATGTCCATTTGTGCCAGTATCTGATATTGAATATTGTTTTATTTTGATTATTTAAGATTGTTAAAGATATTGGGGATCTCTAATAAAAGTTAAAAAAAAAGAAAAAAAAGATATTCGGGATCTCTTGGGTTTCCATATGAAGTTTAGGGTTATTCTTTCTAGATCTGTGAAAAACGCCCTTGGAATGTGATTGGTATATCACTGAATGTGTAAATTGCTTTGAATAGTATGGACACTTTGATTATATTAATTCTTAAAATCCATGACTAAGTAAGGTATTGTTTTCATTTTTTATGTCTTCATCTATTTCTTTCCCTAACATTTTGATTTTCATTATAGAAATTTTTAATATCCTTGGTTAAATTTACCTCAAGTTATTTAAATTTTTTGTAATTATTGTGATTGGAATTGATCTACAACTTCTTTCTCAGCCACGGCACTGTTTTCATATACAAAGACTATTGATTTTTGTGTGTTGATTTTATATCCTGCCACTTTGCCAAATTCTCCTATAAGTTCCAATATTCTTTGCATGGAGTCTTTTGGTTCCCTGTGTATAGGATCATATCAACAAACAAGTATAATTTGACCTCCTCATTTATTCCTTAGATTTATTTTTCTTGTCTAATGGCTAGGTTAAAACTTCCAGAACTTTATATTGAACAGGTGATAGTGGCAATCCTTTCTGGTTCAGGGTCTTAGCAGAAATGCTCCTAGTTTTCCCCCATTCAATATTATTCTAGCTGTGGGATTTGTCATATATTGCCTTGATTATGTTGAGGTATGTCCCTTATATAGCAAATTTACTTAAGTAAAGATTTCAACAGTTTGCACCCACACAGAAACACAAAGTGTAAAAATACTGTTTCAGTACTAGTTATAGCATTACTTCACATTGGACAACACATTAAGGACAGATCCCACATGAGAAGTAAGTACACAGTTGCCAAGGCTATGGAAACCTTTTGGGTTCACCGACTTCAATGTTATTCAGACAGGGTCATAATCAAAGTGGAAGTTCTCTCCTCCCTTCAGAGAAAGGTACCTCCTTCTTTGATGGCCCATTCTTTCCATTGGGATCTCACTCGCAGAGATCTTTCATTTAGGTCTTCTTCCCCCCCCCCCCCCAGAGTGTCTTGACTTTCCATGCCTGAAATACTCTCATGGGCTCTTCAGCCAGATGTGAATGCCTTAAGGACTGATTCTGAGGCCAGAGTGCTATTAGGACATCTGCCATTCTATGGGTCTGCTGTGTATCTCACTTCCCATGTTGGATCGTTCTCTCCCTTTTTGATTCTATCAGTTAGTATTCGCAGACACTAGTCTTGTTTGTGTGACCTCTTTGACTCTTAGACCTATCAGTGTGATCAATTGTGAACTGAAATTGATCACTTGGACTAGTGAGATGGCATAGGTACATGCCACCTTGATGGGATTGTATTGGAATCCCCTGATGAAACAAATGTGTATTCTACAAGTGTGGGATGAAATATGGACATCTACTAGGCCCGTTTGGTCAGTAGTGTTGATTAGCCCTGTTGTTTCTTGAAGATTTTTTGTCTAGTTGATCTGTCCATTGACAAAAGTTGGCTGTTGAAGTCCAATTTATTATTGTGTTGGAGCAAAAGTCTCCCTTTAGATCCATTAACATTTGTTATAAATAGCCAGATATCCTGGCATTGGGTACATATATATTAACTATACTCACAACTTCCTGTTGAATTTATTTCTTAATCTTTACATAATTCTCTGCTTTGTATCTTCTAACGGTTTTTGTTTTAAAGTCAATTTGTCTGATATTAGGACGTTTATCCCTGTATGTTTTTCATTTACATTTGCATGGAATATATTTTTCCATTATTTCACTTTTGGTTTGTGTATATGTTTGTTCATGAGATATGATTCTTATAAGCAGCATATTGATGGGATTTGCTTTTTAATCCATACAGCCAGTCTCTGTTTTAAATTGGAGAATCTAGTCTATTTGTGTTCATGGTTATTATTGTTAAGTAGTGACTTGGCTCTGCCATTTTTCCCAAAGTATTCCTATTGTTGTTTTGGATCTATTTTTACTTTTATTAGGAGATTTTCTACCTTCATGATTTTTTTTTTTTTTTTGACAGGCAGAGTGGACAGTGAGAGAGACAGAGAGAAAGGTCTTCCTTTTGCCGTTGGTTCACCCTCCAATGGCTGCCGCCCGCGGCAGGTGCGCTGCGGCCGGCACACCGCGCTGATCCGATGGCAGGAGCCAGGAGCCAGGTGCTTTTCCTGGTCTCCCATGGGGTGCAGGGCCCAAGCACCTGGGCCATCCTCCACTGCACTCCCTGGCCACAGCAGAGAGCTGGCCTGGAAGAGGGGCAACTGGGACAGAATCCGGCGCCCCGACCGGGACTAGAACCCGGTGTGCCGGCGCCGCTAGGCGGAGGATTAGCCTAGTGAGCCGCGGCGCCGGCTACCTTCATGATTTTTTCATGATGCTGATTATCTTTCTCTGTCTCTGTGTGTAGCAGCACATCCTTAGATATCATTTGTAAGACTGGATAGTTGGTGACAAATTCAATTTCTGTTTCCTTTTAAGGTCTTTATTTTACCTTTATTTATAAATGAGAGCTTTTCTGGGTGCAGTATGTGGTTGAGAGGTTTTTGTTTTCCTTTTAATTTTATAGTTGGTCTATATCTCTTCATTCACTCCTAGCCTATAGGGTTTCTTTGAGAAATCTGCTGTCAGTCTAATTGGATGCCAGCATTGCAGGGGACAGCTTAACCCTATTACACCGTGTAATGTTGGACCATCCTGCTGTTATTTCATGGAGTAAGTTTTCTGAGCCATTCTGTTTATCCACATCTTCAGGAACTCTTAACATATACATATTTGGGTGTTTGTGGCATCCCATAGATTACAAACACTGTTTTTGGTTTTTGTAAATTTTTTCTACTTTTGAGCCGGCACCGCGGCTCACTAGGCTAATCCTCCACCTTGCGGCGCCGGCACACCGGGTTCTTGCGCCTCTTCCAAGCCAGCCCTCTGCTATGGCCAGGGAGTGCAGTGGAGGATGGCCCAAGTGCTTGGGCCCTGCACCAGCATGGGAGACCAGGAGAAGCACCTGGCTCCTGGCTTCAGATCAGCGCGATGTGCTGGCCGCAACGGCCATTGGAGGGTGAACCAATGGCAAAAGGAAATCATCTGCATCTTCCCAGGCCACACATCAACAGGAAACTAGATCAGCACCAGTAGCCAGGACTCAAACCCAGGCATTCTGATAAAGGATGGAAGTATCACAAGCAGCAACTTACCCACTGGGCCAAATGTCCACCCCACATGAGAGGATTTTTTTTAAGGTTTATTTATTTAGTTAGTTGAAAGACAGAGTTACAGAGAGGCAGAGAGAGGCAGAGGGAGAAAGAGAGAGGTCTTCCATCTGCTGGTTCACTCCCCAAATGGCCACAATTCCTGGAGCTGGGCTGATCTGAAGCCAGGAGTCAGGAGCTTCTTCCAGGTCTCCCATGCAGGTGCGGGGGCCAGGGACTTGGGCCATCTTCTACTGCATTTGCAGGCCATAGCTGAGAGCTGGATTGGAAGTGGAGCAGCCGGGACTGGAACTGGCACCCATATGGGATGCCGGCACTGCAGGCGGCGGCTTCATCCACCTGCTACACCACAGCGCCAGCCCCGCCAAAGGATTTTTTTAAAAAGGAGATACTGAAGAAACAAAATCCTTCATAATTATCTTTTTTACATTTGAAGTTACTTAAACAAACTTGTCCTTAAATTGCCTATATATACCTGGAACCTAGTTTGTCATTGGCATTCCAGAGACCCCAGATTGGTGGCTGCTGCCACCACTGTCTTTCTTATCACAAACTGACCTTCCTCCATTTGCACTCACTTCAAGGAGCCCAAGACAGATCAGAACAAAGAAGGCTAGGTAAGCAGGGCATTGAGGCATAAATATTTCTAGCAGACAGGAGCGAAGATAGGATGTGGGCAATGCTTATTGAAGGGTTGTCATTAAGTGGATAGGAATTGAGAGCCATAAAATCACTAACGCAGTGTCAGAGGGAGCTGGTCCAGCCAATGGACTGAGAAGGGGGAGCCTTATGGCTGAGGATGCTGCTGTCTTATGCGCTTGCAATCAGGCAGGCTGAGCACAGGCAGAAGCAGGGAAAAGACGGGAACCCAGACCAATACACAAGTAACAGAAACTAAATGCAATAAGTGACTCCCACGGGCCAACTACATCCCAGCTACTGGGTCTTCCATCATCACAACTACACAAGGGAAGTATTTCACATGTGATAAAACTGGGGTCCAGAGAAGTGAGGTTACACTGCTGCTGGGGGTGTTTGGAGTGAAATGAGGTAGTCTGATTTCAGAGTCTCCCCATGACCACCATGTTTTTCCTGATTAGCATATGTGTGTTTAACCCAGACTAGAAAGATAAATACCACAAGGCTATCAATTTTCTCCTGGTGATAGCACAACAGGTGACTGCTATTTCATTCAACGTATTACTCTGTGTTTCCATATTCTCTAAAAAAAAAAAAAAAAAAATGTCAAAAGGAAGACCTTTCTTTCTGTCTCTCTCTCTCTCTCTCACTGTCCATTCTGCCTGTCAAAAAAAAATTTTTTTTCTACTTTTTTATTTGTCTGACTGAGATGTTTCCAAGAATTTGTCTTTTAGTTTGGATATTTTTTCTTTTGCCTCAACAAGCTTCATACTTTTTTTTTAATTTGACATATATAATTCTTCATTTCTAATAATTCAGTTTGATTTTTCTTTTTCAAAAATGTTTTAGAGTAAACAGGTACCATGAGTTTCTTATATACAGACTTAGAAACATAATTATACTTTCCACCCTCCCCTCCCTTCTGCCCAAGCTCCCACCATTCCTTATCTTTCCTCTCTTATTCCTTGTCTTAACTTTTACAATGACCTATTTTCAGTTCACTTTATGCTAATAACTTAGTTGATTTTTCTTTAATATCTCTATCTCACAACAAAAGTTCTCATCTATAACATGTACAAATTTCATTAACTTGTGTAGTTGGTTCTCTGAAATTTTGAATAATCTTACAATAATCCCTTTTTGGGCATTTCATTTATCCTCTCATCTTCACAAGTTCACACTGAAATATTATTTTCTTCCTTTTGGCAAGTCATATTGTCTTCCTTGCTCCTTGTTCCTTGTATTTTTTTAAGATTTATTTATTCATTTGAAAGGTAGAGTTACACAGAGGCAGAGGGAGAGAGAGAAAGAGAGAGAGGTCTCCCATCTGCTGGTTCACTCCCCAGATGGCCACAATGAATGGAGCTGAGCCAATCTGAAGCCAGGAGCCAGGAGCTTCTTCTGGATCTCCCATGTGGGTGCAGGGGCTAAAGGACTTGGGCCATCTCCTACTGGTTTCCCAGGCTATAGCAGAGAGCTGTATTGGAAGTGGAGCAGCCAGGACTCAAACTGGTGCCCATGTGGGATGCCAGCACTGCAATTGGAGGCTTTACCTGCTGTGCCACAATGCCCACCCCATCCATGTTCCTTGTATTTTATATTTATTTTCATGCATGTGGGGAAGTAGTTCTTGGTATATCATCTGAAGACTTTGCTCTTGGAAATGTGTCTTTATGGCTTACTGAATAAATAAGATATGTATTTAGTGAAATTATTTATCTTTATTGTCGCAATCACAGAGCATTCTAGCATATAGAACTGGGCCAGCAATGAGACATGAGACAAACCAAACATGGGAATTTTACAAGGAGTGGAAGCAGTAAGGGACAGTCTCTTAGTTACATAAGATGGAACGATGGCAAAGGAATGGGAACAGAAGGAGTCCCTAAAATCCAGAGGGTTTCAGATCTCAAGTAGACGAGTGCTGTGCCTGTAGCATACTGAGCCCAGGTCGATTATGTAATCAGGAGGCCTCTGTTCAGGGACAGGCCCTCCAGCCCCTGCCATGAACCTCCCTTAGGCTACGACTTCCTTCAAGGCAGCCCGGAGCTCTGGGAAGGAATATTGGTAGCCAGCTGCCAGTGTCTGCCATGGGACCATCTTCTGGCCCTCCAACAGCACAATAGCACCTTCTCTCCCAAAGATAGCTTGCACCACAATACTGGGGAGGGGGATGAAGGCTGGGCGGCCCAGGGCAGTGCCAAAGGCCTGGGAAAATTCCGCATTGGTAGTGGTAGAGGCTGGGGCTACTCCATTCAGGATTCCCTGCACATGGTCCCCAGTGTGAATCCAGGGAAAGAACTGATGGCCTGAGCCAATGGGGTCCCCACAGGCCCAGGCGGAAGGGCAGCAGCATGTGGCCGATGGCACCACCACCTTGGCCCAGCACAACTCCAAAGCGCACCACCACCTGGAGTGTAGGGTTTCCAGGAAGCCTGTCTGCAGCTTCCCACTTGGCTATGAGCTTGGAGAAAAAAATCCCCTCGTGGGCTGTCCTTGTCACACTCTGCAGTCTGGCTGGGCCAGAAGTAAGCTACACCTGTGATCAAGACCCAGGCCTGGGGGCTTTGTGGGGCCTCTCTGATGGCTTTAGCCAGCGTCTTCAGGTCTCCAGGCGGCTGCAAGGCTTCATTCCACCTTCAGAGAGGGTTGAGGATGTTTGCTCCGGCCAGATTGACCACGGCTTCACAGCTGGTGAGCCCCGACTGGGCGAGCGCATCCCACGTGATCCGGCCGGGACCCACTGTCATCACTTCGTGGCCCTGGGGCTCTTAGCAGCTGGGCTAGGGCTGTCCTGATGAAGCCGCCACCCACAAGCACTCCCAAAGCAATTAAGGGAGCTAACACAAGAATGGGAGCACGCACTCTCTCTTTCTGCCCCTTTCTCTCTCTCTCTTTCCTCCCTTTCTCCCTCTCCCCCAAACCTTTTCTCTACTTGACTTTCCATTAAATAAGTACTTTTTTAAAAAATTATAATCACAGCCAATGTGACAGGAGACAGGAATTGGAAAATAATAATGTATACAAGTATGATAAATCAATGCTTACAAATAGAGATTCCAAGAAAAAGGAAAAGGAATTCATCATCTCATCACCTAGTTATTAGATTTGAGCCCTCCTCTCCCTCACCCCTGCCACAGCTCTTCCAATGTCTTGTTTGCAGGTGCACTTCCAGAGATGCCGTGGTGCACCACCAACCACGCAGGAATTCTGGGCTCAGAATCTCAGGTGTTGATGACATCTCACTCCCAAGTCCCTCTCAGGGTCAGACAAAGGCAGCCGCTCCAGCCATAGCTGCTATTTCTCCATGACTGACTCCTTACTCTCATTCAGATGCGAGCCCCAGGTGCAAATGCCGCTTCACAGATGTTTCATTCTGTTGGGATAGTGCCCTCCAGAGACCCTACCACACTAAGTTGTTTACCTCCCAGTCACTCTATTTAAAGCAACCTGCTTTGTGTCCTTCCCAGTACATAACCATTCTGAAAAAGCTCACTGATGTCCTCGCTTGTCCTTGCTCTCATTCACTCCACTGATCCCCCTTTGTGGGGACTATGCCTCCCTTTTCCCTACTGCAGAGACAGTCTCAGGTGACTGCTGGCTCCTTCCTGCAAGAAATAACTTGGATTGCGATACTGGAAATTTGCTGAGAAAGTAGATTTTCGGTTTTCCTCTCACACATACACGAAAGGGCAACTGCAAGAAGACGCACATGTAACTTGCTGGGCCATAGTAATCATTTCACAATGTATGCACTTATAAATCATTGTGTTCCACCCTTTCAATGTATACATGAAGGAAAAAAAAAAGGTGATTTTCCCAGTGACAACCACAGAAAGATGACTCCTTGCAGCAATGGACCCTGGCCTGGGTTACTGCTGCTTCTGGGCAGAACCAGACTCTCCCATGGCAGCCTCTCCCTGAGTATGAGTGATGAAGCAGAGCAGGGACACCCCAGCCTGGCGAGGTCTGCCAGTTCTATCACAGCTCCACGGTCAGTGTGTTCTTGGGACCTTGTAGAGTTGCCAAAGGCTTCTTCAGCTCTGCACGGTGACTTGAGTCTCTCCTGACCAATCCCACCCCCTGCTATCCCTTCTAAGGGCTTCAGGTCATCACAGTCCATAGCTTTCTCTGACAGCTACTGGCTTTTCCCATTTTGATGCTTCCAAGACATCCCTCCCAGCAAACCACATGTTATTTCAACATCGGTTCCCTGGAAGACCCAGCAGACAATGCCTAGCACAAGATCTGAAAATAACAAGAATTGAATGATATCTGTGACTTGAATAAATCAAAACCAGGAAAAAAAATCGCAGAAAAAAGTAAAAACACTCAACCTCACCAGGAATCAAGTGACTTTGAAATGATCCAATTAGCAAACTAGAAAGAAATCCCCCAGGGTCTCCTATGGAGGAAGCAGGTAATCTCTGGCACGCAGCTGTTACTCTCAGCATAGTAGTGGCTCTCATCACACCACGTAGCCCGAGTCCACGCATGCACGGTCATCACAGATGTAGGCTGGTACAAGCCTCACAACAGACAACCAAGGGCTCCACCACCTACCTCTCTCTTTCATGATTTCTGAGACCAAACCTTGAAAGCCAACTAAGCAACATCCTTTATTGGAACTCCTCTTCAGGAGTCTTGCATAACCACATCTACTACATAGATTGCTCTGAAGAAATTGCGCCCAAAGAGCTTTCTCTCTTTGATAAGCATCCACTTTACACGAACCAACTTCAGAGACAGGACGAGATCACCAAGAATCTCGGCAGATCAGGAAGTAAGGCAACAAGATTTTAAAATAATAAGGCTTTAGTTTTACAAGCTCTGTCTAATATTTTACAATCATAAGACTGACTGAGCTTCATATTACTCCATTTTAAAATAGATCTAAAACGAATATCTCTCCCACAGAAATGTTGTGGGCTCAAATGAGACAATGTGATAGGAATTACTGTGATAAAATGCCAGTAAAAGATCACCCACTTGAGATATTCTGCTCAATTTAGAAATGGTTATTTTAAAGCAATGTCATAAGATAAATTTTAAAGTTCCTTGCTTTCCGTAATCCGAAATTATTTATGCTTAAGTTACTCCATGTTCATATAATAAAATGTGAAAGATTTCTTTCAAAATATTAATGGAATGACTAGATTGTTCTGCGTCACTATGTAGTTAATTGTGCAATTAAAAAAAGAAAAAGAAAAAAATCTTGATGACGGACTGAATAGGAAACATATTGCTAACTAATGAGGTCAAAAAATCATCTCAATGCTCACTATGTATTTTTAAAAACTTTCATAAAAGTAAATTTTGGGGACAAATTCATGATATAATTGACACGTTACTTATGTTATATTCATATTTATTAAAATGTATGTTCTATGTATGCCCTCTAGTTTACCAGAGAGGGCATTTAAAATAGAGACAATTTATGTAATTTATGTCTGTGGATTTTAAACATAAATATGGACCTTTTATTTTTTATGATTTTGAAGTTTAACACAATATAAATTCATTTTTAAAGATTTATTTATTTATTTGAAAGTCAGAGTTACACAGAGAGAGGAGAGGCAGAGAGATAGAGAGAAAGAGGTCTTCCATCCACCCGATGGTTCACTGCCCAATTGGCCGCAAAGGCCGAAGCTGCGCCGATCTGAAGTTAGTAGCCAGGAGATTCTTCCAGATCTCCCATGCGGGTGCAGGGGCCCAAGGACCCAAGGACTTGGCTTGAGCCATCTTCTGCTACTTTCCCAGGCCACAGCAGAGAGCTAGGTCGGAAGTGAAGCAGCCGGGATTAGAACCGGCACCCATATGGGATGCCGGCGCCTCAGGCCAGGGTGTTAACCCGCTGCACCACAGCACAGACCCCTGAATATAGACTCATTTCTATGAACCATTGTTGATCAGAATTATGACAATTTAGACAAACTTTTGTCAGGCATGTAAAATAGAATGGTAGGTTTGAAAAACAAAAACTTATCTAATGTATATATAAAGGTGGAGGTATTTCCATTCAATCATTCTGGTATGTGAGTGATTGTGTGTGTGTGTGTGTGTGTGACTGATCACGTGTGTCTGTACATGTGCATGCTTGGGAGATATTGAAAGTGTCACTTTTGAATACAAACACACATAAGAAATTATTTTTAATTAGAAAAAACTCCAGGTATGTAAGTGAGTGGTCACCATTGTTCCTGACTACCCAAATAGTTTATAATGCCAGGTAAGCATCTTGCCATATAAAATATTACTAAGAAATACAGTCACAGGGAAAGTAATCAAAATCAGAAATTTTGGAATTTAAAAGCTGTTATGGATCATATTAATAATATTGATTTGTTTATAATAACTTGATTGTTGTCTGTTAGTCTGATATAAGGTGTGTTTTTTGCTCAGTATTTCTCCGAAGAGAGATAGGTACCTGTTTAGGAAGCAATAGGTGTTTGATATGTTGCCACTTCAAGAGACATTTTTAGAAAATGTAACCATAAGACACAATGTCATAGCTATTCTGTGACATTCTCAAGAATCATGCATTCACCATTATTTGTTTAGGTTGTTGCATGAGGTCCTAAACAACGCACTCATGAAATAAGTCACTTTCAATTTCAAGTTTTAATTTCATAAAAGGAAATTTAGAACCTGCTTTTTAAATCATAAATTTTTAGTTAAAAGAACTGCTTAAGATTTCTTAAAAGAAATGCGACTTTGTGATAAGGGATTTCTTTATAAATGTGAACAGAAGAACTCAAATAATGTGCACACTTTCTAAAACGATTGTTAATCCATATGATTTTTATATATCTGACTTATTTATATTTGTTTATTCTGGAAATTACAAAGAAGACTATAAATGGTAAAATCAGCAAATGTCCTATATTGAAATCATTATTAGATAAGATTTTAGAAGGATGCATTCTAAATAAACTTTCTCTTTTAAGTTGAAGAATGAAGCCTATACATTACACATAAATAGTTTATGAACAAATTTTGCCAAATGCTCAAAGAACAAATAACGCACATCTTTTACAAAGTATTCCAGAACAACAATGGAAAAATACCCAAATCATTTTCTGAGACCCAAATAATCATGGTATTATGCCAGAAAATTATAGCAAGAGAAATAAAACTACAATGTCAGTAATAAGCATAGATTACAATCCTGCATAAAATACATCATAATGCATTAAAAATAAATAATAATAAATACTAAAGTGAAAACACCATGATCAACTTGAATTTAGCTTTGTAATTCAAAATAGTCAAGTTAGATAATGTAGTAATGTAATTTTCTACATTAATAAATTTAAAAATGATGTAAAAGCAAAATAAATAAAATGTTCAAAATATTCATTATTCAAATGCACAAATAATGCATGAAATTTATGAAAATTAAACATTATTATTTATAGGGCATGGTAAAATAATGCATTTTAAAACTAAATGAAAGAATAAAAGCTTATGAATAAAAATAAAATATGTGATTCACATATTAAAATACGTGTATTGAAATATATATGAACTAAATGCTAGTGAATGATTACGGTATTGATGTAGGACTAAGCAGCACTGTGAAGGTAACAGATAGGTTGAAAGCTGAGTCATAAACATGGTTGCCCTTGAATGCTGTTTTTGTTTGTAGTAGTTTTAACAGCATTTGAGGTCATGCAACAGAAAAGCCAACACAAACGTCAGTAAACCGTGACCAGTATTTCACTGATGGAATCAAATTCTCTGATGCACTAGGCACTGGGCTCTTCGCACACTTCTGGCCCTTCCTCCTTCCTGGGAAACCTTCATCACTGGACTCGAGGTGCTCACACCGTGAACCCCACACTCACTTTCTCACCTCTCCACAGGTAAACCTTTGGAGGAATGCTCATTCAGGAACTTCTGCTCATTCAATGGCAAGACTCAGGTCATGTGACCACCCCTTGCTGCAAAGAAATCTGGGTAAGTGATTTACCAGCTTCTGTGTAGCCAAACCTCACACAAATTCAGTAATGTTTGCATTCAAATTAATCAAGTCTCCTCAAAAATGGTGGTATTGTTACATTTGTCTATTAAATGCAAATACATAGTTAGAATCAGTATTCCATGAAAAACTTCCCAGATGGATTTAAAATACTGCAAATCAAAACATAAAAATATGGGCATGTTTAAAGGTTCAAACTAAGCAGTACTTCCAAACAAAATACAAATCTAGAAATTCCAAAGGAAAAGCTCAGTATAGTTTATTGCTACACATTTAAAATTGACCTACAACAAAAGATATTATAGTAAAAAGTCAAATAAGTTGAGAGAAAATATTTATACATAAATATCAAAGAATGCATATGCAGAATATTTTAAAACCCTATATAGTTATAAAAGTACAATAGAAATATCCAGACATGAATAACTGTCTCAATAACATATAGCTAAGAAACCTTGAAAAAATAATTAATGTTAGTAACAATCAGGAATTGCAGAGGGAATAATGTCAGATTAGAAAAAATAAGCTTGATGATATGAATCTGTGATAAATTCTGTGGAAATATTTTTAAAGTGTTATGAATGTTATAGTGGGACTTTGTCTACAGAATAAACAGCTTGCAAATATTTCCTGCCAACCTGTAGGATCCCTTCATTCTGTTGACTGTTCCTTTTACTGAACAAACATTGCATGCTGTCACTTACATGTGAAAACTAAGAACCCTAACCGCATAGCAGTAGGAAGTAGAACAGCGATTACTAGTGGCTGGAAAGGATGACAGGAGGCAGGGGTGGGGAAGGAATGGTTAATGGGAGTAGGAGTACAGCTGGATAGGAAGAATACAGGTTACTGTTCTGTAGCACAGTTGGATAACTAACCAAAAACAATTGCTGTTTATATCAAAGTAGCAAGTAGAGAGGACTTTGTTCCCAATTCAGAGAAATCATAGGTCTTTCAGATGATGCATATACTAATTAGCCAGACCTCATCCTGACACAGTGTATGTGTGCATTGAAATACCCACTGTACCACATCACTGTGAAAATTAAACATATTTTAAAAGTTAAAACATAACACAAGTTAGATACACATAAACGGATACACAGATACATATATGCACAGAAAGATGCAAAAGCTAGAAGAATATAATTCAACATGTGAATAGTGGTCCTTTCCAGGTAGAACATTGCAATAGGGTACATATTTGAAAATCATCTTGATTCTTGACTTGTTGCAATGACTATGTGTTGAGTCTATGTGTATAAAGAAGTAGGCAAGAAAAAAAAAAACAGAAGCTGACACTTTAAAAGTAACTTTTTTTTTTTTTTTTTTTTTTTTTTTTGACAGGCAGAGTGGACAGTGAGAGAGAGACAGAGAGAGAAAGGTCTTCCTTTGCCGCTGGTTCACCCTCCAATGGCCGCCGCTGCAGCCGGCGCACCGCGCTGATCCTGGCAGGAGCCAGGAGCCAGGTGCTTTTCCTGGTCTCCCATGGGGTGCAGGGCCCAAGCACCTGGGCCATCCTCCACTGCACTCCCTGGCCATAGCAGAGAGCTGGCCTGGAAGAGGGGCAACCGGGACAGAATCCGGCACCCCGACCGGGACTAGAACCCGGTGTGCCGGCGCCGCAAGGTGGAGGATTAGCCTATTGAGCCACGGCGCCGGCTCTTTAAAAGTAACTTTTAAGACAGCATTTTCTCTGGCACTTTATTGGTGACAGAGTAAAAGGTGAATACTGATTTATAATTTACATTGGCACATTTGAGACAGCCACCACTGCAGAGATGTGAATTAAAGTCCTGACACATGAACAGAAAGGCAAACAGAAGCAGATATGAAACAAGCCCGACTCTGTTCTTAATACCAGACAACATCAAACGTCCTAAGTGCAAGGCATTTCTAATCGTGTAGCAAAAGTAAGGCCTTTTCTTTTTTACCAGTATAAACGTTCATATGCTGTGGGGATCAAACAAAACTGCAGAAAACAACCTGGAACATGCACCAACAGAATCAAGGATGTTGTAGAAATAAGGTCAAAATACAAGCCTGTTCAACGTATGTTTTGCTGAACCAACATGAAATGCACTGAAATCACAGCGTTAACCAAGAACAGGAGGTGAAGAAATAAGAAAAAATGTGTTACATTTTCCAAGAATCATTAAAACATGAAAAAAAATTTAATCCTGTTTATCTTCACTTAATATTGCAGAAACAGAAATAGCAAGAAAAATGCATAGCTGTTAGCCCTGAATAAAATTTAAGTATTTTAGTGCACATGATATCTAAGTAGCATTTTATAACATTTCCTTAATTACTGAGTTGATGATAGAAAGGTTAATTTAAAAAAATCCATCACACAATTTATATATATATATATATATAGAGAGAGAGAGAGAGAGAGAGAGAGAGAGAGAGAAGCAATTAGATCTACTTCAAGTATGAGAACACAACACAGAGTTTTGAAAACTTTCAAGAGACATGATGTCCTTGCCTTAAGTCAACCTTAGGAAGTCCCCACATCCCTTTCAGTATTCTCTCTTCTGTTGAATTCACATAACTCACCTCTTGTTTGCCACATGATTGCATTTGTTGATTGGCTGGAGCCTAAAGACTTGCTCTATTTTTTCCCATGTAGCTGTAAACTATCCAAATAAATTATTCAGGAAAAAAAAAAAAAACTCAAAAAGGTTCTGCACATGGGAAGAGATGTTATCAGTGAATGCCATTCCAAGAGATTTCAGCACTCAGAGTTCTGAGGCAGTGGCAGGCTGGGCTTCCCAAGGAAGCCAGTGCTGCTTGTGCTAGAACATCATTCTCAGATGTCACCTTTCCTTCTTACCTTGTCTGTTTTTTCCCGATTGGAATCATTCCATGTGTGACATCCGAACCAAGCCTGAAAACCAAGAAGACCCATTCCAGGTTCCACATCGTCTTCTCTGACATTCTCTAGAGGAGTATGGAACCATTTTTCTGCCAAGGGCCATTTGGATATATGGTCATTTGTGGGCCATACAAAATTATCAGCTCCAAAAATTATCCTGCTATAGATTTACTGAGTTTCAAGTCCCATCTGCAGTGCCTTGCAGGGCCAGATCAAATGATTTTCTGGACTTTATTTGGCCAGAGGGCCAGATATCCCCTACCCTCTACTCCAGAGAAAACTGCGCCTCCCACATATTTTGGCCAGACATCTGGGATTGCTCTCACATTCTTAAGCTCACCAAAAAGAAGACAGGGAAGACGCAGCATGCCATTCCTTGTCGCTAGATATTACAGCTCTTCCATTTCACATAAGGTGGTAATTCATTTCTTGATATTTTTAAATCTATGGGCATCTTAACCACCAACAGATGATCCAAAAATCGGGACACCACATGTCCACAATATAGTGGAGGGAATACCTAAAATATTTCCACAGAGCTGTTTTCTTTCAGGTGCAGGAGTCAGTGTTTTGGGCTTCATGCACAAGGTACCTCTTGCAATGTGATCATTGGTGTAACATTCTAAGAGCACACTGGCATCACTTTCTGAGAGGGCATTCCCTGGTTCTCTGTCAGTAGACAAGAAGGCAAAGTGTCCATCTGAAAGCTTAATATCCAAGGTTTACAATGATTCTGCTTATCTTTCCTCCTCCCTTCTGGAAGTTTTTAACTTCCAAGGCCTCAATAATAGAACTGTGCTAGGAAAAACACAGCCACTCTTGGAGTAAGCTCTGCAGCTAATGCTAGTTAGAGATACAAAGTAACCTTTCCCCCTTCCTCCCCACCCTGTCTCCAGCACAAAGGATACTTCTAATGCTGTTTTGGAAGTGGCGGTCAACATTACTAAGGCAAAGGATATTGATTATTTTTTTGACAGGCAGAGCTAGACAGTGAGAGAGAGAAAAAAACATAAAGGTCTTCCTTCCGTTGGTTCACTCCCCAAATGGCCGCTTCGGCCAGCGTGCTGCTCTGATCTGAAGCCAGAAGCCAGGTGCTTCTCCTGGTCTCCCATGGGGTGCAGGGCCCAAGCACTTGGGCCATCCTCCACTGCACTCCTGGGCCACAGCAGAGAGCTGGACTGGAAAAGGAGCAACTGGGACAGAATCCGGCGCCCCAACTGGGACTAGAACCCGGTGCGCTGGCGCCACAGGCGGAGGATTAGCCTAGTGAGCCACGCGCCAGCCGATATTGATTATTTTAAATACTTCCTTTACATAGCTTATTTCAAATTTCTTGAACTAGAATGAGTAATAAGAAAAGTTATTGGTGGCTTAAGTAGCTATATAAACGCGTATACTTGTAATTATCTTCTTTTATAATGTGACGTATATAATGAGGGCAAATCCATTAATTAGGAAAAATAATGTTTAGTCAAAAATAAAGAAAAATACAGTAAATATTTAAGTAGCTATTACTATATTTGTATCAGGGTAATGGTGTGCAATGAAAGTAATAAAGTGGCATTTGTGGCTACAAAAATAGACCTAATACTTTTCTTAAATGGAGTTTGAAAGGAAGTTAATCAAAGATGTACTACATTTTTATATCATGTGAAAGAAAAGTAGCTTTGATGATCTATTAATCAAGTTCATGGACATAAGAATTAAGAGAATTCAAGAGGATACAGCCTTGAAATAGGAGCCTGTCAGCAAGCCTGTTTCTTGACTAATTAGTAAATCAATCCTAAGGAGAAAGTCAGCACCTCCAAATGAGCTCCTTATTGTTAATTTATCTTGGTCTCCCTGCATAATTAATCACATAAAAAGAAATAAGATAATAAGAAACAGTTAAAATGCTAATCTACATTGAAATAATTTACAGCTGGTTTTTCCTGTACTGTGTTTTACATAGTGTTGAAAGCAAAGATATTATGTAAATGGAAAAATTATTTAGCATATGAAGAGACCCAGAGCAGTATCCTGTCTTTTTACCTCTTTCCCACATGGTAGTGGGCCCAGACTGCAGGAGCTTCTCTGTTACAGACACTTCTGCAAGTGTACCCACGATAGAAGCATGCAGCCTTCCAACATTCAACGCGTATTAGGCCTGCGTTTCTGAAAGCCACAAGCATTAAATCCATTTCTGTGCAAATTACTATAAATAACTAAATTACAACTTGTTGCAAATCATGAAAAGTTATGAACAGGAAAAAAGTATGGTGCTGACAGCATAGAAAGGTGCTTGTTACCTAATAACACTTTCCTCAAAAAAAGAAAAAAAAGGAAATAATGTCCCAGTTCTCTCTATATATGTCTGCATTAACAACATGTATGGTAGAGAGAGACAAAGAGAGAGAGAGAGAGGGAGGGAGAGAGAGAGAGAGAGAGAAGACGAAGATGAAGAAAAAAACGACGACGAAGAAGGAATTCTGAGCCAAGCATTTCTTTATCCAAATCGAACCAAGCATCTGACTCTTGCAGTATCTCTAAGTGACCCTTGAAATTGTATATATAAAAAACTGGCTTTACCTACATGCACTGTCCTTAGTGAATTGGTAAAACAATGTGATTGAATATGAAAGATAACCAAGTCTTGTTTCATCTTTTTTGACCAGAGCAGTACCTGTACTTGCATACTAGCAAATCGTGAGACATGCTGAGGGATGGTAAAATGCACCTATGGTGAAATGGTAAGATATTTTTGGAATCATTCATTGGCATGCAGATTTTCCAAATAACTTTTTATAAACTTGAAGGTCATTTGTTGGCTTCCATAAAAGGAATCATGGCAACGTTTCAGTGACAGTTTGACCAAGGACTCAAAAAAAAAAAAAAAATCTCAGAACTCATCAGGACTTCGTTTCCTCCTGTGTGGCTCACTCTGGGGATTTAAAGGGCCTTTGTGGTCCCAGACGTTCCCCAATGTGTCCATGCCCTGAAGATGTGCAGTGTCCCTTCCTGACCACCAACACCCTAAATCAATAGTAGTAGCAAAAAAAAAAAAAAAATGAGGCCATCTCACCAGCTCAGATCCTAAGACGCCAAGATGATGTAAACAAAGATGGTGAGGTTTGGGTGGCAAAGGATATCAGTAGTTGTGTCATCAGAAAGGAAGGGGAGTGAATGGCATAGTCCTAAAAGGTGTGTCTGTTACAAAGGGATGTCTGTGATTTCTGTTAGTAGAGCCCAGCACACAGTGTCACAGAGTTGTCTAGGTCATGTTCATTCATTCTGCTAGGATGCGAACTGTTTGAGAGCAGAGGTCATGCCTCATTTTTACCTGTATCTTTCCTTCTGAGCGTGATAGTGGGTAGTGAGAATGAAAGTATTAGTTATTAATTGGCTGGATGAATGGATGGAGAATTCATGAATACGCGAATATAACAAGGGCAGCTTGAATGAAGGATGCTGTAATAAAACACATAGACAGCTATGGAAGGATCAAGGTGCCTCCAACATGATATAACTGTTCCTGGTCCTGGACTGCGATGAAATAAAGGGCCCAACAACACAGTATTCGAGTATTTGCAAAATTATTTTGTGAGAAACTTCTATTCATTCCAAACCAATAAAAGCTGGGCCTTGACAGTCAATAATTCTTTCTCAATGGAATTTTTCACCTTACAGACAACATCATAGTCAGCTGCTCCAGGTGAGGGTGTGTGTGTTCATCAGCTTTCCAGTGCTTTGGCTTTGAAGAGGCACCCACCTTCCTAAGCTCAGCACACACTATTCAAGGAGTAGTGCTGTTAAATCTACTTACTGGTGAGTAGGAGGAGCTGACTGAATTTCTGATTCTGCTAACACAGGTGTCTGTTGCCTGGATCAGGAATGTCTAAGCATTTTCTAGCCACTGTAACTCTTCAGAAGCCAGATTTCTTTCCTTCTTCAACCCTCGAAGTGCCTCATCCATCTGTTCCTGGGTAGTTCTGGCTACAGCTGTCAGAGCATCCCCGGCTTCAGATCCAAACTACAGGCTCCTTGGGATCTGTTGGGATCCTTACCCAGGAAAACCTGGCTTCGTCCAACTCTAACTTCATTAAAATCTTGTTGACAGGGCTTCTGCAGTCTGACTCTAATAAAGAAAAACATGGAACATGGTTATTACAACCAATTAGCTGAGAGTAAAAGGGAAAAAGGAAAGTTGTTGCAGACGTGTTGAAAATATCTATCTTTTTATCACTAAATTGGGTCTGGGTGATTTTTCCAGAGTTCTCGGAATATTTTGTCATGATTATGAGGCCTTTCTGCAATTGCCTGTAGTGGAACTCAATGCACAAAGTCAGCCTCGATTCTCAACAACCAACAACCAAACAGTGAATTTCAACTTTGAGAAAGGTACCAAGATCCATGTCACACATGGCATCCTCTTTATGTGAGTGTTAATACAATCATGAGTTCCTTTACTGTATATCACGTGACAATTATTTTCCCGTTTATTTTGCCCTGATTCCAGCACTTAGCTTTACATGCAGCACCCAAACTGATCATGAAAAGGGAAACTGTGATCTCTTTACATTGATATTGCTAGTAATGAAGTTTACGTAGCCTAACTAGGAAGTCTAAGATCTTTCGTGGCTTATAAATAGACAATACTTTTATTTATTTATTTATTTGACAGGCAGAGTGGACAGTGAGAGAGAGAGACAGAGAGAAAGGTCTTCCTTTTGCTGTTGGTTCACCCTCCAATGGCCGCCGCGGCCAGCGCGCTGCGACCAGCACACCACGCTGATCCAATGGCAGGAGCCAGGTGCTTCTCCTGGTCTCCCATGGGGTGCAGGGCCCAAGGACCTGGGCCATCCTCCACTGCACTCCCAGGCCATAGCAGAGAGCTGGCCTGGAAGAGGGGCAACCGGGACAGAATCCGGTGCCCCGACCGGTACTAGAACCCGCTGTGCCAGCACCACAAGGCGGAGGATTAGCCTAGTGAGCTGCAGCACCGGCCAATACTTTTATTTTTAATGTAAAAATAGCACATTATTTTTCCAAATAATTTCTCCAAACTGTTAATTTGGAAAATAATCGTAGATACAGGAAAATATTTATAACCAATTAATCACTGATGTGACAAAGTAGCCTATTTCTATTTCAAGGATCAACTCTAAATTCCATACATAAAATCTAGCAGGTCTTTACAAGTGGTGTGATTTCTAGATAAATACTTCATCTGTGTCTAGTGATGACCTAAATGAAATGCTCCGTAGTACTTTTTTCTTTCAAGGGGAATGCTCCTCAAGTCGCTTCACTGACAGCAATTTCTTAACAAAAGGACGCAGGGCTAAGCATTCTTTCCTGGTCTCAACCCTGAGAGTCAAGATGTACATTGTGGGCACTCATCTCCACCAGCCGTTGTGAGGGAAAACTGACCTGCTGGTGTCACACTCCGCCAAAGACTAAATGTCAAACAGGTGTTTTATCTAAAATTCTACTGTTCCATTATGCCAGTCATTTGTGATTCAGTTTTTGCTCTTGCTCAGTTAGCTGAGAAGTAGCAAATATCCTCTCTTTTCCTATATCTAACATAGTGCCCAATAAATAGTGGTATACAATCATTGTATATAAACCACTAAAGACTGTTTAAATGAAAGAAATCATTTATAAACATATAATGTTCTTATTCCACAAATATAATAAGAAACTTGGAACAGTCAACCTTGAACTTGACTTTACATTTCAGAAATTCTGAACTGAAATTAGAGGGACTGCATCCTTAACAAAAATTTCAGGATATGCACTTTGAGTCACGCTGATCTTTAAACAAATTCCTATGGGTTGAAACTCTAGATACAGATTGCTTAGAAATCCAGAAACACAATAGATTGTTTTTTATCTGGGTCTTAGTTTTCCAGTTCTGGAAGCAGCCACTGATATCAGTTATAGATTAGTGTACTGCCATGTGACAGACCTGCATGTCAATAATTTTGAAATAAACCTATCAATATAGGAAGACAGTTACAGAGCAAGAGTCATACACAACTTATTATAGCTTAACATCATGGATGGGTAAATCTAAAAGGAGAATGTAATGCTACTCTTATTTTAACATCCAATCTCTTAACTAAGACACTGGTAGAACATTTGCCAGACACAATCAAATAACATATCTTTCTGAACTGAGCTGTTTCATAACATTCTCCTTTTTATATCATTCTGGTCCCTTTTCAGTGACTGACGTTATTTGTGTCATGTACCATCTGTATTGAACCAATTCCTTGCTCTCTCTTTCTCGCTCTCTCTCTCTCTCTCGCTCTCTCTTGTTTTTTTCATAACAGATCAAGACTGCTAGTATGAAAGACACAAAATTCTGTTTCTCTGCCTACTGTTATCCAACTTCCATACTTTTGAGTCCAAAGTCTTCCTTCTCTTTATTAAGGTTCTGTTCTCCTCATTTGCACAGGTAGGGCCAATTTTCTCCCATGGGCTCGGCTCGCCCTTGTCACAAAATATACTGGCAGCATGCCAGTGCTGTACGTCAGTCATTCCAATTTTACATGCAGTCTGTCTGCCTGATTCAGATGTCCCAAAACATAAGTGATGTGAAGTTCCTGTTTGCAATAGGAAAGCTCAGCCACTAAGGGGAGCATCACGTGATGCCAGTTCCCTCACATACAGCAGACAGGGAATGTGAGACATTTCCTGAAGAAACAGGATTACTGACACTTCTTGGTTCTAGCAGCTGGTGGTTTTTCATCTGTTTACAATGTTATGCCCCAGATTAGCAAAAAATACATTACCATCTCCATGAAAAACCAGGACACATGCTCTAATGTACGGTTAAGGTCTGGAGTGATTACAAATTTATTCTAAACAATAATCTGATCAGGAAATTCATAGAATGATCTGATGATGGCATCTTCAACAACATCTGTGTGTGTGTGCAACTGGGTTGGTGCCAAAAGGCTGTTAAAAACGTGAAGCCTTGAAGAAATTTTTAAACTTAAAATGAAGGGAAAAATCATGTTTCTTTGCTCTGATATCTCAGTATTTGAACATTACAATCACGAGAGTATGTGCAATGTCTTAATTACATGTGTCTTTATCAGAGATGACAAATGATTCTCTGGAGAGGCAGCTTCCTGCCACAAGTCTATGATAAGGTAAAATCAAGTATGGAGCTTTAAAAATGAAGGAAATATTCATATACTAAGTCAGTATCCTCACTCTGTGGTTTGCAAAATTCAAGCAACAAAAATAAATATCACACCTGGGATGAGCACTCATGTTTTTAACTTCCAGGATGGTGTTCTTTCCTTAATTTTGAGTTCTATAACCATGGATATAAATACCTGTTTTGATTCCTTTTTTCTAAAATAAAAACAAAAATGAAGCCAAATAACTTGATTTTTCTCATATAAGAAAAAATATATTTCATCCCTAATGAGAGTAATCTAGATACTAATTAATTCTACTTTGGTGGTTTAAGCCAGAGGGTTTTTATATTAGCCTATTTAAATGATAATTTGACCTGATTGTATGGGGAAAAAGATGTGTATAAAAAAAGGATGTGTAGCCGGCGCCGCGGCTCACTAGGCTAATCCTCTGCCTAGCGGCGCCGGCACACCGGGTTCTAGTCCCGGTCGGGGCGCCGGATTCTGTCCCGGTTGCCCCTCTTCCAGGCCAGCTCTCTGCTGTGGCCAGGGAGTGCAGTGGAGGATGGCCCAGGTGCTTGGGCCCTGCACCCCATGGGAGACCAGGAGAAGCACCCGGCTCCTGGCTCCTGCCATCGGATCAGCGCGGTGCGCTGGACGCAGCGCGCCGGCCGCGGCGGCCATTGGAGGGTGAACCAACGGCAAAGGAAGACCTTTCTCTCTGTCTCTCTCTCTCACTGTCCACTCTGCCTGTCAAAAAAAAAAAAAAAAAAAAAAAAAAAAGGATGTGTACTAAAGCATGTAGCACAAATAATGGCTTCTCTGGGACAAGTTTCTCTATTCATGCTCAGTAGCTGGACTACTAAGCTTCTTTACATTAATGGAGTTTCCACCATCCATATCCAATACTCCCGTTAAGAACAGAGACATCCCGAAATCTCCAACTGTAACAGTGGATTTGTCCATGCCTTGCTGTTCTGTTTTTGCATTGAATGTTTTGACAGTCTCTTGCTTTATACACAGTCTCCGAGGACAGAATCAACCCTTTATCAATACTCAATCCCATTTGTTCCTCATCGTCTTCCATCCCAAATGATTCATGTCTTTTTACCATGACAGTGGACAAGGTTTAATGCCAACTTGATGCATGAAAATAATGCATAGCACCTATATGAGCTGGCTGGTGATGCCACTGCCTGTGAGGCCAATATCCCATATGGGCTGCTCCACTTCCAATCCAGATCCTTGCTAGAGAACCTCAAAGAGCAGCTGAGGATTGCCCAATTGCTGGGCCCCCTGCACCTGTATGGGAGACTTGGATAAAGCTGCTGCATCCTGACTTTGGCTTAGCCCAGCCCTGGTATTTGCGACAATTTGGAGAATGAGCCAGCGGTTGGATCTCTCTGTATCTACCTTTCAAATAAATATAAAAGTTTGAAAAAATATCAATTCATTCTTCTCAGTTATTAGAGAAAGTAATAAAAGAAGTCACCCTCCATTTTAAGTCAAAACATTTCTCATGAAGCCTTGCTGAGTCCTAAAACCTATTATATTATTTAATAGAGCATCATGCATATTTTCTTTTATTTAAACAAAACAAATAATTTTGTGCCTAAAGTTAAAATTAAATCTTACCCTAAACTTTTAGGAAAACAGTAATTTCATTTTAAGATAATACTACTGGAAATAAATATATTTTACCCAGTACTCCTCCTGGTCCCTTCTCATTCTGATGTCCTAGTATTGATTTCCTAGGAAAAGCCATGGTTGCTTTGTGTGTCATTGTTGAAAACAGACCTGCTCTTGTACATCAAAGTCCACTGGAGGCATGGGTTCTCTGGGGAAAGTCTACAGGCAGTCTCTCCAGGAGCCCCGTGGGATGCCAAAGGATACCTGGCTAAATTGGCTCAAGTTGAAAACTGAGCCTTCAGCCTTCTCCCTCGCTGCCTAAGAAAGGTGATTTTTCAAGGTATCAAGAGGAACTTCACTGAAGCTCAGGTGTAAGAAAAAGCAGGCATTGATTAATTTCCTTGACAAGTGGAACAATTGCCACAAGAATCAGACTATCATTCCCTGCAATATTACCAGACACACAGAGGGAGTCTAAAGACTGTATGAGCCTAAAATCAACAAAAGGTACAAGAATGGGACTTTCAATGACACCAAGCTCACACAGCCATGTCAAAGCAGGGACAGTTTTACCAAAAGACTGAAACCTACAGTGCATTGACTCAAATTCTCTTTGCCAAGGAAACTGCCTGTGATTATCTTTTAAGCATGATAAATGGTTTTTGGATTAACATTTCCTTCTTTAGATATGTTAATGCACTTAATTAAGTTATAAGCATATCTACATTTATGGAAACCAATTTATATCTTTCAAGGAACTTTTCATAGCTGTACTCTGATCCATTATATATTACTTTGAAAGTTTCACTCTAGGAAAGTCCAATTTTCCAACTTCTTGGACTAAGCCTTACTATAAATTCCATTGACAAGAATGGCTAACAATTTGATTACAGGCATGTGGAAATATACCCATGTTTTAGAAGTCATTGTGAAGACTTTCATATTATATGTTATACTTTTCACTCTAACTACATTTTCAGTGGTTAGTACTTCATTTGTTATTCTTAGTAAACATATTAATCAGTTATCAGTGAAGTAAAAATGAATGGGGCAATAACTACCTAAAGATAAAAGCACAATAATAAATATTAATGCATTAATGATAATGATATAAAGTATGGACAGATAAGATGTTTTCAGAAAAATTTTCTTTTATTTAAAGAATTTATTACTACATTAAATTGTTTGTTAATTAAATATTGAGAAGCTCAAAAGGCAAAGGGACAAATGATGTACAAAGGTCGCTGGGCAAAGAAATAGAGGATATCTATTTGTACTAACCGATAATTCTGCTTTATTTTAATCACTTTTAGTTCTTTACCTTCTAAATAGAGTGGGCAGGCACAGGACATGCACATGAAGAGATTTAGCAAAATGTGAATTTGAACAATGACTAGAATTTTGTTAGAGGAAACCAGCGTACAATTTAGAACTAAAATGACCCCAAATCTTCTGGAATCTACTGGATATATTGCATGACCACAAAAAGGTGCCAAAAGAATGGCGCTCTATATATATATATATATATATATATATATATATATATATATTTCATTGTCATTGTCATAGTTCTCAATGATGAAAGTAAAATACACCAAAAAGTGGAAGAAATGAATGTAAATGTCATATGGAAAGATGAGAAAGACCAAATAAGCAGCATTTCATATAGGCACCAGGCCATAATTGCCAGAGGAAAATGTCTTTGACTCCACAAATATCCTTTTAGGATCTACTGTAGACTCTGATGCTTTTATAGCAGAAGTCTTGAATGGAAGGAGTAGCATATACATGATTTTTTCAAAAAAATAAATGTTACTTTGGATGTTCTCTACAGTATGTCTAAGAAATCTCATCTATCAGTACTGTGTTGTAACATTATAAATGACCCTAGCCAAAAATCCAACCTCAGATTTGTACCACAAACCAAGAGAGAATATAAAGCACACATAAACTAAAGTAGTATGATGAAGTACATTCATATTTTCAGTAGAAATAAATATTTCATCTGATCTCAAACTTGTAAAAGGAATGACCAGTGAAGTCTTTTTTTTCAGTTTTTATTATTTATTTTTATTTATATGAGAGGCAGAAATACAGAGGGAGAGACAGAGATAGAAAGAAAGACAGAGAGAGCGAGCAGCATCCCCCATCTTCTAGTTCACTCTCCAAATGCCCACAGCAGCTGCGGTCAAACCATGTTGAAGCCAAGCCCAGCATGCAATCCAGGTCTCTAGGGTGGATGGCCAGGTCACAAGCGCTGGACCGCCATGTGCTGCCTCCTCTGCGTTAGCAGGAAGCAGGAACCAGGAGTGGAGCTGGGACTCACAGCAGGCACTCTGATGCCGGATGACAGGATCTATACAACACAGGCAGCATCTTCATCACCATGCCGAACCTCACCCTCACCGCAGAGCATTTTCAGGAGATAAATTCTATAAATATTCAAAGCAGCAAGGTGAAACAGCTATGGAAGCCAGTGTCTAGTATTAAGATCATTGTGTGTGTGCAGGTAGAAAAGAATTTCAACTACCTTCCCTAGAAGTTCCAGATTAGAATGACTGTTATTTTAATACATTGTGTCAACACAAAGGTAAAACAAATGCAAATAAAACTTACTATCCTAGTTGATTGAGTGTATATTAAAACCCAATGCTTTTGCTGCAAATACAGATAAATACACCAAATTACTTTCTTAAAAACTCATAAACACGTATATGTAATCAGAAACGGTTATTGAAAAATATTCATCAGCTAAAAAAGGACAACTATCACTAAATATAAGAAAATAACAACAGTGTTGGAAATCAAAGGTTTCAAATGAGGTTATTGGAGAAAGATGTCCACACACAGAAGTCCCTGGGCCCACTGCACACAGCTGAAACTGGCCATGCACCTGACCACACCAAAGCCCAGGTTTCCATCATCCCTCCCCTACCGCTATGGGGTGTGCGAACATGACTGCAACACTACCCATGGGAATGTCCTAATGGTCCCACCTCTCAGAGACCAAGTCCCAAAGCTGTTGAGAAGTTTTTTTTTTTAATTATTTTGTTTATTTGAGAGGCAGAATTGCGGACAAAAAGAGGGAGAGATAGAGAGAAGACTTCCATCCGCTGGTTCACTCCCCAAGTGGCCACAACAGTTCCAGCTGAGCCGATCTGAAGACAGGAGCCAGGAGCTTCTTCAGGGTCTCCCACATGGGAGCAGAAGCCCAAGCCATTGGCTATCTTCCAATGCTTTCCAAGGTACATTATTAGGGAGCTGTATCAGAAGTGGAGCAGTAGGGACTAGAACAGGTGCCCACATGGGATGCCAGTGCTGCAAGTGGAGGCTTAACATACTATGCCGCATTGCCAACCTCCAGGAGAAGTTTGATACATCCTTTCCTCATTAAGGAGGTCACAAAGATCATCATAAATACTTGAAACACATTTCTATACTAAAGCATCCAAACAGGATAGCCTGGTATTCCAGCACACAGCCAGAAAGCATGAAGTCAGCCAGAATATGAGCTTCAAACCAAGCATCACTCAGGAAAAGCCCATTAAAGCACAGTGAAAAACAAACCAGCAAGTGCAACAAATGGAAGACAGGCAGGTGCACAAAAAGGGGAAGTTCTTCACATTGGCAGCCTTTCAAATTAAGTGCATTTACTACCTCCACATAACACAAAAGAACAAGCCCACAAAAAAGACACTGCATTAAAGAACATGAGCACAACAAAGAGAGGTTGCAAATTTAAAAAGAAAAATACAAATTTGTTTTTAATTCTTAGATATGAAACGTTTTCTTTTTAAATTAGACATGGTGGCCGTAGGTTTTGATGCAGTGGTTAAGAGCTTCCATGAACAGCCAGCACTCCATGTTGGAGTCCCTGGGTTCAAGTCCCAGCCTGTGATCCAGCTTCCTGCTAAGATGTATCCTGTATGGCAGCAAGTGATGATTCAGGTTGTTGGCTCCTTGCAACCCTTGTGGGGGACCTGGATTCAGTTCCAGGCTGCTCACTGAGCCTGGTACAGCCCTGTTTGCTGTGGACATTTGAGGAGTGAATCAGGAAATGAGTTCTCTCTCTCTCTCTCTCTCTCTCTCTCTCTTTCAATTTAAGTAAAAAGCCAATAGATATGTTTTAAGTTCATGGAAAACAGTATTAAAAGGAAAACTATATTTCCATGAATTTTTAAAAGAATTAATTAATCACAGTAGATGTATAGAATACAAAACAACACAATTGAAGTATGAGCCACTAAATTAGAAGAATAAGTTGAAAATGCAGCTAAAATTAAAAGAAGGAATTTGTGAAGAGACAAATTGAATCTATAAAGATTAGTTTCATTGTTTATAACACATCTCTAACAAGGTTAGCATTATGCAAATGTAGTGTCTGAAAGGAATAATGGCTCACATATTTCTCAGAATAGAAAATTTCAAGTGTTCATTTTGGGAAAGCCAGCAATTGGAAAACATATAGGTTCCTCAAAAGATTAAAAACAGAATTGCCATGATGTCGCTCCCCCTCTTCGTGGCGGAATGACACTAAACCCTGCCTAGGCTTCATATCCGAGTCACGGCACCATTATGTCGCTCCCCCTCTTCGTGGAGGAACGACACAGGGCCCTGCGCTGTTCTTTTGTCTGCTCGGCCCTCCCCAGGTCTGCTGCTGGTTCTTCCCGGGTTGGCTGCTGGTTCTTCCCGGGTTGGCTACTGACCCTTCCACCTCCGTGGAAGGGCGGTTCCCCCTGCCATTTTCCCCACTTCCACGGGGGAGTGGCACACAGCCGGCCGGCTCTCTCGGGGGCTGCTCAGGTGTTCCCCTTAGATGTTCCTCTTAGATGTTCCTGGTGCATGTTGTCTCTCTCTTCCACCAATCCCAACTCTGCTACCCACACGCCGAGTACGCTGCTCTCCTCCAATCAGGAGCGGGATCAGCTCCTGCAGGTTACTGGTTGAACTGGAGGCAGCTGTGTAAAAGTTGTTTTTACTTCTCTCCCAGCGCCATATTGTGGGAGAGCAGATGCATAGAATAAGTCTTAATTCTAGTAACTTAGTCTAGTCTGAGTTGCTCCCCACACCATGAGATCTGTGGATCCCATTCCTGGTAAGTACCCAATGAATTGAAGTCAGTATGCTTAAGGGATGCCTGCACTCCCATGTTCATTGCAGCAACATTCACGGTGGCCAACGTATCGAGGCAGCTTGTGTCTATTGATGGCTGGTGTTCTAAGATGTAGGGTATGTACACAATGGAATACTATTCAACCCTCACAAAGGAAGCTGCATCTTTTGCAACAACATGGATGAATGCAGAAGACATTACGTTAAGTTAAATCAGCCAGGAACAGAGAAGTAAATATCAAATGGTCTGACTTATATGTAGAGTGCAAAAGAGTAGAATTCACAGAAGGAGGGAGTAGACCACTGTGGGATGAGCAGGAGAGGTGAAACACTGGTCAACGGGTTCAAGTCACAGTTAGGGAAAGAGTTGCTGAGTTGTGTCACAGAGCACACTGAATCCTGCCAACAACAGTGTAGATTTCAAACTACCTGAAAGGGAGCACCTCAGATGTTCTTACCTCAAAACATGATAATTATCTGAAGTGATGGACATGATAACTAGACTGATCTGATCTTTCTACTATGTGCGCATGTAGCAAAACTTCAAATTATAACCCACAAATACGTACAATTAGATTTTCTAATACATAAGAAACCAAAGCTTGAAAAATAAAGTCACAAAAATCACAGCAGACACAATAAAATAAACTGAAGGCTATGAAGTAGATGGAGAGTTGCTGAAATGGACCAGGGAGGACTGCCAATGAATGGGAGTGAAGCAGCAACACCAGAGCTTGACCATACCCCGTCCAAATCTGTCTGTCTGTCTGTCCTCTAGGTATTTGCCTGTGTATCTCCCCATGCATCAATACATATTTACAAAAAGGCTGAATGAAATTTCTACACAAGAATATAAGGATATGGAAGAGGAGATATTTAGGAATATTAAAAATAAACTAAGAAAGGGCCCAGTGTTGTGGCACAGCAGGGTAAACCACGTCCTGCAGTGCCCACATCCCATGTGGCCACTAGTTCCTATCCCAGACGCTCCACTTCAGATCCAGCTCCCTGCTAATGCTCCCAGGAAAGAGTGGAGGATGGCCAGTGTCCTTGGGCACCTGCACCCACATGGGAGACCCAGAGGAAGCTCCTGGCTTCTGGCTTCAGCCTGGCCCAGCCCTAGCAGTTGCGACCATTTGGGGAGTGAATCCTCAAATGGAAGACCTCTCTCTCTGCTTCCTCTCTCTCTGTAATTCTGCCTTTCAAATAAATAAAGGAAATCTTAAAAAAAATAATAATTGGTCTTACTTGGAAAAAAAGTAAGTATAATTAATTGCTTTAGCACTTGCAATAAAATTCTAACTCAAACTGTGTATTAATTATTTAAGACTAATCATAAAAAAGAAATAGAATTAGCATGTATAACTTCCAAATCACTAATGAGTGAAAAAACAAAAAAACAAAAACACCATAAAACACACCAGCAATCCATTCTAAAGCCTGACCAAAGATAAAATATAGAAACAATCAGAACACATTGTAAATAAAAATGATAAATATATGATAGCGCAAACAAAATGAATGTAATTGTAGTAAGAATAAGTGAAAAAGATAAACTCCCCTAATACAGGTAGTGACTGACTGATTAGATTAAGAGCTGTTACAAAATCAGCAAGAAAAACTAATAAAATGTGTATGCTCTCTCCAAGTGACAGCTGAAACAAAATAATTCAGAAACACTGGAAGATGAAGATCAGATCTGATACATGAGATAAACACAAAGTAGTTATTAGGAGAGAAAAGTTAAATAATGCTATAGCTAGATGATAACGGTATGTAGATAGAAAGGAACAGTCTAGGTCCAGTTCCAGCTTCAACTCCTGACTCCAGCTTCCTGACAATGCACACCCTGGTGCCTCAGTGGTGTCTCAGGTGGCTGAGCTCCTGTCACCCATGTGGGAGACTTGAAATGAGATTCCAGTACCCGGCTTCAGCTCAGCCCCGCTTAGCAGTATTGGGCATTTGGAGAGTAAACCAGCGATGTGAGTTCTCTCCCTCTCTCTCTCTTTCTCTCTATCCCTTTTTCCTTCCCTCCCTCTCCCTACCAAATAAGTAAATAAAAATTAAAAGCAAATGTTACTTAATTATATTTGTCTCTGTTTCTATTCATTAATAGATGACATTCTTTCTAGATACTTTGCATAAATCAGTTCAAAGTTCCACCATTCCGACTCTCTCTGCAGAATAGATCATTTTGTAACCCCTGGAGAAACACTAAGAAGAAAAAAAGGATTCATGTGAGAAGCAGAAGATTTTGTATGTATTAGCTCACGATCCTCTATCAGTAAATGTTAAATGCTGTAATTAGACTGAAATTACTATTTTTTCCTTGGCCTGGGGATCAAAGGATAGGCAAAGAAAACTTGATTAGGAAGTGTTCATGGGTTTATATATAATCCTGTCAGTTTCTCACATTCTGCTTTTGCTTTTGCCATGCAACCAAACCATCCCTGGATTTCAAAAAGGTTGAGAGAAAGGAGCAAATGCATTAATGCTGTGCTCCACAGCGAAGCATCTGCAAGAGGTCCCCCTGGGGCAGCCCCCTGATTTCCTGCACACGTAGACCCCACAGACAAGCAAGCACACACCTGGCGTTCACATCCACTGCCTTTGGGATGCATGGAAACGTGGACGTGCAACAGGAATTTGACATCCCATCACTGATTTTCTTAGGAGTCCCAGGTCTATTGAGAGAACCCAGACACTCAGTCTTCAGGAATCACTGCA